>NC_133328.1:372447310-372752310 GCF_042186555.1 Aquarana catesbeiana | reverse complement strand
ACTGATTCAATTCAGGGCTAAAAATGTGTGTTGTTATTGTTCTCCCTTTAGTCAGGCAAATACTGATTTAATTCAGGGCTAAAGTTGTCCCCCCTTTTGTTTTATGTCTTTTGCTTTCTGTCCTTTGTTTTTCTGTTTTTCTTTTTTTCCTTTTCTTTGGGTTCATTTGTTTTCTCTTTAGTCAGACAATATAAACTGATTTAATTCAGGGCTAAAGCTGTTTTTTGTTTTGGTTTATATTTATCCTTTTATCTGCCTATTTGTTTCCCACTCTTTACCTTTTCATTTCCTGTTTTCCCTTCAGTCACACCTTATATCCTTCTAGGACCATAACTAATCTTATCCACACTCTCTTGCTTAATGATCCTATTCATTGCAAGACTCTGTGGTTATCATCTTATATTCTCTGCCCACCACTGTCTCCAATCAGGGCAGAGACCATCAGCCTTCATATGGCTTGTTTATTCTGTGTACTTCGCCTTTTCCCATGATTTTTCTTTTTCCGTTTTACAGTCTCTATATCCCATTGCCTTTGATCTTCACAACATCTGTCTATTACTCTCATAATGCTGTTGTTGCCGGGGCAAATCTGGTCTTTTCCCGGGGTTGCGATGCGCCCAGCCCTTGGCCCACCGCCCGCCCCGCCGCTGACGTGGGCGGGCCTTGGCCTCGACGTCATTACTCCCATGTCCCGCCTCTGACGCCTCCGGCTGCCTTAGGCGGAGTACACTGGTGATTCACCAACTATGACCTTGGCGCTGCGGGGTTGAGGGGTGGCCGCTCGACGCTCCTGGCTGCCCGCCCCCCGCCGCGTCATCATGTCCGCCAATGACGTTGGCGGGAGCACGCCCCCGGCCCTCGGCTATATCACGGCCGTCACTGACCGGGCACCTCGAGCGCTCACCATGCCTTCTTGGGGCACGCCACCTGGCCCGGCCATCTTACCACAGGTAACTTCTTTGCACACCCTCACACCTCTCCACTGACACTTGCAGTGGCTTCCTGGTCTTTGCATATTCACTCTTCGGCTCACACACTTTTTCTTTCATGATGGGCTATTTTTAACCATCCCTACTTATGCACTCTCCTGGTCCCACTTTCTGTCTCCTTTTCTACCTTCACTCTTCACCTTTCACTCCACTCACTCACTATCTCATCTCCTCTTTTCATTCCCAGTGTTTGTCCCATCCCCTGGGCCTCGTCACTTGTCCCTGCTTGGTGGCCCCTGCAGGTGCTCCGGCCACTTTGTCGGTCGGGGCCGATGGTCCATTTGGAGCGTGCTCTCTGCCTCAACCCCGGGTGAGATTCAGTGTACCCGGACCAACATTGCACCATAATGCATGGGATATCATTCACCCATGCATCCTGTGTGAGTATATTTAAATAAATGTGCACTTGTATGCGCCCATTTCTCTCCATACTCCTACTGATACATAGTTATTTTTTTCTATGCAGCCACACTGCATCAGACTCCTGACGATTGGTTTCAAGCCAAGAAACGCGTAGAGTTAACATCTACTGATGCATACTTTTATCTACTGTACCATGTGTTACACCACTTTACCATGTTCTGTACATATATAACCATTACTTGAACCATGTCTGTAAACTTATGCATGTCAACATGCTTCATTGCAGCCCAAATGTATTCCTTGTATCATGTATTTGGTTTTATGATCTTTCTGTAATAAACTATGCATCATTTTTTTGCAATAGACCTTGTGGGTATCATCACTTGACACAGGATTAACTTTAGACATCCTACCCTACTAGTCTTTTAATGTGGACACATTCACCAACATGCCTCACACAAAGTCCCGCCTCCATTCTCCAATTATTTTTGTATCTTATGGGATGGAGGCATGTTGGTGTTTGCACACAATACAAGTGGACAGGTCACAACCTCAACTTAGACATTTGATTTTTCATGTTCGTGTCCCATGTTCGCCTCCACCTTTTGCCTGTTTGAGGTGTTCTGGTGCGAACCAAACCAGGGGGTTTCAGCCCATCCCTACAACTGAGTAAAATATTGTGTTTTTGTGGATTAAAGAGGAATTAAACTGCTTCCTTTTTAAAAAAAAATTCTGACATTCAAAGTGAAGGCATAATGCGCTAGTATGCATTGCATAAAAAAAAAACTTACCTGCAAACGAAGCCCTTCACAGATGCGTTGTCACATCTGGAGGCTGCATCCATCTTCACTCGTCTTCCTTCCGGGTCTGCGGACTCCGGCTGTGTGACTGGCCGAAACCGTGTGACGTCACTCCAGAGTGAGCCGCCGATCACGGCACAGGACTCTGAAGGAATGTCACGGGTGGTCGTTCTTTTCAGAGTGCATGCGCCAATGACATCATCAGCTGCATATACAGTAAATATCTCCTAAACGATGCACGTTTAGGAGATATTTACACTACCTATAGGTAAGCCTTATTATAGGCTTACCTATAGGTACAAATAATCTGCTGCGCAAATACCATGTGACATAAAAAATTGCAACACCCACCATTTTATTCTCTAGGGCCTCTGCTTAAAAAATATATAATGTTTCAGGGTTTTAATTTCCAGGGTAATTTCCTAGCAACAATTTTTTAGATTCTTACATACATGTGAGAAGTGTCAGAATGGGCGCAGTGTTAGGCTCCATTCACACTAATGCGTTTTTTGATGCATTTTTCATTTTGCAGAAATGCATGGGAATTTTTTAACATGGGTTCCTATGGAACATGTTCACATCAATGCATTTTTGTGCCTCTGCGTTTTTGGAAAGGGTCAGGGACTTTTTTCATGCAAAATGCAGCGTTTTGCATGTAATAGAATTCAATGGACCAGCATCAAAAACGCAAGTACAGCGTTTTTACAGCATTTTTGACGCGTTTTGCTTTTTTTTTTTTTTTTTTTACACTGTATACAGTATAAAAAAAAAAAGTGTAAAAAAAAAATGCAAAACGCTGTAAAAACGCTGTTCAAAAACGCGGCAAGCACCGCAAAAAACACTGCAGAAATGCTCAAAAGCAACATGCATAGGTGTGAATCGAGCCTTAAAGTGGTTAAGGAGATTCTTGCTTAAGTGCTAGTTCACGCAAGATGCAGTTCCGTGCGCTTTTTTTCAGCACTAACTGCTAGTTTACACCAGATGCAGTTATGTGCGCTTTTTTCTGCATTAAAAATGCATGCAGTGTTTACCATGTATTTCAATGGCTCTAGTTCACACCAGTGCAGTCAGTTTCCGGTGCAGAAAAAAAGTAGACCATGCTGCATTTTTTCTGCACAGAACTGTACTGGAACCTAGCAAATTGTATCAAAAACGCACTTGAACTGCACTGGAACTGCGTGTGGTGTGAACTGTAAGGAAAAACTGATCCGGAACATATAGGTGCATTTTTCTGGTGTGAACTGGCCCTAAAAATGCATGCACAGTTTTTTCCATGTATTCCAATGGCTCTAGTTCACACCAGAGCAGTCAGTTCCAGTCAGTTTTCGGTACAGGAACTGACTGGAAACTGACTGGAACTGACTATGTTGGTGTGAACTAGAGCCATTGGAATACATGGAAAACACTGTGCATGCATTTTTAGTGCAGAAAAGCGCACGACACTGCATCTGGTGTGAACTGGCCCTAAAAGAATAAACATTCCCAAATAACATGCTTTAAGGCTGGATTCACACCTATGCATTTTTAGTGCGTTTTGCATTTTGCACTACAGAACGTGTTCCATAGGAAACAATGTTAACCACATGCCAACCGGGCCATAGCCAAAAGACGGCTACAACGCGGTCAGCTTATTCTGGGAGGGCATCCATGGACGTCCTCACAGAATTGCGCTCCCGCGCACCCCCTGGGGCGCGCACCCGGGAATGTCCGTGACCGCCAGGTCCTCCGGACCCGGCATGTCAAGGAACGGGGTAAAGGGCCAATGACAGCGGCCCTTTACCACGTGATCGCTCCGTCCAATGACGGAGCAATCACTTATCAACAAACCGGAGCTTGCCAGGTGCAGCTCCTCTCCTTGCACCGATCGGTGCAGTGTGCAAGGAGAGGGGGGAGCTGGGTGCAGCAGCACTGTGGGCTGTCTCTGGAATGCCCACAGTGCTGATCTGTGCCCATCCATGCTACATCCATCCCTGGCTCATCCATGCTCTATATGTGCCCATCCATGCTCCATATGTGCTCATCCATGCTCCATATGTGCCCATCCATGCTCCATATGTGCTCATCCATGCCTCATATGTGCCCATCCATGCTCCATATATGCCCATCTCTGCTCCATCCATCCCTGGCTCATCCATTCGTGCCCATCCATGCTCCATCCATCCCTGGCTCATCCGTGCTCAGACATCCCTGGCTCATCCATGCTCCATCTATCCGTGCTCATCCATGCTCCACCCATCCCTGGCTCATCCATGCTCCATTCAGCCATGGCTCATCTGTGCTCCATCTGTGCTCATCCATGCCAACCCGTGCTCATCCATGCTCCATCGGTGCTCATCCATGCCCATCCACGCCTCATCCATGCCCATCCATGGCTCATTCATGCTTATCCATGCCTCATCTGTGCTCATCCATGCCTCATCTGTGCTCATCCGTGCCACAGCAGTGCTCATCCATGCCACAGCAGTGCTCATCGGTGCCACATCCATGCCACATCAGTTCTCATCCATGCCGCATCCTTGCCACTACAGTGCCCATCAGTGTCTTACAAAAGTGTAATAGGTAGTCAAATTAGATTTGAAATGTGCCAAAGTGCCACGCATGCTCAGAATAAATTAAGAGATGAAAGCTATTGGCTACTTCCCCGTTTATAGTCCCGATGTATGTGTTTTACGTCACCGCGTTTAGAACGATCGGATTTTCCGACAACTTTGTGTGACTGTGTGTATGCAAGACAAGTTTGAGCCAACATCCATCGGAAAAAATCCATGGATTTTGTTGTCGGAATGTCCAATCAATGTCCGACCCTGTGCACAGGGCATTAGGCTATCTGGTCTGTAATTCACAGGGATGTATTTTGGCCCTTTTTTAGATATTGGTGCTACATTGGCTTTTCTCCAATCAGCTGGTACCATTCCAATCAGTAGACTGTCAGTAAAAATTAGGAACAATGGTCTAGTAATTACATGACTGCTTTCCCTAAGTACCCTCGGGTACAAGCCATCTGGTCCCAATGATTTATTAATGTTAAGTCTTTTTCTAATTCTGTCCTCTGTTAGCCATGAGGGTGCTTCCTGTGATGTGTCATAAGGACAAACACTGCAGTTTTGGTTACTGAAGCCCCCTGATTCCCTTGTGCAGACTGATTGCACCCTTACATATCTTGTTGCATTCTTTGTAAAGTCTGAATGCTGATGATGATCCCTCAGCCTTGTATTTTTTGAAGGCCTTCTCCTTTGCTTTTATATGCATTTTTACATTAGAGTTAAGCCATTCAGGACTTTTGTTCGCTCTTTTAAATTTATTTCCCAATGGGATGCACTGGCTAATGCCCTTATTTAATTTGCTCTTAAAGCAAACCCATCTCTCCTTCATGTTCTTTGTTTCTAAGATTTTAGCCCAATTTATATCTTCTAGCAAGGTTTGTAGTTTAGGGAAATTGGCTCTTTTGAAATTCAGTGTCTTTGTGTTCCCCTTGTGTTTCCTATTTGTGTGATATATACTGAAGCCAATTGACCTGTGATCGCTGTTTCCTAAATTGCCCCATATTTCCACATCCATGATAAGGTCTGTATTGTTGGTAATCAGTAGATCTAGTAATGCCTTTTTTCTAGTTGGTGCGTCTACCATCTGACCCACGAAATTGTCCTGCAAGACATTTAGGAACTGGCGAGCCTTAGACGAATGCGTGATTCCCTCCTCCCAGTCTATGTCTGGATAATTAAAATCCCCCATTATGATAACCCTTCTTATCCTTGCTGTTAATATCACTAATATCCGTATACATGAAGTAGTTAATACTAGATGTCATATCCCTTTTTTGGGATATGACATCTAGTATTGACCACTCCATGTATATGGATATTAGTGACCAGCAAAACATTTTGTAATATGTTCTGCTAATAATTTTAATAAACCCTATATGTGTTGATGTTTTATGTAATAACATTTCTATTTTATAATATTTACGTATTTTTCTTTGTTTTGGGCACTGCTATAATCCCAATCACCCTGTTGTTGCCATTACCAATTTAATAGGGATGAGGTGCCACATACTTTAGTGTCACTCAATCTATCTTCCCAGCTATCCATAATCTAACAAAGGATAACAACAATGCAAAAAATGTAAAACATTTAGGCTCTAATAAGAAAATTTCCCAGTCAATATTCATGCCCTGTGGCCAGTAAGATTTAAGTTCGTATATCCAAAAAGTTTCTAACCGTGAAACACCCCTTATACTAGGACCCCCCCTCCATGGAGATATATACTTGTCTATGATAAGGAATTGAGTACCTTTAGGGTTTTTATTATGATGTCGAAGGTAGTGTTTGGGGACACTATGATTGGTTACCCCTTTCTTTATATTTGCTATATGCTCATTAAAGTGTTAAGGTAAAAAAAATGTTTTCTATAGTTCCCCCTGTTATATAACAGTAAGCGCCACAGTGCATGTCATTTTGTTAAAATATGCTGTATAATAGCTTCCGTCCAGCGCTCAGCTGACTGCACGCTGATCTCCTGTCCCGATGTGATAGCTGCAGGGGGAGGTGCTGGGAAACCCCCGCTGACATCAGCTGAGGAGAGGAGAGGAGGGGAGGAGACCGGTGGGCAGTCACATGAGCACCGAACGGCGCTCTGAAGTAAGCTATTATACCACATATTTTTAGAAATGACATGCACTGGGGAGCTTACTATTCTACATCAGAGGGACCTATAGAAAATAAAAACAGTTTTTTTAGAGCAGTAGTTGAGGATTTGGGAGTTGACATTCAGAGGGGGGGGGCACACAGAGCAGACTGCGGAAGACGTAGACATGTACGCTGGCTCTGCAGCTTTGATATATTGGAGTCAGAACAGAGAGGGGAGGGTAGAAACTGGCAGGATCAGCCAGGTATTTCAGGTGATACAGGGGGCCAAATGAAACAGCA
The DNA here is from genome assembly GCF_042186555.1 of Aquarana catesbeiana. Lineage (NCBI taxonomy): Eukaryota > Metazoa > Chordata > Amphibia > Anura > Ranidae > Aquarana > Aquarana catesbeiana. Next base: position 372,745,232 of record NC_133328.1, on the reverse strand, counting down.
CAAGCACTGTGCTGTATAACATGCGTTAAGGGAACAGGATTTTATTTTTTTGTGCTAACAAACACTTTAACAGAGAATGGATGTTTAGTCTGTCCAAAATATATACATGAGTATATTTATAGTGAAATGGAGGGACGATGTGTGTATGACCCATCCCCCCCAGAAGAAGTCACTGCTGACGAAATACATAGGGACGTGGCCTCTCATGGCATCTGTCTGCAACAACCATTGAGCACAACCAGTGAACCCTGTAAGCTTGCAATAAATCCTGATGTTTATTATGGACTTCACGATGGAGATTTGTATTTTTTTCTTGGTATCACATTGGTATTGATTGTGGAGTGACGTCCATGCGCTTTTGCCCATTATAATCCTTGGCCCACCTTTTCTGGTAAGAGGCGCGATGATCATTCTTAGCCAGTGGTGGATCTCTCTGCACTGGAGCTGGAAAAACATATGCCAATTGTTTTCTATCCACTACGAACTATATACTTTCTTTTTTACCTCATTTATGATACAAGGACATTTGCACTCTATTTGTTTGCACACTTATTTTAAGTTGCTATTTTTACTCTTTGAGAAATCATTTCAACACGCACACATAAGTGTTGATTGTCTTATTTGCACTTTATCATTTGCGGTTTCATATTGCACTTTATTTGTTGTAACATGCAGGTTTAATTATTTTGCTGTTTCATATTGCACCTTATAGTTTATTGTTTCATATTGCACTTTTTGCACTTTATTTGCTGTTCCACATTGCAATTTATTTGCACGGTATTTGTTAGATCTAAAGCGCTGCTTTAACATATGTTTTTATGAGTGTGTATATGTATTTGCTACTGAAGATGGTAATTTATTTTAACTTTTTATAATATTTGAAAAAAAAGTTTTTTTCTTTTTTACACTTTTTTTTTTATACATACAGTGACTACAGCAATGCAGTGTACTACTCTGGGGAGGGGATGAGGATTTTTAATTTTTTTAAATTGCTTATAACTGTACATTTTAGAGTTATAAGCAACCATTTTTTCGAAATAGAAACTATTTATTCAGTGTTTACTATTGTGATTAGCTGTGATTGGCCAAAGCTAATCACATGGTACAGATGGGCTGTGATTGGCCCTGTCTGTGCCATATGATCACTGAGACCAATCACAGAGCTCATCGCAATAGTACACAATGAAAGGCATGAATCAAAGCCTTTTATTGTGTACGGTTGTCACTGAAGGGAAATGTAGGTTGTCTAGGGATATTTTTAGACCCTCGTTAAGTCTGCATAAAGTGTACCTTACAATCCCCACAGGCCTGTGAGATTAACCCATTGAGACAATGATAAAAAAAAAAAAAAGACAAAGTCTCGCCGAGCAAATCTAATCTTTATTCTTTGGTGTGAATATTTAAAGGGGGCTTTCAGAAACTACCGCCCCTTGACAAATTATCCAATCAAGTACAGATTTTATGACAAAAGTGAAACTAATTATTTTTAAGAAATCACGTGCTTTACAAGAAACGAAACACAAAAGAAGATAACAGGAGCATAAGAAACGAAACTAGATTACCAATACGCACCTAGTAATATGTGCAATGAAGTAAGGAAAAACACAAAATGGAAACTAAATTGTAAAATGGATGTGGTTAAGCTAAATATCCCTTAATATCCCTTCAATCCCCTCTTAGATCATATAAGATAATCTCTACATTCTATCTAGTGTTCTAGTACTTCTTTGGGATTGTGGCATAGATTTCCTCATGATTCTTCATGTATGTCATGTAGGATAGAACCTTATCATCAGGAGATTGAATGCGTGCAATTATGCAAATACAACACTTAAAGCAGAGGTAAAGAATCAGAGCAAGAATAAATATCATAGTAGTCAGGCACCTTGGCACTCGTGTTAGAGATGCAAGTACAGCATGATTTCCCAGTCATTTCACATAAACCTGCGAGAGCTGCACTCATGCTTTCTATAGCTAACTCATGTAGTTCTAGCTGTTTTCTAATTGCTCTAGTTTCTATGTTTAACATAGCAATGTCATCTGAATTCCTCTCCATTATCTCATCCAATATACTTGAATAATTGTTCAACCTTTTCATCATGTCTATACCCCATCCTGTCCAAGAAGGAAACCATGCCCAGGTAATATCTTGTTTATAGAACAATTCCCTTTTGTTGCGGTGTTTAAGGGGGTATCTGGGGTGTATGCTGGCCTCTTGGTTGGCACAGGGAGATGTTAAATATTGACCTGCTACAAATGGAGGGGTTAGTCTGTGTCTCATTCCCTAAATTAAAACACCAATCAGGGGAATGACTTTTACCTGCTCTTGGAAAGGTAACAGTGTTGTTTATGTACAGAGTGGATATGTTAGTTAAGAAGACAGGAGGAGTCTCGTTGAGGAAGGAGGTACAGCCAAAAGGGGAATTCGGGCAGTGCTAGGATGTAATTTGCTACTTATCCAACATTCCTCATACCCTGATTTTTTTAGCATAAGCATACTTAAATTTTAGCAAAAGCATCTTATCAGTAAAACTATCTCCAATCTCTCTCTTTGTTCTAGCTTGTGTCACTGTAATGTTATCTTGTGTGTGTGTTCCCACAGATACTTTTAATTGCACCCAAATCTTCAGGGTGGTAGATACAGTTAGTGATGATCCAGGTGGGCAGGGACACTATCAGAGAGATCAGGATCAGGAGGCAAAATGCCTTGCCAGAAGTCTGTGGTGAAATAAGCGAGGTCATCTTCTCTGGCCAGACCTGCTTTCCCAGGAACTCCTCCTTCATCTGCTTGAACTTCTGCTTGAGGGCCTCCTTTATCCAAGGTCTCCTTCCTGCTCCTGGGGCTTTGGGCAACCTTTTTTACTCGACTGGCATGGATTCAGGACTGGCAGTTTTCCACTAGGATGGCTGTTCTGGTCACTGCAACCACTGTGGTAGGAGGTCCAAAGGGATACTCTTGCTTCTTATTTCTGTTCAGCTGTTGAACCACCACGGTGTCACCCACCTTGAAAGGGTCAGTAGCTTCCTGTGAAAAAAAAGGAGAGGTGCGAGCAACATTTCTTTCGACTGTATCCAATGTTTCAACCAGTTTTCTTACAGATTAAGTCTAAATCTCCCTTTTCTACCATTAAAGGTGCTCTGGCCCATGGGGCGGGGAAAGGTCTACCCATCAAAACTTCAAAAGGTGAATACCCTGTTGTTTTGGAAGGGGTCATTCTTATTTCTGCCAGGAATGCTGGGAGGACCTTTTTCCAGTTGGCAAAGGTTCCTCCTGTGGCTTTTCTTATCTTGTCTTTTATTGTTCTGTTCATTCTTTCTACTATCTCTGAGCTTTGAGGGTGGTAGGGAATGTGGAACTTCCATTCTAGCTTGAGAGTTTTTACCAAGTCCTGGCAGACCCTGGCCATGAAAGCTGGACCATTGTCTGAATTTATTGGAAGTGGGCATCCCCATCGAGGAATGATTTCCTGAGTGAGGATCCTCACTACTGTTTGTGCATCTTCTTTTGTGGTCATGAAAAGTTCGACCCATCCCAAGAATATAAAAATCTCTACTCAGAAGATCAGCAGATCAGCCGTGACCTGTATACCTGCGTGGCCTATTCTGTGGTACTGTGAGATGAAGAGTGATGCACTTGCCGCTGGTATACATGTTTTCCCCTCTTTGTAGAGAAGTCCAGTTTTTGGATCTTTCTGCACACTCTTTTTATTCCAGTCCCTTAACTCATAATTTGAGGCATAATCCTGGAGATCTGCGAGTGACTGTTCAAATGGGGATAGGTCAGGTATCAGCATAGCCATTTGGATGTCTGCTGTCTGTGAGATAGCAGATGTTTAGCAGCAAGGTCAGCCAGAGCATTTCCCCTGGCTATCTATGTCTGTTGGCCTGTATGTGCTCTGCAATGTACTATAGCCAGTGTTTTAGGTAGCTGGATAGTTTTTAGCAGTAACATTACCAAAGAAGAATGTGAAATGTTCTTTCCATCTGCTGCCACAAAGCCACGCCTACTTCATATCACACCGAAGTGGTGTACCACGCCGTACCCATACTTCAAGTCAGTGTAAATGTTTACATTCTGACCTTCAAAGAGCTAGCATGCTCTAGTGAGTGCAATTAATTTAGCAGCCTGTGCTGATTGATATGGGATAGGCTTGGCCTCAAGTATAACATCTGGAAGCTGCACAACTGCATACCCTGCATGGTATGTGTAATCATTTGGCCTAGAGCAAGAACCATTCACAAAAACATTCTGTGTGTCTGGTAGTGCTGTGGAAGATAAATCAGACCTGGGTGCTGTGTCTGGGTGAATGAGGTTTATGCAGTCATGTTGTGGCACAACCTCATCCTGTTCTCCTTTTAATCCTAAAAGGGCGTTTAAAATTGGTGCTGGGCCTGCAGTGGGAGAAGCATATTTGATGTGCAATTTTGGATTGGACAGCAAAATCACCTCATATCCGCTCAACCTCTGAGCAGACATGTGCTGTGTATGTACATTTTTCAACAGGATTGACACATTGTGGGTGGTGTGAAGTGTGGTGTTGTGTCCCAGAGTGAAAGAAGTGGCCATCTTAACCACCATCGCACAGGACGCTAGAGTTCTGAGACACGCGGGCATGCCTTGAACCTGCACCAGGACCATCTTTGAGAGAAAAAAAAAACTACAGGGCGCAGTCTCCCACCATGTTGCTGGGCCAGTACTCCTGCCATGGTTCTGCAATTTTCCCTGGCAAACAAGTTATACATTTTGCCATATTTCAGTGAGGCCGAGGCTCAGGCTGGTAACCATTGCACATTTCAACATGGCAAAAGCATTTAACATTTCATTAGACCATTTTACAGTATCAGACATTTCAGAGAGGGTTGCTTGTCTCAATATATTGTCATAGAAAGAACAGTCAGGTATTCATTGGCGGCAGCAACCAATTATTCCAAGAAAAGTAAGCATGTCTTTCTTGGTAAGTGGGCGGGGCAAACCCACAAGAGCGACAGCTCTTTTTTTGACTGACTTTCCTAACTCCCGGAGACAGCACAAACCCTAGGTACTCAACCTCCTGTTTAGACCATTGTAACTTTTTCTTAGACACTTTGTGACCACATACATGTAACCATTTCAATAAGGATAGGCTATCAGCTCAGCAGTCCTCCTCTGAAGAACTACAAATAAAAAGATCATTAACATACTGCAACAGTACAGAACCATGAGGGGCAGTTCAAGGCCCGAGGGTGGCTTGGAGTACTATAGAATAGACCACAGATGATCTATATAACTCTGTGGCATTCCACACCAGATAAAGTGACGACTGTGTTGGTCAATCGTATGGTATGGCGGTAAGTATTGATGGCACATCAGGCACTATTGGGGCAATCGGTACCACTAGGCTATTGATGGTCCCTAGGTCTTTTACAAACCTATAGTCACCATTTGCCTTCTTTACCGGGTTAATGGGAGTATTGTAGGGCGAGACAATTTCCCTTAAGATTCCTTTCTTTAAGAAATCCTCTTTTTCTCTGTGTGTAACTCCCTCTTTGTCCTTGCCCCCCCCTCTTTGTATAAAAGTTTCCCTTTTGTGTCTGCACTGGTGTTTGTTTAGGAATGTCAAAATATCCTGCAGCATCCTTCTCTGTCAGCTTCTTGCAAAAATCAGTTACAGTGCCTGTAGCCCAATCTGATATTTGCTGTCTTATTGTAAGTGCATGTTTAGAGCCAAGGCTGCTGAGTTATGTCTGTATTAAGAGACTGTGCATGTTATACTGAACAAATCCTGCCTCTTGTGTCCAAACTTCTATAAATCTTTTCCAGCGTTCTAACACAGATTCTGCTGACTTTTGCTTGCAAGCTGTTAAAAAAAAAAAAAAATTGTTGCTGTGTGTCTTCATGTGATGAGGTCCTTATCTGGTTGTGGAATGTAAGGGGGAGGAGGCGGGGCACACAGTACAAGCATAGAGAAGGTTGATTTAACCCTTAAATTTACCATCCTATGACTCTGCTAAACCCATCGTGGACAATGTTTGGGCTAGGATGCTATAGGGAGCCTCGGTCCAGCCGGGGGATCTCCACAGCATGCATTTTTATTTTCATTTTTATTTTTCTTTCTAAACATTCTAAATTCTTGTAGATACTAAGTCTCTGTATATTATTACTTTTCCTATGTTTATAACCAAACAATTTTTATTTACATTTCAAATTTTTGGTAGAGTTGCCAACAGGTTCAAAGAGTGCCTTCAATTGCGGTAGCACTAATGCCGCAAACAATTCCCCACTATCTATTACAGTTAGTGAGATATTAGCACTTGAACCCTGTTGGCAAAAAGCCAAATGTCCAAATTTTGCACCTGACTTCCCCTTTGCAAAAAATGTCAGTAGCAAAAAGAGTTATTCAAATAGCATGTTTTAATTAAAAGTTAGCCTCACCAATTTATTTATTACCTTAATAAAGTGTTATTAACGCTCTACCCATATTTTAATTTGTAAAAACGTCCCTAATGTCACAATACTTCTAAGACCTGGGACAGACTTGATAAGTCTCCCCTGCTCTTCGAATAAGTGACATTACACCCTTCACTGTCAACCCTTCTTAAAACACAAATTTGTTATGTAAATTAAACCTTAAAACTTGAACCCGTGGTTTGCCTTCTCTAAATAAGGGTCCCTTTCCTAATTTAGAATGATACCCTCCTGGGACACTGGCTACAAGATATGTCCGAGGACCAGTATAACAGAATAACAAACCAGTAATACAATCAGGACACTTTAGAGACATTTGTTAGTACATAAGAAGAAATTAACCTGGATACTCACCAATCCAGGGTTCCTTATAAACTCTAAAATTCTTATTCAACTCTATACAGACAAATCAGCAGAAACTAAACACCAATAAACCTTAAAACAATAATTCCGGTATAAGACTTAGTTCTGTCAGACCACCCAATATTTTATTTCTCTTTTTAGTTCTTTCCCTAAAATGACACTGAACGTCTGATTACTGCAAGGAAGATAAAATATTTTTACTCACTGAATCAATGCCAGAATCATTCTGCCGATTACAATACGATACAGGTTATATCTTAAACTTTAGAGTCAAAGCATTCATATATAAATCATTAAAAAATAAACAGTGCAGTGGAAAAGGTGTCATCTTACCTTATGACACCCGACAAATTCCACACAGACAAACATTACACAGATTACAAATCATCTTATGACAGCTAGCGACGCAACAGGAAGATAAAGCAAAGAGATCGGGTTTTGTCCGGCACACCTTATCAGACTTTTTCTTATAATTACAGTACTGTATAAATCAACCTCTCCCGGAGGTTTTTCTACTGTTTAACCAAAACAGTCCCTGCAGTCTTATTCTATGGACTTAAAACCCACCCAGGGTTTTTTATTGCTTCTCAGAGCAATTTCTTTGAAGCCCACCCAGGGCTTATCTTACTGCTTCTCAGAGCAGTCTCTTTGAAACCCACCCAGGGCTTATCTATCGAGGTCTAAAAAACTAATTACAGGTCCCTTAAAAGGAATTGATCTCTAAATAAATCACGGCAAGAGAAAAATAGATATAAATCTAGATCACCGGACGTATTATGATCAATTTCGGATGAGTCCCCATCTGAAGGGAAATGTAGGTTGTCTAGGGATATTTTTACACCCTCGATAATTCTGCATAAGGTGTACCTTACAATCCCCACAGGCCTGTGAGATTAGCCCATTGAGACAATGATAAAAAAAAAAAATGACAAAGTCTTGCCGAGCAAATCTAATCTTTATTCTTTGGTGTGAATATTTAAAGGGGGCTTTCAGAAACTACCGCCCCTTGACCGTGTCATACAAATTATCCAATTAAATACAGAAACATTTTATGACAAAAGTGAAACTAATTATTTTTAAGAAATCACATGCTTTACAAGAAACTAAACACAAAAGAAGATAACAGGAGCATGAGAAGCAAAACTAGATTACCAATACGCACCTAGTAATATGTGCAATGAAGTAAGGAAAAACACAAAATGGAAACTAAATTGTAAAATGGATGTGGTTAAGCTAAATATCCCTTAATATCCCTTCAGTCACGTGATCTGCTGTTATTCGGGACAGCTATCATATGGTACTGGCAGCAGGCTGGTACAGAGATCTGTCATCGGCTGTTTCCAGTGGACACAGTGGGTGACATATTGCGTGGAGCGCAGCCTCAGGGGCACATGTGAGGCGCAATCCTGGCAGGATGTCATATGACATCCTCCCACGATAACAGGGCTCTTGCTTGGCCATCATAATACAATATGCTGGGCGGCAGGGGTTAAAGCAAAACACAGGTTTTCCTTAAAGTCTTATAAAAGAAAATGCATAATTTATCAATTAAAAGCTACTATGAAGGACTGCTAAAAAAAACAAGTTGATTTTTTTCCTTGTCTTAAATTCAGTCTATTTGTATATCATTATTTTCCATTACAAAGATAGGCAATCACTGATCATCGAAGACCCGTCCTTCTGAAAATATCATGATGAGAGCAGGAATTGTTCAACTAAACTGTTAAACTCTTCAGCATATCTCAGGTGAAGATTATGTTTGCCATTTGGCATCAGATGGAATCTGAAATATATATAAAAAAAATATTTCTTAGTAATACTTAACTTTTAGTAGATCGGATATCATCAGAGTTTAGAAACTCCATTCCCCTAATATTCAGTGCAAAACTTCCAATTTACATTTTTACATTATTTCTTAATAGTATTTAGGCTAGTATCAACGGACAGATTCCCTGCTGAGCAGGCGGACTCCAATGGAGCCCGTCCCGTGTGTGAGGGGACTTATGTTCAAAAATATGTATTAATAAATAAAAAAAACAACATAAAGTCCCCTCTACAGTATCGTGTAAACAAAAACCTGAAAAACTGTAAAAAAATGACATTCAGATACAATCACTGATCCCAGAAAGCACCCAGTGAATCTTCAATTAACAGTAAATTCAATGACCCATATACCAGTCATTTGGAATCTCATTCACCAGAAAAATCAGCATATCTTTTTACAGACTAGACTAAAGCCTGGTATACACGATGAGAATATCGTACAAATGATTGAACATTTTTTATTTTTTTGTGCATGCTAGTCTCATATCAAAAGCAAATACAGTGCCTTACAAAAGTATTCACCCCCTTGCCATTTTTCTTGTTTTGTTGCCTCACAACCTGGAATTAACATGGATTGTTTGAGGATTTGCATTATTTAACATGCCCACAACTTTGAAGATGTTTTTTTTTTTTTTTTTTTTTTTTTTATTGTGAAGCAAACAACAGATAGGACAAAATAACAGAAAAAGTCAATGTGCATAAATATTCATCCCCCTAAAGTCAATACTTTGTAAAGCCAGCTTTTGTGGCTATCACAGCTCCAAGTTGATTTGGGTAAGTCTCTATGAGCTTGCCACATCTTACCACAGGGATTTTTGCCCATTCCTCCTTGCAAAACTGCTCCAGCTCCTTCAAGTTGGATGGTTTGCGCTTGTGAACAGCAATCGTTAAGTCTGACCACAGTTTTCTATTGGATTGAGTTCTGGGCTTTGACTAGGCCATTTCAACACATTTACATGTTTCCCCTTAAACTACTCTAGTGTTGCTTTAGCAGTGTGTTTGGGTTCATTGTCCTGCTGGAAGGTGAACCTCTGTCCTAGCCTCAAATCACACACAGAGTGGTACAGGTTTTGCTCAAGAATATCCCTGTATTTAGCACCATCCATCTTTCCCTCAACTCTGACCAGTTTTCTAGTCCCGATTGCTGAAAAACATCCCCACAGCAGGATGCTGCCACCACCATTTTTCACTGTGGGGATGGTGTTCTTTGGGTGATGTGATGTGTTAGGTTTGCGCCAGACATAGCGTTTTCTTTGATGGACAAAACGTTACATTTTAGTCTCATCAGACCAGAGCACTTTCCTCCATACATTTTGGGAGTCTCCCATATACCTTTTTGCAAACTTAAATTGTGCCATTTTGTTTTTTTGCTGAAAATAATGTCTTTCTTCTGGCCATTCTGCCATAAAGCCCAACTCTGTGGAGCGTACGGCTTATTGTCGTCCTATGTACAGATACTCCAGTCTCTGCTGTTGAACTCTGCAGCTCCTTCAGGGTTACCTTAGGTTTCTGTGCTGCCTCTCTGATTAATGCCCTCCTTGCCCGGTCCGTGAGTTTTGGTGAGGCCGTCTCTTGTCAGGTTTGCTGTTGTGCCATGTTCTTTCCATTTGCTTATGATAGATTTGATGGTGCTCCTAGGGATCAAAGATTTGTATTTTTTTTTATATACTAACCCTGACTTGTACTTCTCAACAACATTGTCCCTTACTTGTTTGGAGCGTTCCTTGGTCTTCATGGCAGTGTTTGGTTAGTGGCGCCTCTTGGTTAGGTGTTGCAGCCTCTGGGGCCTTTCAAAAAGGTATGTATATGTAATGACAGTTCATGTGACACTTAGATTGCACACAGGTGGACATCATTTCACTAATTATGTGACTTCTGAAGGTAATTGGTTGCACCAGAGCTTTTTATGAGCTTCATAACAAAGGGGGTGAATACATACACACATGCCAATTATCAGTTTTTTATTTCTGAAAAATAGTTTTATGTATATATTTTTCTAATTTTACTTCACCAACTTAGACTATTGTGTTCTGATCTATCACATATAATTCAGATTAAAAAACATTCAACTATTTCTTGTTAAAAAAAAAAAAAAAAAACATTCAACCAAAGGATGTAATGTAACAAAATAGGTAAAAAGCCAAGGGGGTGAATACTTTTGCAAGGAGAGTAGAGTTGCTAGTGTTACAAAAATTCTCGTAAGATAGAATACAACTTCCCAGTTACAATATATTACTTGTATTGTATTTTCATACATTCTTTTGTTTCCAAGCATGTGCGGTCTTGGTCACTTGATTTTTTAACGGATGAATACTGTACGGATTGCATAAAAATCTTTTGTTTTGTTATCTTACGAGAAAAATTTTCATGCTTGTCCCTTCGGATAATTTTGGCATGTCATTTTGTCATGTCAGGATCGGCTCTCGAAAGCTGTGTACTAACAATAAGATTTTCGGACGATAGCTCAGAAAGCGGTATTTTTCACCTGATTTTCTCAGCCTGTGTACTAGTCATTACAGGGCTTGTGACTCTCTCACCTGGTTGGATTACTCCATCAACAAAGCCGCTGAAGCAACAGCAATCCTGTATTCCTTCACAGCTCCATAAAACCCCAGGTGGATGGATGGATTTCATCATAAAAAGAGACTTACACTGTCACCACAATATTTATTAGATAAAACAAAGTACAGGCTCAACTCAGCAAAAGTTGTACAAGCATGCACCGCCAGCCACTCTGCTCCAAGCTTTCTCTGTTTACAGGGTTCTCTGTTTGTGTCCTGCTGAAGCTCACATAACCCAGTGAGTGAAATGCATTGACATCATCACATCATGTGACCCAGTGTCTCCAGCTCAATCATGCAGCTTGCGCACTTGCTGCTTCGTATCATCCCTCTTGGATCATATAGCGCTACCAAGGATTCACTACTTGGCATCAGCTTGTCTCTGACACTGGCAGCTACTTGAAGCCTCATTGCTGGGGAGTGAAACAAGGTCTATCATCATTAAGGAGCTGCATATTCTACGGGAATCCAAATCGGTTTTACATCGCAGGTGAGACTGTTCATGGGACGCTGTTCCCAGATGTATACTCAGTGATTGAGCTTGTATAGCGGCGCTGATATGCCTCCCTATGTGTGATCACCTATTTGCTCCTTCCACCTTTTCCCCCCACGGCTGCCCTTGCTGCACATTGTTTGCCATTGATTTATTCATGACTGCTCAATTTTTCAGCATCAGGTCATCTCAGTGCTGTCCTATCCATCTTGATCTAACATCATATGAACTTGATTACATCTGCAGCCTGTTAATTATTGCCCCTGTGACCCCTGCCATATCCAATGGCCATCAGTGATTCACCTTGAAAGCTGATTTGTCTCAAATTATTGCACATTTTTAGTGCCCCTTTTGGTATGATCGGATGAATGTCTGTGAGCCCGGGTTGTTTTAACTGTTGTTCCTGACAACGTTGTCATGAATGTCTTTTCATATGGCGTGGTGAAGGTTTGAATTTCTCCTATTTGATTAAATTGCATTTTTGTATTGATAAAGTTTTGATTTATACATATGCTGCGGTGTGTTTTCCATTTGGAGCCCCTTTTTGTTTGACTCTGGCTCTCTATACCTGGGTCACCACCTTGTTAGCATTCCCCGTTTGTGTACTTATGGGAGATTGTGCTTTTCACTAGCCTCATATATTGACACATTAGGAAAGGGATGCATGTTTATCTACACAGTAAATGTGTCACAGGGTTTCTCTCATGCAATGTTTCCCTAATCGTTAAAGTGTATCTAAAACCAAAACCAAAAATGTAATATATTGCAGCTTACTAGTCAAAGGTGTGGTGGCTGCTTTCGTTTTATTTTTTCAAGCTTCTTTTGCTGCAAGAAGCATCTTTGAGGTGGTGAAGGGATGGTGTAAACATTGCTCCTCCACCGCCCCTGCCCATTGAAATGAATGGGCAGCACTGCCGAAGCGCCTGCAAAAGCTTCAGCAGCGCCGCAACATGGCGCTATTAACCCTTTTTTCGGACGCTAGCGGGGGTTAAAAGCGCCCCGCTAGTGGCCAAAAAGCGCAGCTATAACAGCGGTAAAGAGCCGCTTAAACTAGTGACGCTTTACCGCTGCCGCCCACAACGCCCTAGTGTGAAAGGGGTCTGAGCGGCAGGTCTCCAATTAGGGATGACTGCTATATTATTTGACTGCAATACGTAATAACCTATTTTATGCTATTCTTACTGGATGAAGATGATTGCTGCATGACAAAAAAATATAATGCAAGTCCCTAAACAGAAAAGTACATGGGACAGTAGGCTGGAATTCTAAACAACAAACTTAACTTAAAATGAAAGAAATGCCGACAATTGTTGGTTTTTATAAGGCTTATTATTATTGTTTATTATTGGTTTCAAAAACAATATATTAATTCATCATATAAAATATATAAACTTTAAGCAACCTAGCCACTACGACTCAGGCTGCATATAATATATTCCCGACGTCATATCTTTCCACACAATATAAACATTAATATATCATCTGATAACTTTATTCATTTCCACATACTAGTCCCCCTTTGTATGTATGTTATTTTATACAAAGTTGACACCACCACATAACTACAGCCTGACAAAAAGGGGAGGGGTGAGGGGAACACCACATCTGTGTTCTGAGGCGTTTGAGCCTGACGGGACGGAACCCCCTTTTTACAGCCCTTTTGGGGGCCGGTTTTGTCCAGATTCAACTGGATTTTCCCGAGCTGGCACACGAGACCCAGGAGAGGTCCCCTGTATTCCTCTGCTAAGCCACGTGAGTACCAGAAGCTGCCTATTCCTGCCGCTCTTCCCATGAGGAAAAGGGGAATTGAAACCGCCTTCCCCTTTTCCTATCATGGGACAGCAGGCAGGAACCCTAACCAACAAACTTTGGATTTTATAAGGCCGCAGCTGTTTATTATTGGTTTCAAAATCAATATATTAATTCATCATATCAAAGACCAAATATATAAACTTTAAGCAACCTGGCCACTATGACTCAGGCCGCATTTAATATATTCCTGACTTCATAACTTTCCAAAAGACAGGTGGTTTTAATACCACCTGTCCCCAGAACCCGGCACCGTGGCCATTTCAACACAAGAATTCAAGGAGGCATTAAAAATATCTAACCCAATGTCAGATAAATCGATTTCATCCATTCTATACAAACCCTTTATACCGCCCTCTAACACCACATGTCTGAATGATAAAATGCCTAATACTTTAAGTAACTTGGCTGCCGCTCTATTCACCCTTTTTCAAATATTTTCCAAGGGGCGCATTGAAGGAGGATAAAGCCAACTCAGCCTTTGCACTACCTCAGAAAAAATTATAACAGTGTGAGGCAAGGACAGCTGAATCCTGTGTAAATCGTCCCTAATTTCAAAAAGGATATCTAATGTTTCCGTTTTCCAATATCATTCCCCCAAGATGTACAATCGATACATCTGGAGGGGTAAAATGCTGTAGCAGCTTCCCTATTTCCAAAAGTAAATCAGCCCACACCATACCTCTCCTACCACTCCAAAAAACCCTAAACTTCTTCGGATCCAAACCAGTATAAATGCTTTTCTTAGCTCTTAGTTGTGCCCAAAAAACTTAGGAATGTCCAATAATCCATATTACCCGGCATTTACCTGCACTGAATCAAAAAAATTGATTAGGGTGAATATATAACAAATTGCTATTAGATTTCCATCTACCTACCTCCTTTATTATGTTGGCATCTAACCCTAACCTTGAAGCTTCAGTAGCCGCGCCAATTTTAAACGAATGAGATGTGAGAGGGGAATTTTCAAAATTGTTAAGCATTTTTTAGACGCATATGAATTGGTATTTAGTAAGAGGGCAACCTGACTCATGTACGAAAAAACCTGAACCCACTAAAGGTCTAATATGGAAATAATTTTTTTATAATTTTACTGGACAAATGGGAAAACCACTACAAGCATATACAGTATCTCACAAAATTGAGTACACCCCTCACATTTTTGTACATATTTCATTCTATCTTTTCATGTGACAACACTGAAGAAATGACACTTTGCTACATTGTAAAGTAGTGAGTGTACATCTCAGCCAGAGACAAACTGATACAACTCAGATACCTACACCAAATGTACTATACTCCGATGAGGTTATATAAAATGAGACGGAAAGACAACCCCACGTGTCATAAATCATAAATGCCATGTGTCATAAATGCCTAGCAGCAGAGGGATCATTTCTTCATATGGTCTGGAACTGTAATAGAATACGCCCATTATGGTCGCAATAACACAATTCCTTGCCGATACATTTGATCTGCCAAACATTTGTAGCCCATTGATGGGACTACTAGGAGTCATAGAGGATGAGGTTATCAGTAATAGCATGAGAACGTTACTAAAACTACTGTTCTACTATGTTAGAAAGTTGATTGTCCTTAACTGGATTAAGAGAGAATATCTCACCCTAACCGCCTGGAAAGGCCTAGTCAATGCAAATGTCACACTATAGAAAATTACTTATGAGTCCAGGGGCTGTCCTAAAAAGTTCAACAAAGTTTGGGGAAAGTGGATCAATTCTAGAGAAACTGTGCAATCTGACACGTAAAAAGATTCTTTAATGACAGTGCAAAGGGGGGACTAGTACACTTTGAAAGAAGCGATTGCGAGATCATGGAAATAGATGGAAAACAGCACACAGCACATGAGAGGATTTTTTTTTGGGGGGGGGGGGGGAGATTAACTCCATTTTGTTACCTTGTTATAAAAACAAAGGACTGATGTGCCCTTTCGTTTACACGAAGCACATGGTAAGAATGTTCTTTTGATTTAAAATTTTAAAAAAAGGGCTGAATGTACGGCTGAAAAATGTCATGGTTGAAAATAATTTCGTACTTTTGTACTACTATGTATACTGTATATGATATACTGTACCTTGATTATTGCATTTGTTGATTTGTATGTACATTTGGCAAATAAAAACGTTTAAAAAAAAAAAAAGAAGTGAGTGTACAGCTTGCATAACAGTGTAAATTTGCTGTCCCCTCAACACACAGCCATTAATGTCTAACGCTGGCAACAAAAGTGAGTACACCCCTAAGTGAAAATTTCCAAATTGGATCCAAAGTGTCAATATATTGTGTGGCCATCCTTATTTTCCAGCACTGCCTTAACCCTCTTGGGCATAGAGTTCACTAGAGCTTCACAGTTTGCCACTGGAGTCCTCTTCCACTCCTCCATGATGACATCATAGAGCTGGTGGATGTTAGAGACCTTGCGCTCTTCCACCTTCCATTTGAAGATGCCCCACAGATGCTCAATAGGGTTTAGGTCTGGACACATGCTTGGCTAGTCCATCACCTTTACCCTCAGCTTCTTTAGCAAGGCAGTGGTCGTCTTGGAGCTGTGTTTGGGGTCATTATGTTGAAATACTGCCGTGCGGCCCAGTCTCCGAAGGGAGGGGATCATGCTTTGCTTCAGTATGTCACAGTACATGTTGGCATTCATGGTTCACTCAATGAACTGTAGCTCCCCAGTGCCGTCAGCACTCATGCAGCCCCAGACCATGACACTCCCACCACCATGCTTGATTGTAGGCAAGACACACTTGTCTTTGTACTACTCACCTGGTTGCCGCCACACACGCTTGACACCATCTGAACCAAACAAGTTTATTTTGGTCTCATCAGACCACAGGACATGATTCCAGTAATCCATGTCCTTAGTCTGCTTGTCTTCAGCAAACTGTTTCTTTGCTTTCTTGTGCATCATCTTTAGAAGAGGCTTCCTTCTGCGACAACAGCAATGCAGACCAGTTTGATGCAGTGTGTGGCGTATGGTCTAAGCACTGGCAGGCTAACCCCCACCCCTTCAACCTCTGCAGCAATGCTGGCAGCACTCATACATCTATTTCCAAAAGATAATCTCTGGATATGATGCTGAGCATGTGCACTCAACTTCTTTGGTCGAACATGGTGAGGCCTGTTCTGAGTGGAGTGGAATCTGTCCTGTTAAACCACTGTATGATCTTAGCCACCATGCTTCAGCTCAGTTTCAGGGTCTTGACAATCTTCTTATAGCCTAGGCCATCTTTATGTAGAGTAACAATTCTTTTTTTCAGATCCTCAGAGAGTTCTTTGCCATGAGGTGCCATGTTAAACTTCCAGTTACCAGTATGAGAGAGTGAGAGCGATAACACCAAATTTAACACACCTGCTCCCCATTCACACCCAAGACCTTGTAACACTAACAAGTCACATGACACAGGGGAGGGAAAATGGCTAATTGGGCCAAATTTGGACATTTTCACTTAGGGGTGTACTCGCTTTTGTTGTCAGCGGTTTAGACATTAATGGCTATGTGTTGGGTTATTTTGAGGGGGCAGTAAATTTACACTGTTAAACAAGCTGTACACTCACTACTTTACATTGTAGCAAATTGTCATTTCTTCAGTATTGTCACATGAAAAGATAGAATAAAATATTTACAAAAATGTGAGGGGTATACTCACTTTTGTGAGATAGTGTGAATTGATCCAATTACCTTTTCCAATTTGATCTGTTTTTGACTAATACAATTTTTTACAGTTGTATTAGAAATAATACCCTGTTTCCCCGAAAATAAGACCTAGCGTGATTGTCAGTGATGGCTGCAATATAAACCCTACCCCCCAAATAAGCCCTACCCTGAAAATAAGACCTACAAGGACTTTAACTAGGGCTTATTTGGGGGGGTGGGGCTTATATTGCAGCCATCACCGACAATCACGCTAGGTCTTATTTTCGGGGAAACAGGGTAATATTAGAAGCTTGAATAGAAATCATCTAAGAAACGCTAAGTGCAGCAAAAAACAGAAACAGTAACAGAAAATACCGCTTAAAAGAGCACTGACTTGAATGAAGAAAAACAAACCCGATCAGTAACTGAACAAAGTTTACCCAAAATATTTGGAGTAATAGGTTTACGTTGATCTGTTTTAAAATTATTTTTCTTATAACCTTTCAAAGCTTGTTTAACTGAAAAATAATGCAAACAAGAAGGTAAATTATTAAGCTTAAGAAAAAATGGCTCCTGAATCCCAACCCCCAGCTAGCCACCACTGTCAAAGTTATTTGTTGTTAGGACCGCCTGGCATCCATGTATTCACAGAACCTAGCAGAGGAGGAAGATATAACTTCCTCCTCCCTGCTCCACCACATACTAGTGCTCCGCCTCCTGGCTTTTGCCTTCCATTCTGCTGCTGAGAACGGAACTGGGACTCTGGTGAGGGGGACCCTCAGAGCATTGACCTAGTGCAGGAGATAGAGGGCTTAGGAGGATCGATGCCCGGGGTAGAGGAGAGACAGGCACTGCTGAAGTGGGAACAGCTGTGAGGGCTGAGTGGGGCTTGGAAGGGTACTGTGACTGTCTCTTTGTTGGGTTGGGCTGTGATTGTCTCTTTGTTGGTTCAGGCTGTCTCTTTGCTGAATAGGAATGTCTCTGTGCTGGATTGAGCTGTGTCTTTGCTATATGGGGATTTCTCTTTCCTGGATTGGGATGTGTCTTGAATATATGGGAATAAACGCTGCTGGATTGGGCCTTTTCTTTGCTGAATATTTGGGGATGTCTCTTTGCTGAATTGAGATATCTCTTTGCTGGGTGGGGATGTCTCTTTTCTGAAAATATGGGGATGTCTCTTTGCTGGATTGGGCTGTCTCTATGCTGAATATGTAGAGATGTCTCTGCTGGATTGGGAGGTCTCTCTGCTGAATATATGGGGATGTCTCTGCTGGATTGGGCAGTCTTTTTACTGGATTAGGATGTCTCTTTGTTGGATTGGGATGTCTCTTTGCTGAATATATGGGGATGTCTCTTTGCTGGATTGGGTGGTCTCTTTGCTGGATTAGGATGTCTCTTTGTTGGATTGGGATGTCTCTTTGCTGAATATATAGGTCTGTCTCTTTGCTGAATATATTGGGATATCTCCTTGCTGGATTGCGATGTCTCTTTGCTGGACTGGGCTGTATCTTTGCTGAATATATGGGGATGTCTCCTTGTCAAATAGGGATGTCTCTTTGCTAAATATACAGGGATGTCTCTTTGCTGGATTGGGATCTCTCTTTGCTAAATATATGGGGATGTGTCTGTGCTGGGTTGGGCCATCTCTTTGCTGAATATATGGGGCTGTCTCTTTGCTGAATATATGGGGCTGTCTCGTTGCTAAATATCTGAGGATGTCTCTTTGCTGGATTGGGCCATCTCTTTGCTAGATTGGGATGTCGCTTTGCTGGACTGGGATGTCGCTTTGCTGGATTGGGATATCGCTTTGCTGAATATATGTTGTGTAAGGAAAACCCCTCAGGGACTTTTATCGCAGAATGCAAACAGGATAATTGGATTAAAAGGCAACTGCCAAATTTAAGTTTAAAGTATGGAACAAAAGGGGCATCTGTCCAGTAAAAGGTATCACATATAACAATGTGTGCATGAAAAACAATTTCATACATATACAAAGTATACCCAAATGGATCAAGATATACCCAAGATAACTACCAGAAAAATACTTGCTGTCTTGGGAAAGAATCTTGGATGAATCTCGACATGTTTTGGAAGTTTTCCTTCTACAAGGGGATGAATGGGTATATAGAACTCTAAAATGCAATATATCAAAATCATTCTGGAGGTATAAGACAAGTATTCCATAAATTGCATACAGTCAGTAGCGTATTTAGTATATATGTTACATTAGGCTACTGTGTAAAGAAACTTACTTACAATTAGTAGATACACATAGTATACAACAATCCTATCAGGTGGGGCTGGTACAGGCCATTCTCTGAACACTGGGCAAGTCGGCAGTGCATGGACCCCTAAGGCTGTATTCACACCTGAGCATGGCGTCATTATGCGTTTCTATGCATGATTTTGGAACGTTTTTAAGCGCGATTTTGGGTTTTTTATGCACATTTTTTCATTAGCCAATAGATAAAAGATCATCTGTTTCATCCTTTGTTGCTAAGTTTTTCTTCCACTTCCTGGGTCAAATTTCTTCTTCTTCCGCATGGGCTTGCTGATCCTGCCTCTAACAGGCATAATGTAGCATTTCCTTTGAGGGAGCTTCATCTTTGGCAAGCTGGATAGCATCGCATCCCGGGCCATAGTTGGCAAGTTGGGGACCTGCCTCAGGCCCGATGGGCCGGAAGACGACAGTCTAGAGAAGAAAGTTTGGAGCGTGCGAGGGTCGCACGTTTTTGCAGACCAGGTCGGGATTTTAGGAAAAGCTGGTGTGGAGACCAGATTTCCCCTCAGAAGTATGCTAAAGCTTGAACTCCAAGAAGCTACTTGGAGTTTGGGCCTCAGACTACTGGGACATCAAAATGTGTTTTTTTTGGGACATGCATGGTCCATCAGAAGTTCTCCTCATCTCAGAGTATTTAAATGGCTTTTACCTCACTCTGAGATAAACAAAACATATACTCATGCTTTACGTAAGTCACTGGTTGTCGCAAAGTGCTGCTGTACCAGTCTCTGAATGTGAGAGATTTCAGTGCAGGTACCCTCTTTATGGTCATGAAGAGGAACAGCTTGCGGAGGCCGGTTTTGGACCTTGCGCACCTAAGACAATTTTCAGCAAGGGAAAAGTTCAAGGTGGAAACATTTTCCCTGATTCATAGGGGGTCCAGCCAGATGACTGGCTTGTTTCCAATAGTCCTAAGATGCTTACTTTCATGTGTCCATTGTAGAAGACCTCCGTAAGTTCCTTCAGTTCGCTGTAGGTCAAGACCATGTCCAGCTATTCAGGCTTTCAACATCACCCTGTGTATTTTCAGGGTCTTATTGGTTGTTATGTTCTTTATCAAAACAAGGAGCATACACCTGCATAGTTACGTGGATGTCCTTCTCCTAGTGTCCCAAAACAAAGGGCAGCTGCTGGAGCCCAGAGCTCAGGTCTTTTCAATGCTCCTCAAATTCGACTGGCAGCTGAATCTGGAAAAGTCACCTGGAGACAACTCAGTATCTTGCGTACCCCTGGGCTCAGTTCAATATAATCAAGGGGACCATTGCCTTGAGTCTGGATCCTGATGTTCTGGAACAGAATACTCCTGGCCCTGTTTTCCTTCCCACCTGTGCACCTTCCAGTGTCTAAAATGATTGGCACTATGGTGTTCCGTGGGTCAAGTGGAAGCTGAAGGTGGCCCTTCCGGAAGGGGTTTCTCCAGCAGTGGAAGCCAGGAAGCAGTATTCAGGTCATCTACATAACCTCAGTCAGCCTGGTGGCTGCAATGGAGAAACTGGCTCAATTGGTAGGAACTGTGCATTTCCTCCAGTCCTGGTCAACCTTGGGTTTCTACGAAGACTCCAAACAGAGGTTGTGGAGGTAGTGGCAGTGATGCCTTTTTGGCCAATTAGGTCATGGTTCCCCTTGCTAGCACAGTTCAGCTTCCGGAACCCAGTGCACCTTCTCCTCAGGCCAGACCTTCTGTCACTGGGTGCAATTCTACATCCATGTCCAGCAGGATTGCGTCTGACGGCCTGGTTCTCAAGATTGGAAGTCCTAGGCTGCTTCTCCAGAGTCATCTCTGCTCACTTGAATACTAGAAGAATGAACGCAAACAAAGTTTACGGGAGAATCTGGTCAAAGTTGATTCAAATACATGTCTGCTGCTGGCAGATCATGTAGTGACCTAGAAGTTCTAAATATTCTAGACTTCCTCCAGTCGGATTTAGATCTGGCTCTATCAGTCAGCTCCCTCGGAGTTCAAGTTTCAGCTTTATTGGCCTTCACAGGTGTATCCCAGTCTAGGCATCTTTTCCTGTTCAACAGCTAGGCTCAGACCTCAGAGTAAGCAGAGGTTTTCCAAATTTAGCCTCCCCCTTGTTCTCAACACCCCCTTGGGAATTGGAGCAGAGTGTTCTAGGGCTGTCTCTGTTAAAGGCATCTCTGTCAAGCTCGCCTTTTTCCTGGCCATCACGTCGGCATAAAAAGCCTAAGAGATTGATTCACTGGTCATGGAGAACTTTTCTTACGTTCTTTCCAGATTGAGCAACGCTGTTGCCTATGCTTGATTCAATTTCCAAGGGTGCATGAGTCTTTCATGGGAGCCAAGAAATTGTTCTGCCAACCTTAGAGTTTTAACTTGCATCCTTTAGATGTGGGAGAGGGCGCGCTGTGGCTTAGTTAGTTAAAGTGCATGTCTAGTAGACAGGGA
Source organism: Aquarana catesbeiana (assembly GCF_042186555.1). Lineage (NCBI taxonomy): Eukaryota > Metazoa > Chordata > Amphibia > Anura > Ranidae > Aquarana > Aquarana catesbeiana. The sequence goes on along the minus strand of NC_133328.1, from coordinate 372,723,391 downwards.
ATCCTGAGTTGACTCCCAGCGGTGCCTTCCTTCAGTTCTAGGAATCCCTTGGATATTGTGAAGTTACATCTACAAAGCTACAACTTTCTTCAGGCTTCAGAACGCCTGTTCATTCTTTTGCCAGAAAGGACAGAGAAACGTGCCTCATCTACTGTAGGATGATTGTGGCATGGATTGCCTAGGCCATCCAAAAGGCTCTCACAGAGCCAAGGGCTTGGCTCCTTTGGAGGTAGTGTCTGCTCACTCGACCAGAAGTCGCAGCATGTGGTTCCCAAAGTAGTCTGTAGGGCGACCTTGTGGTCCTAAATCAATACACTTATGGGTCATTATTGTGAAGCGTCTGCTTCCTTATCCTTTGTTTATTTTGGCTTGCAGGTCCTGTCTGTTGACGGTACAAATTAAAGCCTTTGGGTTAGATTGCTCGCCCATTGGGTGTGTAGCAAGTTAGTTCCCATACGTATGCTGCCCGTCAGTCAGGAAAACTGAAAATTTCTTATCAAATGCTTACTGTAATGCCCTGTACACACGCTCGGACTTTCCACCGGAAAATGTGCGATCGGAGCTTGTTGTCGGAAATTCCGACCGTGTGTGGGCTCCATCTGACTTTTTACATCGGAATTTCCGACACACAAAGTTTGAGAGCTGGCTATAAAATTTTCCGACAACAAAATCCGTTCGTGTAAATTCCGACCATGTGCTCAGAATAAATTCCGAGACGGAACTGCTCGGTCTGGTAAAATTAGTGTTCGTAATGGCACTTTCGTCATGCTGCAATGTTTTAAATTGTTGAATGCAGCGCACTCTCTTCTTTATAATGCTAGAAGAATGAAGTTGTTTTGCTGCTTATATTTACACAGACTTCTCACAAACTTCTTTCTTTATTATTTCTCATGATTTCATGAATATAATATTTGTATTTGTCAGATCTACCAATTTTTTGGGGGGTTTTATGTTTTTATATTTTTGATAATTTGTTGGTTTTTTTTTTTGGTGATCTCCATAATTATTTTTGTGGGTTTTGTGTGTCAAGTTACCACAACACCATTATTATATTGGATTTTAGAATCTCAAGGAGATTGGTTGGTATCCCTTGTTAATTTGACATTGTATTTTTGAAATGTACCTGCCTCCTCACAAACAAACTGTCCTTTTTAAAGTAAAACACATAGGCAAGTATTTGTGAAAAATAAATAGCCATTTATTCTGGGTCATAACAAAATAATGAGGAAGGCAACACATCAATAATTTTACAGTCAAAATTGGTGGCCTGAGGAGTCCTTATAATAGTGAGCAGAATCCTGTCCAGGACTACAAGAGATCAGGAACAGCAGCAGATGACGTCTATGTCCCCAGGCTGTGGTACTACAACAGCCTGCATCTTTTGCCAGACCAGACTGAACCCCGGGCCATAACTCCTTAGAAGCATCCTTCCAGGCTGTGGCTCTGGTGTTGGAGATGTGGCAGGAGGTGGAGGAGGGGGAGGACCTGGAGGAGGAGGAGGAGGACCATGGTTGACCTTACAAACGTGGCTTTGGCTTGTGAGTTGGCTCCTCAACCCCTTATTTAGGGCTTGCAAGATGAGATACTCACATATTAGGCGTTGGCCCTCCTCCATTTCCAGCATTTTGCAGGCTGTAATATAAGCAAAGTCCTCTTGAAGACTGTGGGGGGTTCTGAGGGCCGCAGTAGCCTTCCAAAATAGGCCAATTGCTGCCTCCTCCGGGGTTACTCCTCTTCCGGCCACTTTTTTGTGGAAGGCAGAGGGGAGGGACCTGGGTATCGGGCAGGTTACTGGGCCCGGATACCTCCTGGCTGCCACTTACCCCCGCCACCTCCTGGCTGAGATTTCCTGTGTATGAAAAAGGGATATCGTTTTAGTTTTTGGTTCATCGATCACACAGAATTTTCAGCTCATGACTGTTGCAAATTGAATGTCAATAAATAGAAAAGACTATTATTCTGAGCCCAGCATTTTTCATTCTTGTCACAATCATTTGTGGCCACTACTGTCTATTAATATGTAAAACACTTTGTGAAATCAGAAATTAGTTATCAAAACTAACATATATTTAACATCATTAATTTGACAACCAGAAATATTTAGAAGAATGCTATATCTGGCTCAAGCTGGGCTCCTCCACATGTTGCTGCCTGGAAGGCCCAGGTTGGGCGTCTGAAGCCTCAGCTGGGGGGGGGGGGTGGGGGGAGTGTGGAAGGAAGACTGGAGAGTGCTGGCCTGGGTCCAGTCTGGCCTGCCAGAAAATGCAGTCTGTCATAGTACCACAGCCTGGGGACATAAATGTCATCTGCTGCAGCTCCTGATCTCTGGAAATCCTGGACCTTCTTGTGCTCCCTAAGATAAGTGCTCCTCAGGCCACCAAATAGGGCCTTCAAATAGGGGATGTCTCCTGTGGGGATCACCGGTTTCACAAATTCCACAAATTGATCCAGCGCTGCCTTCCTCTTTGTTTGATTCTTATAATCGGGGTGGTTTACCTGCCACAGACAGGGCAGCTCTATGAACATATCAATGAATATTGGCATAAAGTCATGATCATTGACTAGATCCATTTTCTCTGCAAGACACAACACAAGACAAACCCTAATGTCAGGCTAAACTCTCCTAATCTTGTCCCAATATAGGCCTCAATCTATAAGCAGTATAGGCCCAAGTTAAAATGGTACTTTCGTTATCACGATCAGCGCTTCCGATACTCCTTCCTCCGCTCACAGATCGTACGTACGACGCACGCGTGTTATGCTTTATATACACTGTGCATGCGTGAAACTCCGCCCGCCCCTGACGTTCTTTCTAGTCTATTCCCCGCCCCTTCTCTTTCGGCGCAGTGGGGGAGAGCACATGGTGGAGAGACAACAGGTGCGTGATAAATCCAGCAACAAGGAGGAGGAGGAAAGCCCGGAGCCAGAAACGTCACAATCCCGGAGGAGAAGATTTAAGGCATCAAATATGGCCTTTGTAGAGATGGTGGACATATTGAAGAGGGCTGACTATGATGGGAATCATGGACCTTACCCAAACCCAAATGTCAGAAAGGCCAAGATCATGGCTAAAGTTGTGAAGAGTCTGCACAGGAATTTTGGGGTACAGCGATCCAAGGATCAACTGAGGAAATGGTGGTCGAACCTCAAATTAAGGGAGCACGATCAGTATAGAAGGATCAGGAATGTGCTGCAAAAAAGTAAGTAGTTGTCCTGTGTTCCTACTTTTTCTTTTTATTATGTTCATGATGCTCCATGTGCTTTTCTTTACTGTTGTACAGTTTAAAATGGCAACTTTCATGTCCATGGGCACATTAACCGTTCGTAGGAAACATTGTTCGTTCGGCCACTAAAATACGATGTTTTGTCCAGATGCAGTTCAATATCGTTTTTCTGGCCTACTTCTATTAAAAAAAGTTTGTTGTCTAGATAGGTTTGTAACTAGAATGAAATGCAAACTAGATTCTGTGTAAGGAGAGGACACTCAGCAGCTGTTTACACATCTGGACGCTGAAGCACTAGTGTGGGACACCAGAACACCCTTTTTATTAGGGGGCCCACACAGGTGCTCCAGTGAATAATATAGGGGTGTCTCCATCTGTGAAGCTTGCACAAAACAGGTAAGTATTCAAGCTTTACAAAGGACAGAAAAAATTCTTCAGCTTGGAACTCTGCCAAAACAGACAATTGTACCCCACTTCCAAGCAATGTTTCATATTCCTATTTCTGCCATCAAATATCTGTGTGCTAAGTATACCTATTTTTGTTCACATAGGGGAGAAAAGACTCAGAGGACACCACTCATCAGAGGAGACCAGGGACCCCCACCTCAGGAAGAAGGGGAAATCCCCCAAACCCAACCAGAGGAGGAGGAGGGAGACGTTGTAGAAATTGTCACCACAACAGGTGAGTGTCTGCGATCACAGCTTCAGGTAAGAGATGGATGCCTGCATATTTATAATACATGCTGGTGTTTTTTTTTTTTTTGGAGGTGATCGGGATGTTGTGGAAGAGGAATGTCATTTCACCAGTGAAAGTGCCCAGATCCTCATCGGGGAGATAATTGGGTGTAATCGAGATTTAGAAAACATAAAGCAAAACATCAATGATGTTCAAAACAAAATGAAGAACATCATTGATGTTTTAGGGAGAATCTAAAACACCCAGAAATCCCTAAATTTCTTCTGCTTTTTTTTTTTTTATGACAACATTTTTTTTACGTATGTTAAAAGCCAAGTTTAGAAGATGCACACAGTGTGTCAACATGTGTTATCTGCCATCACGGGAGATCAATGTACGCGTTTTATGGGTGCAACCCCTTCCTCGATAATAAAGTAGCAGAGAGGAAGGGGTTGCACCCACAAAACACGTCCATTGATCCCCCATGATGGCACCTAGCACATGTTGACATTAGGCAATTTGTGTGCATCTTCTAAATTTGGCTTTTACAGGGGTGACATCACCCCATCTGCTGAACGCAATATCAAACACAGTTTGTACATACTCATGTCTGATATTGCCTTCACTTTATAAAAGTTGAACTCCGTAAGTTCCAGAGTTGTGTATTTTTTTATGGTTTTAAACATGCCTGTTTTACCTTAAAAGGCGATTTCTACTTAATGTGACCTAAAAAAATGTTGTACAACAAACATGTTGATTTGTTCAAAAACCCTTTTATAAACGCACATGTGATTGTGCTTTGATTAAAAAGATTGATAATCAACAATGTGTGGCGGCTTCTTTCAATGCTCAAAAGCATTTTTTGGAGTAAAGTTGGTGTTTTCAGTGACAATGGGGGTTATTTACTAAAGGCAAATCCACTTTGCACTACAACTGCAGTTTCAGTGCAGTCTCAAGTGCACTTGTAGTGCAAAGTGTATTTTCCTGTAAATAACACCCAACAGTGCTTTCTAATTTTACACAATCACACCATTTTCATGACTCCCCAAATTTCGGTCATGGTGCTGAAAAATATTAATATATTTTTGTAGTATCCTCTGCCCCTCCCCACACACACACGGTAGTGTCCTCTGACCCCAGCACACCTGGTAGTGCTCTGTGCACCCTCAAAGCAGTGTTCTCTGCCCCGCCATAGCAGTGTCCTCTGCCATCCCTCTCCACTGGAGTGTCCTTTGCCCCCCCTCTGTAGTGCCCTTCGCCCCCCCCCTCCCATAGCACTGTCCTCTGCATCCCACCCACACAGTAGTGTCCTCTGCCATCCCCCTCCACTGTAGTGCCCTCTGCCCCCAATAACAGTGTCCTCTGCCATCCCCTTCCACTGTAGTGTTCTCTGCCCCCCCAGTGTCCTCTGCATCCCTCCTACAGTAGTTCCCTCTAGACTAGCAAAAATACTGTACCTCTATGTGGCTTCCCGCCATAGTGGACAGAATGTCCAACATCCTGTTGACATCCAGCACTGTTGTCCTCCCTCTAGTTGGATGTGTGCTTGCATGTGAATAAGTTGCATGTACACATGTGGTTGGTGTAGGTTTACTAAAATCCTCATCAGGAATTGGGGTTACAGATGACCAAGTTGAAGGTAGCATAGCTGTATTCTGAGTTGATTAGTCTGCAATGTTTTCCACTGTTTCCTGGTGAGTTTCTTGATTAGCAGAATCCTCCTAGCTGGTTTCTGTACTGTAAATGGAAATTTCTTGTTAGATCATCCCCAATATGTAATTATATAAGAGAGACATAATTGCAGATGCTAGCTTAACCTTGGAGTAGCCATACCTGAGGAGCTCAATTTCCTTGGCGTGCATGTATTCTGAGGGGGGGAATGCTCCACTTCTGTGCTCGCAGAGTAACCTAAGGTGACGTGAATAAGCTTTCCATAAGCGTTTACACTTTATTTTCAGCAGTTTAACTGTGAAAAGGAAAAAACTGTTTTTTTTTATATGCCTAGCAACAGGACAATCATTGATGGCTATAGGCAGTGACAGGTACTCTTTTTTGCTATTAGACCCCAGATCTCTCCTCTGCCCTTTGCTTTGGATCATACCAAGATGATATGATCTGATGCTTTTTTTAAACCCATTAGGGTTTGTTTACAATCAATAAAAACAGTTGAAATGCTCCATTGCTTCCGTTTTCATCACTAGTTTTAAAGTGGTTAATAATAATTAAAATAGAGTATTTGCTATATTTTCCTATGGGTGGCCTGTCAGGTAAGCTGTATGGGGCACAAATATTTCTACAAGCAGCCTGTATGCTAAACTGAATAAACAGGTTAAAAAACAGTTTAAACACGCAATTAGATAAATGGCATGCACAGACATTTCTAAACATATGCATAATGATTGCTAAACTTACTTTTGTCATCTTTCACATTTCCATCAAATCCATTCCAGTCTGGGAAAATCTGCTGGCCAATACTCTCCAAGGCCCTCCTTATCTTGGCATGGCTTTTGTAAATTGAGTCCTTGCTGTCGTATAGGCAGGGGTGCGTCTTGACCATTCGAATGAAGGGCCTGGGGATGTTTTAGCAGATCACTTGAGTCGAGGCTTTGGAGATCACGACAAATGGGGCCTCAACCCCAAGTACCTACGCAAGATCCTCAGGGTCTGAGGGACAGCTTCGATAGATCTTATGGCATTGGAGGAGAATTGTCAACTGCCTTGCTTCTTCTCCCGGACCTGGCATCCACAGGCGTTGGGTCAGGGTGCTCTGTCCAGGTCTTGGAACTTCCCCTTGGTGTATGTGTTCCCGCCGCTTCCATTGGCTTTCAAAATCCTGCTGAAGATTCAGCGAGAAAGGGTCACTGCAATAGTAGTCCTACCTTCCTGGCTAAGAGAGCCGTGGTTCCCTCTGGCTTGGAGGATAAAGTTGGGCTCACCAATCCCACTGCCTCCTTGTCAAAATCTCCTTCTGCATGGTGGGGCCTGACACCCGAACCGCAGGAGGATGAAGTTAATGACTTGGAAGTGAAAGGGGCCTTAACTGGCTTGGGTCTCTCAGGCGGTGTAGTGGAGACATTATTACAGGCTCATAAGAGGTCCACGAATGTAACCTATCACTGGATCTGGAATACTACAGAAAGGGGTTGGGACCTTGGATCTCCTTCAGTATCTAACATTTTGGAGTTTTTGCAGAGTGGTCTCTAAGGGTTAGCTTATAATTCCCTGAAGTGTCAAATCCCCACCGTGTCGGCTAGGTCGTGTACAAGATATGCTCTACATCCGTTGGTGATCTGATTTTTAGGGGCAGCCATAGAAATCAGACCTCCATTGAAATCGTTTTTTTCCAAAAGAGGGCTTAACACTAGTCTTGGGAACATTGCTGGTTCTTCCGTTTGATCAAGCTTTCTCTTGTTCATTATTTCTTTTAACAGTTTTTTGTTTCTTACTAGCCGTTGCCTCGGCCAGAAGAGTCTCCAAGTTGTGCACCTTCTCATCTAGAACCATATTGTTTAGTGCTCACAGACAACATAGGCCTTAGGCCGATACCGAGCTTTCTACCTAAGGTGGCCACATGATTTCGTATGAACTGGGAGGTCATTCTCCCAGCCTTTCCGGCGGATACAGCTAATGATGAGTGGAGTAAGTTAGACCAGTTCTCTGCGATTTCAACCTACCTGAAATGGACTAAAAGCTTTTGAAAACAAGATCAGTTGTAGGTGTTCCCAATGGGAATCCAGAATTGTGTCTTCCTGGTTTGTCAAGACCTTACATATTGCATACCAAACGCTGGGCCTTCCTCTTCCTTCAGAGATCAAAGCACATTCGACGAGGGGTATGGCAGCATCCTGGGCAGCATACGCGAAGGTCGCCCCTGAGGTAGTTTGCAGAGCAGCAAGCTGGAGCGTGCCCAACACCTTTTATTAGGCATTACAGGCTTAATATGGCTTGTCCACCTAAGGAAACATTTGGCTCTACGGTTATTACAGTGGCTGTTGCCCATTAAAAATTTGAATAGCATTGCATTGAGGGTTTGGCTTATTTTTTATTCTTTGTCTTCCCTCCCTTCTTAATATTGCTTGGTACATCCCATAGTAGGCTGACATGGGGAGGTCCAGGAATAAGGAAAATTGTTATCCATACTTACCATAATTTTCCTTTCCTGGATCCTCCCCATGTCATCCAGGGATTCTCACCCAGTTTATCCGTCGCGAGGCGGGGCTTTTTTTTTTTTAACATTGGTGTGGGCAGACAGCCGCCCTTTATGGGCTAAAAAAGAGGTGGTCCTGGAGGGGTCAGAGGGGGCGGAGCTGACCCATAGTAGGCTGACATGGGGAGGATCCAGGAGAGGAAAATTACGGTAAGTATGGATAACAATTTTCCTTAATATTGCATTTTAGAGTTCTATATACCTATTAATTCCCTTGAAGAAGAAAATCTTCTGAAACATGCCAGGATTCGTCCAAGACTCTTTCCCAAACTGACCAAGTATTTTTCTGGCAGTCTTCTTGGGTATATCTTGATGTATTTGGATATAGTTTGTGTATGTATGAAATTGTTGGTTTTGTATACACACATTGTTTGTTATATGTGATACCATTTACATGGTATCTGTACTTTAAAGTAAATATATATATTTTTAAATCCAATTATTCTGTTTGTATTCTGCCTTAAAAGTCCCTGAGAGGTTTCCCTTACACAACTGTGCATACAATATGTTCATTTGTACTTGGGATGTTGGCAGAAATCTGTACACTCTATTGAGCTCCCTATCCTAATGAACTTTGCTAAAAATATGGGAATGTCTCTGCTGGACTGGGCAGTTTCTTTGCTGGATTGGGCTATCTCTTTGCTGAATATATGGGGATGTCTCTTTGCTGGATTGAGTTGTTTCTTTGCTGGATTGGGCAGTCTCTTTGCTGACTATATGGGGCTTTCTCTTTGCTGAATATATGGGGATGTCTCTTTGCTGGATTGGGCTGTCTTTTTCAGAATTATCTGCCTATACGCTCCTAAATTGTAAATCTGGCCCCTCTGACACGCTAGGTTCAAAATACTTTGGCAATATACCATAACAGAATCAAGAGATACAATTCTTTAGTAGCACTATTATATTGTACGCTGGTAAGCACACACCCCAATTAATAGTTGAATCAACATACACAGTATCAAAAAGAGCAGTGAATTTAAAGTACAACACCAAATAGCGGTGTATATCTAGCTAAACAGGTGGGTGTAATTAAGAGCAACCATTCAGACTTATTGCCTGATTAACTCCATTACCAATTTTATATTTGAACATCTCCAGACCCTATTCCTCTATAAAACCCAGGATAGACCTGTATTGTACTGTACACCTTCCGTTAAACCATCTAAAGCCTGTGTGTAGTGAGTGGGTCTTTATAGTCGTTTTTGAGCACAATAAGAGGATAGAAAGCTTCTAATTGAAACATAATACAGGATATGTCCAGCAGGGAGAGTGAACTTGATTCCAAATTAGGAGAAGAGCTTTAGCTTGTTGTCCACATCGTGAGATGTCATGTAGACTTTTAATACCTTGAGACTCCCAGAAGGCATAAGCAGTATGGTCTTTATCCTGGGGGATTTTAAAGGGGGGAATGGGTTAAGGAATCCAGGAATATGTTGCATTTCCCTTCAAATGTTTCCTGTGCCAGCTCTAAAATCTGGTTTTCACTTGAACACCTCCAGACCTTTTCCCTCTATAGAACCCAGGCTAGACTTTTTAATTATCTGTACTGTATACCGTTTGTTAACTCATCTAAAAGGAAAATGTGTTTTGTAGTCACGTAATGCCCAAAGTAGTACTTTATAAGTTTGCATGTTTAGTTATGTAAGACTTAAATTTTTTTTTAAATGTTTACATTTCTTAAAAAAAAAACTGCAACTTTAATAAGATTTATTAAAATATTCCCTGTACTAATGCGCCTCTCTAACACTTAGTGCTCCCCTATCTGAACAAATAATCATCACCCAATATAATTCTCAACCTTTAACCCCCCCAAACCCTAAATATCACCCTAAAATATAACACACCACTTCTTAAAAAAACCTTAACACTATCTCCCCTAAATTAAGACCCTAACAGTTACATATGATCCTAAAACTTATCAGAACTTATATTGAGTAACATATCCATCTGTTTGTTATTAAGCCACACGTCACCAACACTTTAAATTCTAATACTGGATTCAATTTTACAGTGAACTACTAACTGCTGACCAATTGTTTTGGAAAAAACAAGAACATACAGTAAATGAAACTGACCTTATCATTAAGTCTAGGTTCACATCATATGTGTAACTTCAGAGGTTGCAGGGTTTGCAATGATGATCTCGCCCATGCCCCAGGGGGCCTCCATGTCAGGCTGTCACATTAGGTTTTACACGGCTGGGGTTTAGCTTGGCCCAGAAGTCCTGTGGGGTTGCTAGCTGGTTCTTGCTGTAATGCTTCACCTTCTTCAGAGCCACCATCTGCCCGCATTTGGTGGCCGGGTACACAGGGCCAAAGTCCCCTTGAGCCCAGAGGTTTCAGGACCTGAACCTGCTGCCAGTCTTTGCTGCCAATTGGGAAGGGAGGCTGCATGGGGCTGGGTGGCTTGAGGAGAAGCACAAGGGCAGTTCACTGGGTTTGTGATGGCTCAGCTCCAGAGGACTGCTTCATGGACGGAGGTCTATGGATGGGGTCAGGTCCCGGTGGAGGAACCACTCAACAGGGATGAGGCACGACATAGCCAAGATAAGGCTACAGGGGGTGGCACCCAGATATATACACCTACAAGTAGCTCGACTACAGGGACATCAATCAGATATGCATGAAAATCACTGGGCACCTCCTGTTTGCTGATTATTATAGAGAGATAATATGAGTTAGTGGCAGATCTACCAGGGTCACAAAGATCACACTTGCGACTGGGCCTTGGCGTTCCGCCCCAAGATGGCAGAAAGGTGGTCGCTGCAGAACATGTGAAATGGTCCCACTGCAGGACCATATTAAAGGGCCTTGTGAATGGGAGGAAAGGGCCCTGGAAAGGGTCCCATGACCAGTGGGAATCTTGCACCAAGACCCTGAACGTTCTTGTTACGATTCTGCTTCACATATATGTGGACCAGGAACGCATGCATAATAGGGTGCATTCCCGACCAGCACAGAAATACTATTTAGCAGATGTGCAGAGGTGCCATTAATTCTTGAGCAGCACCAGCACCCTGTGGTTTCATGAGGTATGTTTTTAAAAATGGGCCAGGGATGTCTTTGAAAAAACCGTGAGACCAAGGCACTACAGCTCAAATATGTGAATCCGCGTTCCAGAGATGTCATTTCTGGGGTAGGACTTCCAGTCCATGGAGTGCACACTGGCTCTAAGGTACGGAGCAGTGGAGCAGTCCAGTGGCGTGTAGTCCAGTGGGCAGTCCGCCCCAAGTGCCACACATTGGGGAGGGGTGTCAGGCTTGTGCCGCTTAGGGGTGACACCCAGGGCCAGCTGCCGGATTGCCTCCGTGACTCACTAACACAGGAGAGCAGAGAGCAGGAGGCAGAACGAGCGACAGAAACAGCAGCGCTGGATACAGTGAGAGCTGCCAGAGTTAACTTTCCAAGTTAACCAGCAGGTGATTGGTGCTAGAACCACCTAGCACCCAATCATTTGCTGGTTAACTTGGAAAGTTAACTCTGGCAGCTCCCGCTGTCTTTTCAGCGCTGCTGTGCCTGTTTCTCTCTCCTGTTCTGCCGCCTGCTTCTTACTCCTAATAAGGTAGGAAGGGGCAGAGCTGTGGGGGGTAGGGGCTGTTTAATGCAAAGGGGTCCAGAAGTGTGGATGGCTGTGTAATGTAAAGGGGTCCAGAGGTGTGGGGGGCTGTGTAATGTAAAGGGGTCCAGAGGTGTGGGGGCTATGTGTAAAGGGGTCCAGGGGTGCGGAGCTGTATAATGTAAAGGGGTCCAGAAGTGTGGAGGCTATGTAATGTAAAGGGGTCCAGAGGTGCGAGGGCTGTGTAATGTAAAGGGGTCCAGAGGTGTGGGGGCTGTGTAATGTAAAGGGGTGCAGAGCTGTGTAATGTAAAGGGGTCCAGAGCTGCGGGGACTGTGTAATGTAAAAGGGGTCCAGAGTTACGGGGGCTGTGTAATGTAAAGGGGTGCAGAGCTGTGTAATGTAAAGGGGTCCAGAGGTGCGGGGGCTGTGTAATTTAAAGGGGTCCAGAGGTGCGGGGGCTGTGCAATGTAAAGGGGTGCAGAGCTGTGTAATGTAAAGGGGTCCAGAGGTGCAGGGCTGTGTAATGTAAAAGGGTCCAGAGGTGCGGGAGCTGGGTAAAGTAAAGGGGTCCAGAGGTGCGGAGGCTGTGTAATGTAAAGGGGTCCAGAGGTGCGGGGGCTGTGTAATATAAAGGGGTCCAGAGGTGTGGGGGTTGTGTAATGTAAAGGGGTCCAGGGGTGCGGAGGCTGTGTAATGTAAAGGGGTGCAGAGCTGTGTAATGTAAAGAGGTCCAGAGATGTGAGGGCTGTGTAATGTAAAGGGGTCTAGAGGTGAGGAGCTGTGTAATGTAAAGGGGTCCAGAGGTGTGGGGGCTGTGTAATGTAAAGGGGTCCAGAGGTGCGGGGGGCTGTGTAATGTAAAGGGGTCCAGAGGTGCGGGAGTGTAATGTAAAGGGGCACAGAGCTGTGTAATGTAAAGGGGTCCAGAGGTGTGGGGGCTGTGTAATGTAAAAGGGTCCAGAGGTGCGGGGGCTGTGTAATGTAAAGGGGTCCAGAGGTGCGGGGGCTGTGTAATGTAAAGGGGTGCAGAGCTGTGTAATGGAAAGGGGTCCAGAGGTGCGGGGGCTGTGTAATGTGAAGGGGTCCAGAGGTGTGGGGGCTGTGTTATGTAAAGGGGGTCTTCTTACATTTTACCCGCAGTTATAGCTGCAGTCCTATAAATTTCTATTAGGTTGTGCATTTTTTCCTGCATTTTCTAAAAGCGCACCAAAAGTCACGCATGCGGCATCTTTGGCGTTTACGCCAATTTTACAGAGGATGAGGAGTGGCCTTACCACCAGAGGGAGGAGGATTCTTCCAGGTTTCGTGCCGCAGTATCAGATATAGGATCCGCCCTGGGTGCCAAATGCTCTTGTTACGCCCCTGGAGCAGTCATATCTTCACATACCAAAGGCTGCCTATATTGGTGCCGATTATGGCACTATAAAATGTGAGTGAACTATACATTAGTTTCTGTGTGTTCATTTTATCAATAAAAATACTGCACTACCCTTTCCTTTTGGTATATGTCACTGATTGCTTATGAAGTAGAAGTCTATATACAGTCTCAGAACCATTGAGAGCTGCTGGGGAACTGCCAGTTTCATTCTATATCTGCAATTGTTGGAATACTGTAAGCGCTTATTGACCTTCTTGTGACAAGAAGTCATTAATTTGGAGTGAGTTTACAATCTAATCACACGTGGTGGTGTATGCACCAAGATAGGAAGAATAAAGAAGAGTCAAAAGTATATTACGCTTGCACGGTATTGGGATAATATAGTCTACTGTGTCAAATTTGAATGGACTTTGATTTTTGAGTTTAAGGTCCCTTTCACACGGTCGGACCATATGTCCGTTTTTCATCCATCCGTTTTCGGATGAAAAACGGATATACATGTATCTCTATGGGATAGCGGATGTCAGCGGATGAACATCCGCCAATATCAGTCTCCGCTATGCTCCATTTCTGATGACGGAGGAAAACCCTACTTTTCCATCCGTCTGCGGATCAGATGAAAATGGACTCTATGGGGGCGCATGCGTGGAGTCTAACTGGGCAGTAATGTCCCATTAGAGCTCTGCTCCGTGACTGAGGGAAAACCCACCATACAGCCTGAACCTGCCGGTGTAACTTCCACAACTACCTTGGGCTTATTCCTGTGACCCCGGGGACTAAACTGACTCAGGTAAAATGGTGCTAGGAGGTGGCAGAAACAAGTTTAAAACGTCCTCCAAGAAGGAGTCTCAGTCACGGGCTGCAGCCAGAGCGGCATCAGCCTCTGCCTCACAGATTACCTCACAGAACGCCTCAGAGCGCTCACACAAGGAAAAGCAGCCTTCTGTACAGATAACATCACCAGATGATTCTGACATAGAACTTTTCCCCTCACAAGATTCTTTAAAGAATGTATCTGCTTCACCTGTGCCTTTGAAACAATTTGAGAGAAACAAACAGCAGAACATATTACAAGTAGCCTCACAAACGAAATTAGAGAACTGGGCACACATACTGATGTATTGGAAAATAAATTTGAAGAAATGAAACTTTCTGTACAAGATACTATGAAAGAAATAGAAAACCTTAAAGAGGAGAATTTCACACTTCAATCCAGATTAGAAGATTATGAGAATAGGGCCAGGCGTTCAAACATTCGTATTAGAGGAATTCCTGAGACGGTAACTGATTTAACTTCGACGATAACAGCCCCATTTCAGGAGCTACAACTGACAATACCTATTGAGTGCCTAGAGATGGATAGGGTCCACCGAGCATTGGCGCCAAAGAAAATAGATGGCCCTCCACGCGATATCATAGCGAAACTTCATTACTATCGCACAAAGTAACAATTGATGTCAGCAGCCAGAGAAAATCATAACCTATCCTTTCAAGGTCATGACTATCAGTTATTTACTGACCTGTCCCAGCTGACCATCAATAAGAGGCGATCGATGAAGCCCCAATTGACAGTACTACAGAATCACCATATCATTTACCAATGGGGATTCCCGTTCTCCATCAGATTCACACATTAAGGTTCTAGATTTACCTGCAGATCTCCTGAAGAATTGCAGCTGGCTTTACAAGATCTACACCTAGTAGATAAATCACAATCTACTAACCTTACCCATAGAAGATCTACATCCAACACTCCTGAAAACCATCAGGCTAACAAGAGGAGCCGTATTGCCTCCCCTCCGCTGGAACAGGAAGACTCTATGGACTGATAATAAGAGACGGTGTCACATAGACCCCATTTGGACTTCATAATCCTTTTCTCATATATTTTGAGTATTAACACTGAATACATGAGCCATAGCCATTAATGGCATATTTAACGGATTTTCCTTTATGTTCTGAAATTATAACATTTCCTAAAGGACCCTTTAGTATTAACAGTTAATTGTTAAATCTTAGTTCAAACAGAAACATGTTTAAGTATTTAAGCCTTATCACTTCACACCCAAACTTGTGAAATCTCATTTACTATTAAAAAAAAAAAAAAAAAAAAAAATATGACATGAGAGGATACCCCCTCCAATCAAACAGCCCCTGATAGACCAGTTTTCTATCAGTTTAGTTATTTATTCAACTCTAATCCATTTCTATCTTTCACCTCTTTATTAGCTTAAATTATGGTCTAACGTGTTCAATACTTCTACTTGTATATAACAGTCGCTAGTTAGCTCTTCTGCTATCTTTGAGTTTAAATTAGGAAAAAGAATTTATCTTTCCCCACCCTTCATCAGTTACATTAATATGGGATTTGTGAATTTGTAATGTGCGGAGATTCAAATCAGGTTCTTTTACCATTCTTGGATAAAACCCCCTACACGCCCACGAGAAGTCCATTTAATCAATCCTTTTCACAGCTTCTTTTGAGGTACAACTTTGACTCTTGGAGGGAAACTAACCCGGTTAAGAGAGGTTATACATATTATTCTAACCCACATCAAACTCTTTCATGCATTGACCATATATTTTTAACCATAGGCATGATTCCGGAGATTCTCAATTCAAATATAATCCTAATACCATGATCAGATCACAATGCGTTTTTTACCAGTATAGCCTCCGCCATTCCCAAATCCCATGATCGTACCTGGTACCTTCCCAATATTCTGCTCAAAAATCCATCTCACTGTATCCAGGTCGAACAAGCCTTAAAAGAATATTTGTTATATAATACATGCCCTGAAATATCTCCGTTAACCTTCTGGGAAGCCCATAAACCAGTGCTAAGAGGTATACTACAAAAACAATCTGCATTGTTCAAGAGAGAAAGTAAAAATCTGGCACGAAAGCTTGAATTGGAATATAATAATTCCTTTTAAAATTTTCAAGATAACCCCTCCTTGCCTTCTAAAGCCCGTCTAGAAAAAGCACGCCTAGAATATGACCTATTCCTCACAGAAAATGCAGATAAATCTTTACGCCAATCTAGGCATGCCTTTTATATGAAGTCCAACAAGCCAAACACATTTCTATCACGAGCCCTTAACTCCCAATTTAAACAAACAAAACCAATAAGACTCAAAATATCCAAAGATAATTAAAAATGCAACCCTGTTAAAATAGTTCACAAATTTAGATCCCACTTAGCATCCTTATATTCGGCAACAAATTATTTTAATCCAGTAGAGGCGGAAGCCTTCTTTTCTCAAATCAAACTCCCAGAGTTAACACACGCCCAACAAGCTCTTCTTGAAGAACCCATTTCATCAGAAGAAGTAAGTTTCACAATCAAAGAACTAAAGTTAAACAAAAGACCTGGCCCGGATGGCTTTTCAGCTTTATATTACCGCACATTTGCAGAAATCTTATCCCCACTACTTACCAAAGCTTATAATACAATACTAAAAGGTAAATCATTTAGACAAGAGTCGCTTATGGCAGTTATCTGTATGATACCCAAACCTAATGCTGATCACACATCTTAAAATAATTATCGCCCCATATCTCTCTTAAACTTAGGATATAAATATATTAGCAAAAATCTTGGCAACTCGACTTAATAAAATGATAGGTAACCTTATCCATAGAGATTAGGTAGGTTTTATGCCTAATCGTCAAGCGCGAGACAATGTACGCAGAGCACTTCTATTGGCACACATTGCCAAGACCTGACGTATTCCCTCATGTTTCCTCTCATGGGATATTAGGAAAGCCTTTGACTCAGTGTCTTGGACCTATCTTTATCATACTTTACAGAAATGGGGTTTTGGATCTCATTTTATCAAATGGATAGCCGCACTTCATAATAGTCCTCAAGCATACATAAAATATGCAGGCTATAAATCAGACCCATTTAAAATTGAAAGAGGCACGCGTCAGGGATGCCCTTTATCCCCCCTTTTACTCATTCTTATAGAACCTCTTGCCCAATTTATTAGACTAAATCCAACAATAACGGGTATAGAATTATTAGGCTACAATCACAAACTCAGCCTGTTCGCAGATGATATTTTACTATTTTTATCTTCTCCTCAGATATCAGGCCCCAATTTCTTACCTATTCTTAATACATTTGCCAATATTTCGGGACTGATAATTAATCCCAAAAAATGTTTAGCCCTGAATATATCCCTGTCTGATAGAGACAAAGAAATAGTAAGGTCGGCACTCCCTTTCACTTGGGCAGAGAAAACAATCCCATATCTGGGCATACATTTAACAGCATCCATCTCTGATCTCTTCTCAGCTAACTATCCACCCATTCTAAAACACATAACAAATTTGATGAAACAATGGTCTTTCCTTAGACTATCTTGGTTTGGCAGGATTAATACTATTAAAATGTCGATCCTAAATTATTATATCTGTTTAGCGTTCTCCCGATTCCAATTCCGGCTTATTTTTTACAACTAATTCAAAATAGAATGAAAAAATTTGTATGGGGATGCACAAAACCACGAATTCCTATACATACTTTATACCTCCCCAAATCTTCTGGTGGCCTGGGCTTCCCCAACTTTGCAGCATACTATAAAGCTGCACATAAGGCAAGTTTAATTAAGTATCACACAACTCATGACACACCCCTCTGGGTAATGATAGAGGCGGCTGAATGTAACCCTCTATCGGTCTCAAATAACCCTCTCCTTCCTCAAAAACCCGGCCTTTTACCCAACATGGGTTTCCCCAAAATCGTTTAAAATATGGGACTCCATGGAAATCTCGAGACTACATAAATTCATCACACCTTCCAACATTATCCCATTTCCAGAATTACGTGAAACATTCGGAATACCTCAATCATAAACATTCCGATACCTTCAGATCAAACATTTTTTCACACCTTTCACAAATACAGACACTTCTTTACACCAATTTACTAAGTTTGAATCCACTTGTATAAAAGATCCACATGCCAAGAAACAAATTTCTTCTATCTACTCCCATTTACTGACTAATATTAATATACAGTGGGGACGGAAAGTATTTTACATTTTTACATTTTTCACTCTTTGTTATATTGCAGCCATTTGCTAAAATCATTTAAGTTCATTTTTTTTCCTCATTAATGTACACACAGCACCCCATATTGACAGAAAAACACAGAATTGTTGACATTTTTGCAGATTTATTAAAAAAGAAAAACTGAAATATCACATGGTCCTAAGTATTCAGACCCTTTGCTCAGTATTTAGTAGAAGCACCCTTTTGATCTAATACAGCCATGAGTCTTTTTGGGAAAGATGCAACAAGCTTTTCACACCTGGATTTGGGGATCCTCTGCCATTCCACCTTGCAGATCCTCTCCATTCTCATTTGCTCTGACATGCACTGTGAGCTGTAAGGTCTTATATAGACAGGTGTGTGGCTTTCCTAATCAAGTCCAATCAGTATAATCAAACACAGCTGGACTCAAATGAAGGTGTAGAACCATCTCAAGGATGATCAGAAGAAATGGACAGCACCTGAGTTAAATATATGAGTGTCATAGCAAAGGGTCTGAATACTTAGGACCATGTGATATTTCAGTTTTTCTTTTTTAATAAATCTGCAAAAATGTCAACAATTCTGTGTTTTTCTGTCAATATGGGGCGCTGTGTGTACATTAATGAGGAAACAAAATTAATTTAAATGATTTTAGCAAACGGCTGCAATATAACCAAGAGTGAAAAATTTAAGGGGGTCTGAATACTTTCCGTCCCCACTGTAGATAAACCATCCTATGTTCAGAAAAGGGAGGAGGACCTAGGACGAACTCTTGAGGTTATGGAATGGTCAAGTATCTGGCTGGCCAGTAAAACATCTTCTGATAATATTTTAGCGATGGAAACAAATTACAAAGTTCTGACTCGATGGTACTTAGTACCTTTTAGAATCGCAAAATATGTTCCAACTTACTCAACTCTTTGCTTTCGTGGCTGCCCAGACCTGGGCACACATTTGCATGTCTGGTGGACCTGCCCGGTAGCCCAGATCTTTTGGAAGAAAATTTTTGGCATAGCCTCTGAAATGTTCAAATTTAAAATTCACCCTGATACCAACATGGCTTTGCTCAACTTAAAACTGGTATACCTAACACATATACAATTTAAGCTGTTGATCCAATTACTGAGAGCCGCTAGACAAACAATTGCGAAAGCCTGGAAATCCCCTTCACTAGGAGTGGCTGAGAGAAAAAAAATAGAATGAATAATTTCATGATTCACTCTAAAATGGCTGCTATAGAAAATAATCTTATACCAAATTTTGAGAAAATATGGAACTCATGGATTACATTTTTCACCGCATCATCTATGGATGAAAAAGTCCTATTGCCATGGTAGTGGTTAAAATTGACTGGTCTTAATCTTTACTCATTTCCATATGGCTCTCGGACCAATCTGGTGAACTCCTTCTCTTCCTCTCCTCTCTCTTCTTTTATATTCCGGTTTCTTCCTACTCTCTTCTTTTCTGTCCCCTACCTTTTTTTTTTCTCTATTGCTTGTGAACATGGTACTATTTAAGGTCATTGTTCTTTTTATAATGTAGTGAATTGTTCTCATTGTATATCTTAAATCTTTAGCTTTAGATATTGCTGAATTAATCAGCCAAACTTACAGTCTTTAGACTCCCCACACTAATTCCTTTATATGTACAATGTAATTTTTGCATATGATTTGTTTTGTCTTGTTTATTTTTTTTTCTACTTATCTTTAATTTTCCTATGCAATAGCAAAATTAGACTCTATCTGTTCATATGTGATTATTCAACATATACGTTTTGCTGATTGTTGTATATTCAATAAAATCTTTTGACAAGAAAAACGGACTCTACGGTCCGTTTTCATCCGATCCCCCATAGAGGAGAGCGGCGCTCTGACAGGTCAGTCCCTGCATCTTTACATCCCTACTGAACTGACTTTGCTGTGAAATATTTTTGGTAATTGTCTCCTATCCATCTTTACATCCCTACTGAACTGACTTTGCTGTGAAATATTTTTGGTAATTGTCTCCTATCCATCTTTACATCCCTACTGAACTGACTTTGCTGTTACATATTTTTGGTAATGGTCTCCTATCCATCTTTACATCCCTACTGAACTGACTTTGCTGTGAAATATTTTTGGTAATGGTCTCCTATCCATCTTTACATCCCTACTGAACTGACTTTGCTGTGAAATATTTTTGGTAATTGTCTCCTATCCATCTTTACATCCCTACTGAACTGACTTTGCTGTGAAATATTTTTGGTAATGGTCTCCTATCCATCTTTACATCCCTACTGAACTGACTTTGCTGTTACATATTTTTGGTAATGGTCTCCTATCCATCTTTACATCCCTACTGAACTGACTTTGCTGTGAAATATTTTTGGTAATGGTCTCCTATCCATCTTTACATTCCTACTGAACTGACTTTGCTGTGAAATATTTTTGGTAATTGTCTCCTATCCATCTTTACATCCCTACTGAACTGACTTTGCTGTGAAATATTTTTGGTAATGGTCTCCTATCCATCTTTACATCCCTACTGAACTGACTTTGCTGTGAAATATTTTTGGTAATTGTCTCCTATCCATCTTTACATCCCTACTGAACTGACTTTGCTGTGAAATATTTTTGGTAATTGTCTCCTACCCATCTTTACATCCCTACTGAACTGACTTTGCTGTGAAATATTTTTGGTAATTGTCTCCTGCTGCCATATCTTTAAACTTCCATATTTACTGCTAGCTCTATAACAAACACACTGCAATAGCAATATTACTGGTGATTGATTCTCAACTCCATGTGGCTTGAGTGATCAAGAGAGGTAATTAGCTTTACGACCCTAGCCTGTGTCTGTATCTGATCTGGCCCTGGCCATCTCCTTCCCATATTCAGGTGTCTCACATCAGACCCAATAATAACCAACTGAGAAATGCATCCCAGATTAGTCTCCCTATAAATTTATGGCAGCTTATGGGGTGGCGCAGACAGGGGCAAGGCGCAGACATCATGGCTCTGTCCTGAGTGGCTCTGTCACGAGTGATGCGCAGTTTCACCAACGCAGTTTAACGAAAGCAGGATAACTAAAGCTGCATGAACAACAAGAACTGTGCCCCACTCTGCAAAACAACAAGCAAACCAGCTTTGACGTTTATTTTATATTAGGTTCGTTTCCCACTCTCTATCCACTAACATGCTCCTTATTCTCTTCCTTCTCACATTGGTGTCTTCTATCCTCAAATTATCTTTACTCTACCCCTCCTCTCTTCCCTGCAGCATGCACATATCACCCTCACTCCTGCCCTCTCCCTACTATGGAACCCATCATCTCCTGCATTTGCTGCACCCACATGCTGACATAAACTCCAGGGCCATTAGACACGTGCGCTCATGCACATCCCACTCCCACCTTGTCTTCCTCACCCTCCTCCTTTTTCTAGTCTCAGGTGACATTTCTCCTAATCCTGGTCCGCCATTTTCCAAATGCAAGCCACATATCCAATACCCCTCCCCCTCTGGCAACCACCGCAATCCACTCAGTTTAATTTCTATCCCCCTGCTTCCTCAAAGCACCCCACCAATCTCATGCGCCCTTTGGAACGCCTGCTCCATCTGTAACAAGCTAACATCTGTACATGACCTCTTCATCTCTCATGGCTTTAACATACTCGCCATAACAGAAACCTGGCTTCAAAATTTTGACTCAGCTTCTCCTGCTGCCCTCTCCCATGGTGGTCTCCATTGGACTCACTCCCCCAAACCCAACAGACAGAAAGGAGGTGGAGTTGGCTTCCTTCTATCCCCACAAATCACCTTCCAAGTCCTTCCTGTCCCTCCCTCTCTATCCCTCTCTTCTTTCGAGATGCACTGTATTCGTCTGTTTTCTCCCATTTCTCTGAGGATTGCAGCAATTTATAAGCCTCCAGGACCGGTATCACGCTTTCTTGATGACTTTGCTGCCTGGCTACCCTACTTTCTCTCCTCTGAAATACCCACCATTATTCTTGATGACTTTAACATTCCTGTCAAAGTTAACAGCCCAACTACAGCTAAACTTCTCGATTTAACCTCATCTTTTGACCTAACCCAATGGACACATACTTCCACTCACTCCAATGGTAATACCCTTGACCTTGTATTCTCCCATCTCTGCAACCCTGGCAACCTCACCAACACCCCCTTTCCTCTATCTGATCACAACCTCATTACTTTCACTGTATCCTTGCCTCCAACCATCCATCCCTCCAAGCAGCAAACAATTACTTGTAGAAACCTTCGCCACTTTAACCCTTCTCTTCTCTATTCTGCTACTGACCACCTATATGACATAATCTCTCCCCTGTCCTGTCCTGACCTGGCCACCTCTGTCTACAACAGTTCACTCTCATCATCACTAGATGCACTTGCTCCTCTAACCACACGCAGAATCAGGCCCCGACCGTTACAACCCTGGCAAACTGACAACACTAAAAATCTCAAGAGACATTGCCGTGCTCTTGAACGACTGTGGCGTAAAACCAAATGCCTGCAAGACTTCACCCTATATAAATCTGCCCTTCTAAAATACAATTCATGCCTCCATGCTGCCAAACAAGCCTACTTTGTCTCTCTTATTAATTCCTTGTCATCCAGTCCCCGTCGGCTCTTCTCAGCCTTTAACTCTCTGCTTCGTCTACCACCCCCCCTACCCACTAACTCACTCACTGCCCAAGAGATTGCCAATCACTTCAAAGACAAGATCGATGCAATTCGTGAGGACATCTCCACTGTGCGTACGTCTTCCCCACCCAACATACCTTGCCTAGCAGCACATTCAACACTCTCCTCTTTTGAATTGGCTACTACGGAAGAGGTTACAAAAATTTTCTCGGATGCCCACCTAACCAATTGTCCTTTGGATCCTGTTCCCTTACAACTACTACGGTCACCCTCTTCTTCTATCCTATGCTCCCTCACCCACATCTTCAATCACTCCCTCTCTAGTGGCATCTTCCCCTCCCCTCTAAAACATGCGCAGATCACTCCCATTCTTAAAAAGCCCTCACTGGACCCTACCGACCTGAACAACTTAAGACCCATCTCATTGCTCCCATTCACCTCTAAACTTCTAGAACGCTTAGTCAACAACCGTCTTAACTCCCACCTCAATGAAAATAACCTTCTTGACCCCTTACAGTCTGGCTTTCGCTCGCAGCACTCCACGGAAACTGCCTTACTAAAACTCACTAACGATTTACTAACTGCTAAAACCAACAGCCAGTACTCCATACTCCTACTACTTGACCTTTCTGCGGCCTTTGATACTGTTGACCACCCGCTCCTTCTCAATAAGCTACATTCCCTTGGCCTCCGAGATTCTGCTCTATCCTGGTTCTCTGCCTATTTATCACAGCGCTCCTTCAGTGTCACCTACAACTCTGTCTCCTCCTCTCCATTGCCTCTTTCTGTGGGGGTCCCCCAAGGCTCTGTTCTTGGACCCCTTCTCTTCTCTATCTACACCTCCTCCCTCGGTCACTTAATAACTGCCCACGGCTTCCAATACCACTTATATGCTGATGACACCCAAATCTATCTGTCTACTCCTCACCTCACTCCTTCAGTCTCCTCTCGCATTACTAACTTACTAACTGACATATCAGCATGGATGTCGCACCACTTCCTAAAACTAAATCTCTCTAAAACTGAGCTATTAATATTCCCCCCCGCCCGTGCCCCCCTCCATGACTTTTACATCAAAATCAACAATGCAACCATCAGTCCCTCCCCTCACACCAGGGTACTAGGTGTAATCCTAGACTCTGACTTGTAATTTCAGCCTCAAATCCAATCGTTGTCAAAAGTTTGTAGAATTCACCTCCGTAACATCTCTAAAATTCGCCCCTTTTTTACAAATAAAACCACCAAGCTCCTCATTCACTCCCTTGTTATCTCTCGCCTTGACTATTGCAACTCCCTTCTCATTGGCCTGCCTCTCCATAGGCTATCCCCTCTTCAGTCTATCATGAATGCTGCTGCCAGACTTATCCACCTTACCAACCGCTCAGTGTCTGCCAACCCTCTACTCCAATCCCTACACTGGCTCCCAATCACCCAGCGAATTAAATTCAAAATACTAACTACAACGTACAAAGCCATTCACAACTCTGCCCCGAGCTACATCACTAATCTTGTCTCCAAATATCATCTAAATCGACCTCTACGCTCCTCTCAAGACCTCCTGCTTTCAAGCTCTCTCATCTCCTCCTCCCATGCTCGTCTCCAGGATTTCTCCAGAGCCTCTCCCATCCTCTGGAACTCGCTACCTCCATCTATCCGGCTATCCCCTACTCTTGCTACCTTCAGGCGATCCCTGAAAATTCATCTCTTCAGGAAAGCCTATCACGTCTCCAACTAATCTCCTACCACTTCCACCAGCTCATTCCCCACAGTTACAACCTTTTGTACCACCTGCCCCACCCTATTAGATTGTAAGCTCTTCTGAGCAGGGCCCTCTTAATCCTCTTGTATTTTATTGTATTATAACTGTATTGTCTCCCTTTTATATTGTAAAGCACTGCGTAAACTGTTGGCGCTATATAAATTCTGATTAATAATAATAATAATAATCTGCCTGCTCAGCGGGTATCGACGGAGCGATCCCCGCTGAGCAAAGCGGAGCCCGTACACGGACACGTGCGTGTGAAAGGGCCCTAAGAGACTTGCATTTATCCTTTTTTTTTTAAGTATTTGGTTTTGAGTTACCCATTTACGCATTTTGGGGTGTAGTTCCTTACTTTCACGTTTTTTTCACAGTTCATAAGTGTTGATTGTACACTTAAAGGGGCAGGCACACCATATTTCACAATTTTACTTTTTTATCATCTTGCTAAAGTGAATAGGGATTGGCGCCTCCTTTCCTTTATCAGAGATTTCCTTTCCTGTGTTTCTCATAGGTACAGCATCCCATTAAAATGAATAGGCTGCTGTGCCCACAGCGTGAGTGCAAAACACCCATGCACATATGTGAACCTATGACAAGAGGGAGGAGATCCCGCGCACTGAAATCTGTCAGTACCAAAAGCCCTTGGTGAAATAAATCATTTTTAGTATAGAACTTAAGCTTATTTCTTACCTTGAGTTTTTAATGTGCTGGTGAAGATATTCTGGATGAAATGATGGAAGCAGAGGGTCTTTACCACCATGAATAATTAATGTTGGACAATCAATTAAGGGTAGAAAGTGCTGACATATATTACCTACAAGAAAAATTAAATGCATTTAGTCTTATGGATGGTATTGGAGGCTCTTTTAACATTTGCTAAACAAAAAAAAATTTATCTAGTTTAGTACAATGTATATTTAGCGACAGGTGGCACATAAGTCGGAAAAGAAAGCTTCTGCAGCAAACATAATTCTTCTAGCAGTGATTCTGACAAGAACATAATCCTCTCTTGGAGTTCATTCTCACCTGAAAACAATGCATCTTCCGCTATCACAAAGAACTGAAAGAATACCCATAAAAACCTGTGAGCAGATTATTAAATAATCAGCACAACAAATTATCTTCAATAGAGATGGCTTATATGCAAAGCTTATATGCAAGTTATTGGCCATAAAAAGGGTATTGGGGCCTGGCTATTGACCTGGGGGACATGTACAAATGCAAAAAAAAAAACTTGTAATAAAGATTGATTTTAAAGGAGCAGTGATAATGATGCTGAAAGTGAAATAATTAAAATAAAAAAAATTCCTTTAAATATAAAAGCTGGGGGGTCCCCTTAGTTTGCCTGTAAAGTGGTGCATCTGTACCGTGTATAGAACCTGCTGCAGCAAAGCTGACATTTATAAAGAAAAAAAAATGACATTTAAATTGACTTTTCTTGCAAGCTTTCTTTATTTAGTAAACAATGGCTTGGGGTGCACTCGCAACACGATTAGAGATTTTTTGGATAAACTCTGGTCTCTCTTTGGCAGACTTTGGATGGAAATAACAAAATGTTTGCACCACAGTGAGCAAGCCTTATGTGAAGAAGCCAAATTATATACAAATTTTTTTTTAGATAAAGTCTGGTGTCTCTTTCACAGACTTTGGATAGAAGTAACAGGTGCAGAAAAACTGGGCTTTGGGTGGTGCCTTCACACTGTAACCCTATAGAGGTACTCTTGATAAAAGCAAGAATTGGCCTTGCTGTAAAAAAAATTAATTTGATGCCCCTGTCACACAGTGGCAGAAAATGTGGTCTTTGGGTGTTGGTGGTGCCTGTAACCTTCTAGAGGTACTCTTGATGAAAGCAAGAATTGGCCTTGCTGTAAAAAAATTGAAATTTGATGCACCTGTCAAACAGGTGTGGAAAAATTGGTGCTTAGGTGTTAATTGTGCCCATGAAACCTACACCAAAAAATGACTTCAAGATTAAATCAACACCCACAAAGCTAGGCAGCCTAGACAGTCTTGCAGAGATTTGAGATCCCAATAACACTTAATCAGTGACATTGGCATCAGGGGCTTGGTAGCTGCTGCTAATCCAGGACTGATTCATTTTGACACATGTGGACAGATGCGCTCTTTTATCTATCACAAAACCTCTGACAGTACTGAATGACCATTTGGAAAGCACGCTGGATACAGGGCAGCCCAGCAGCTCAATTGCATACTGGGTAAGTTCTGGCCAGTGGGACGTGGCAGCAAAACAAGCTCCAGCACTGAGACCTGTCCTGTGAACGAAATTTATCGTCCCTGACCATACTTGCTGGACCACACATCAGCAGTAAGGTGGACCTTGCGGCTGACTGTCTTACCCAACAACGCCAAAAACATTGCACTCCACGTGATGGTAAAGAGCTGGAATGGCTGCACGTGCAAAGAAATACCGACTGGGAACCTGATTAAAGGCCCCCCCTGCAGACTGGGGTGACACCAGCAGTGATGTAATCACAGGCTGTGTCATGAATTTATGTGAATAGCCTGGAGTTGCCCTTTGTTACTTAGGGACCACACTTGGATCGCCCCACTAGCATTTTCATCATTCATTCCTATGCCATACATCTTGACATTGAATCCCCTCCATTTCGGTTTTGAGCCCTTATGTTGTTGCCCATTGATGGGTTGTCTAGACAGCAGTGGCTTTGAATTGTTCCACTGCTGTATATGTATGCTGGTCCGCCACAGACTCCCTCCTTTGCACTGAATAGTGCTGACACAGGCCATATAGTGGGCCTGGATGTTCTCAAGGTAGGCACCTAGCATTCAGTTACAGGTGTCCCATAGGTTTCCCAGGACCCCTTCAGACCTGTTTGTAGGTGTCATCCGTTAAGTTGATATACTGTCAGGATAAGATGTACATGATTGCTGGTTCGGTATAGATTTTACCAGCGCTGCAGACACAGGGTATACAGCGGGCCTGGATGTCCCCAAGGTAGACACACAGCATTCAGTTGCAAGTGCCCCGTAGGTTTCCCAGGAGCCTTCTAGACCCTCTTCTCACATGTCATCTTCACTAACCTGTTTAGAGTCCTGTATGGATGGAAGTGGCATGGCTGGCATCCTGGGAGTGTGTTTTTAGAAGGACACCATTGTCATTTTAAACTTTTTTTGCCATCTTTTGTGAATGTTTACAAATTGTTAATTTGTGTGCATTTTTCAATAAAGCGTATCTTAGTACTCCGCTGTGTTCCCACCTCTCTTCTTGAGGGTATGGACCCTCTTTTTTTGAGGATATCTTTCCTTACCCTCTGCCCGTATTGAATCCTTTATTGGTCCCTATTGGTGAACTCCGTCCTCACTTTGGATGAGTCAGAAATCCTACCATTTGACCTGACCAGTTGACACTCTGGCCAAAAGGTCCATGTCCTTTCCCTTATTTCCTTTCCCTTTTTTGCGACTGGGAACCTGCCATTGTGGTACAGCACATTCTGAAAATTCATGAAAGGGGGCAAAATTCACCAGACGGAAAGGCAGGAGTTGTAAAGCCAGCAATTTGGACAAGCTGGAATTTAGACGCTGGGCATGTGGGTGGCAGAGAGTGTATTTTGTTTTTCACTGTAGCAGCTGGGGCAAAGAAATTTGCCTGCTATACTCTACAGCTGGTGGTGTGCTGCTGGTAGATGTGTTACAAGGACTGTGACACCCTTTGCTATACCACCAGCCATGTCAGTGGAGGCTGCTGAGAGGTCACCATCACTGGAGCCAACTTGGCAATATGCTGCGGCTGGAGGAACATGACTGCCAATTTGTTGTTTATCAGTGTTCTCCCCTCTCTGTAGGCTCATGTTACTCCCTTCCTCTACATCAGAACCAACATCAGAATCAAGTAATGTCTGTGCATCCTCAAGAAGCAAGTGGCTGATGCTGTGTTCAAATAATTCAGCTGACTCCTCTATGCATGATTATTATTATTATTATACAGGGTTTATATAGCGCCAACAGTTTACGCAGCGCTTTACAATATAATGCTGTGGCTATGGCAGGAGTAGCTGTGGACAAGGTGGCAGAATAAGCCGCTCTTGCAGCTGTGGTGGACTGCACACTAGTGTCAGCTTGGGTCATAGAAGAAGAAGAGGATGTGGATGGTTTAGTAAGCCAGTCCACCACATCCTCTACATGCTGTGGCTGAATAGCATGGGCAATATCACAAAACAGACAAAGGTGCCCTGCCTGAGGACGGACCACGTGGATACTGCTGGGCCCTTCATAGTGGCATGGGAAAGTCTGCCTCTCCTTGTTGGCCTCCCAGACATGATGGGGGGGGATAATTACCCAAATTTAATAGAAAGTGGGAAATGTGTGATTGGATGCACTTTTTTTAATGAAAAGTGGTGTTTGGTGCACTTGAATTCCAAGGTATGAGGAAGCTGATAGAGTGATGGATTTTAAGGGGAACCCCCCACACCCAAGAAAACGGCATGGGGTCCCCACAAAATCCATATCAGACCCTTATCTGAGCATGCAGCCAAGCAGGTCAGGATAGGGGGGGTATTAGGGACAAGGGCCATTTTCCAACAACTCTGGGTGGTGGTTGTCAGGGTCTGCGAGCGGGGGGGGGCTTATGGAAATCTGGAAGCCCCCCTTTAACAAGATCACAGCCCCCCTACCTATGTGAATGAGTAGGGGTACATTGTAGAAACGCCCATGTCTCTGAAGTGTAGTTGACAGCTCGTGCAGATGGATTCCAGCATTCGCAGCCTATGAGAACAGCAGGGAACACAGGGGCGAGTGGAGATGACGTCACTTCCGGGTGCAGGGTGAGAGCATGCTTGCTCCTTCCTCAGGCCAATGACAGATGAACACACAATCTGTTATCTCTCCCCTGAGAGAAGCGAGATTTGTGTGTTTACACACACACACAGATCCCGTTTCTTGCTCTATCACGAGCGATCGCGGGGGCCTGGCGGTCATTGCGCCTGCAGGACACAAGCATCGGCCTGCTGTGATGTCTTAAATAAGCAACGTACGGCTACAGCGATTTGCGCAGCTGTGCCAACCTGCCACATTATAACTGTGGCGGCTGATCGGCTATACAGTTTTAACGTTTATATTTGCTAGGAATTTAGCAGGAATTTTGTACATTTTGCCATGTATGAATCCACTATGGTTTTAGTGTATTTTTAGCGAAAATATTGTTTTGATAAACATTT
Organism: Aquarana catesbeiana; assembly: GCF_042186555.1. NCBI lineage: Eukaryota > Metazoa > Chordata > Amphibia > Anura > Ranidae > Aquarana > Aquarana catesbeiana. The sequence continues at coordinate 372,693,712 of NC_133328.1, read as the reverse complement.
GCGCAAATACCGCAGGGCCTGAAAAATCAGTAGCACCTTCTTTTTATTCCAGAGGTCATATGCTTTCAGAAAATATATGGTTTTGGGGGTCGTTCACAAATTCTGAAAGCTGTAAGGGAAAAATGAAAATCTTCAGATTTTTAGAGAAATTTGGATACTTACATTTTTGCATACGTTCGATTTGAACCATTTTGCAAAAAGGCGCAATGTAAAAATTTTATTTTTTTGTTATTTATTACCTCCATACAGGTTAAGCTTTCATTTTTAGTAGGGATTTAGCAGGAATTTTGTAAAATTAGCTGTGTTTGTATCTGTTAATAATGGTTTTATGCCGCGTACACACGATCGGAATTCTCGTCAGGAAAGCCTTGGATGTTTTTTCCGACGGAATTCCGCTCAAGCTTGCATACACACGGTCACACCAAATTCCGATCACCAAGAATGCGGTGACGTACAACACGTACTACGGGACTATAAAAGGGAAGTTCAATAGCCAGTGCGCCACCCTTTGGGCTCCTTCTGATAATCTCGTGTTTATCTCGTGTTAGTAGAAGTTTGGTGAGAGACGATTCTCGCTTTTCATATCATTGCTCTTCTTCAGTTTGTGCTTGTGGGTTCTTATCTGCTTTTCAGTGCGTGTAGTCAGTTCGCATTTGTTTGTCAGCGCGTGCTATTTATAGTACCGTATTTGATTGTCAGTGCATTCTTGTCCGCTCGTTTCTGATTTTCAGCTCGTTCTTTCAGGCCTTGCTGTTTTTCAGTGCTTTCTGTTTAGTTCGTTCTGACCAGCCGACCGTTTTGAAGCCATGGTGCGGGTACGTACTCGTCGTAGAGCTCGTGCTGTGCGGGGGTTTGGTGTTGGGCTTCTTGCTTTGACACAAGCCCAGTCCATGAACAGGGTGAAGAGGAGTTCATGGACCAAGAATTGGTTGCTCCAGCATGACCAATTTTCTCACATGCCTTTGCTGCGGGAGATCCAGGAGAATAACCCTGATGATTTCAGGAATTATCTCCGGGTGACGGACCTCGTTTTTCACCGTTTGTTGGCTTTGCTGTCCCCTTATATTAGCAGGCAGGATACCTGCATGCGGCAAGCCATCACTCCCGAGCAGAGGCTAGTCGCCACGTTGTGGTACTTGGTGACTGGGAGAAGTCTGCAGGACATCAAGTTCTCAACAGGCATCTCCCCCCAGGCTCTGGGGATCATTATTCCAGAGACCTGTTCTGCCATCATTCAGGTCCTGCAGAAGGACCATATTAAGGTAAGTTTTCTCCTTTAACATCACATTCGATGTATTTAATGTTTGCTAATGTATTGTATTTCTTTCATCACTCCCTAATTACCATGATTGTAATATGCTGTGAATGCCCCCTTTATCCTCGTGCATGCTGGAATTTTTTTAAATTTTCTTTTTTGTCCTTCATGCATATTTGCCTTCACTAACCTCCCCAGCATGCTATCCTGGGTCCATATACACCTAGCTTAGTCACTTAACAATGTATTTTGTCAGCTCCATTGTAGTACTTTACCCTAAACACCCCCTAAAATTTGTCCAAATGTTATTGTTGTCCTTAAATTCAGGCAGAGTGCCAGAGGCTTTTTTTGGGGTCCCAAACTGATTTGGAACCCTCCCTCCCTCCAACCACTAAGTCAACCGATACCAATCCTCTATCTGCTGACTTTGCCAAACCCATACACACTATACCTACCTCTTTTGTGTTCATATTTCTGGATGAATTCACCAAAGCATGTAGTGAAAGGGCCTGCCTGAATACTTTCAAATGGTACTGTTTAAAGTTTGGTTCTCCTATTATCTTGATAGTTAATTACAGAATGTAAAAATCTGCTTCCATTTGTACAGTGTGTATTTATATTTTTGTATTATGACACTTCTTACCTGTCCAGTGGGCTGCCAATAGTGTAAGTAAGGAGGGGCTGGCCAAAGTAACACACATTATTTATGCATTCAGCTCTCAATGAAGTGGAGAGGGTTACCTGTCCAAAACACCCCCCCCCCTAAAATATTTCCAAGGGGCCATCAGAGGGGGTGAGGAATCTGATAAGTGGACCTTATATTTTTGTCTTGAAATACTCCTTCAAAAAAATGTTATACTGATGTTGGCCAAGAATGTTTGTGTCTAATCTGCTTGCAATGTTTATGTGCAAAATGACAAATTTTTATGTTTTTGCTTGACTCCACAGTTTCCTTCAACGCCACAGGAATGGCAGACTGTGGCATCCCACTTTGCCCATCGTTGGGACTTTCCCAACTGTGGAGGGGCAATTGATGGGAAGCACATCGTCCCACCACCCCATTCAGGGTCATACTATTTTAACTATAAGGGGTTTCATAGTATCGTGTTGATGGCGGTGGTGTCGGCGACATATGAGTTCCTCTATGTGGACATGGGGAGGAATGGCCGGATGTTGGATGGTGGAGTCTTTGCCCGGACCGAGTTCTATCAATGTCTCCAGAGTGGTGGCTTGGGATTGCCACCAGTGGAAGAGAACGTTGAGGGACTGCCATTTGTGTTTGTCGCAGATGAGGCATTCGATCTGGGTGATCACGTGATGAGACCATTCCCCCAGAGGACCCTCACCCCGGATAAGAGGGTTTTTAATTACCGGCTGGCCAGAGCCAGAAGAGTGGTGGATAATGCGTTTGGGATACTGGCCAGCCGGTTCCATCTATTTAAAACTGCCATAAATATGGCGGAGTACAAACTTAATCACATTGTGTTAGCTTGCTGCATCCTGCACAACTTTAAAAAAAAAAACTAATCCAAGTTATGTTGCCTCAGTTGGACCTGAGGCTGGACTTAATGAAACAATGACGGCCCTGGAAGCTGGCCGTCCTGGCTTGCCCCCCCCCCAAAGCGCCGTGAAGTGCGTGAAAAATATGTTGAATATTTTACGGGTAGGGGGGCCATTGCTATGCCAGCAAATTTTGAATAAATTTTCTATTTTATCAGATAAAATCTTGATTTTCATTTACTGCTTGTGTTTCTTTTTGATGTCTCCTAGTGCACTTGTAGTGTCAAGTGGTTTTTCCCCTTCCCGCCGACCGTACGCAGATATGCGTACTCGGCTTTCCGGGGTTATACCGGGATGATGCCCGCAGCTGCAGGCATCATCCCGGTACCGTTGTTTACAGCGGGCGATCGGCTACCCGAGTATAACAACAGATGCGGCTAAAAGCCGCTCGGTTGTTATACCGGAGGAGCGGGAGGGGACATCCCCCCCTCCCGCCGCCTCCCGCCGCTGTTACCGGGCCTCCCGTGCGATCGGGAGGCCCGGTGTCCATTCAGCTGCCTTCGGCGGCTGGGGGCGGGCTGGAACGAAGCTGTGAGCGGCTTTGTTCCAGCCTTCTCGTTGTAAACGCGGAAGCGACGTCATGACGTCACTTCCCGTTTACTCGGCTGCCAATGGCGCCGAATTTAAAAAAGTACACAGTATTCAGAATCGCCGTTTTCGGCGATCTGAATACTTTGAAGTGTAAAGGAGGGATGGGGGGGTCTTTTAGACCCCTCATCCCTCCATAAAGAGTACCTGTCACCACCTATTACTGTCACAAGGGATGTTTACATTCCTTGTGACAGCAATAAAAGTAAAAAAAAAATAAAAAATTTTTAAACACAATTTATAAAGTAAAAAAATAAATAAAATAAATAAAAAAAAAAAAATTTTTTTAAAGTGCCCCTGTCCCCGCGAGCTCGCGCAGCAAAGAAAACGCATACGGAAGTCGCGCCCGCATATGTAAGCGGTGTTCAAACCACACATGTGAGGTATTGGCGAGTTCGTCAGAGCGAGGGCAATAATTCTAGCCCTAGACCTCCTCTGTAGCTCAAACCTGGTAACCGTAAACATTCATAGGTACCGTAGTTTGTCGCCATTCCACGAGTGCGTGCAATTATAAAGGGTGACATGTTTGGTATCTATTTACTCGGCGTAACATCATCTTTCACATTATACAAAAAAATTGGGGTTAGTTTACTGTTTGGATTTTTTAAAATTCATGAAAGTGTCACTTTTCCAAAAATTTGCGTTTAAAACACCGCTGCACAAATACCATGTGATAAAAAATATTGCAACAATCGCCATTTTATTCTCTAGATTTTCTACTAAAAAAATATATATAATGTTTGGGAACTCTAAGTAATTTTCTAGCAAAAAATACAGATTTTAACTTGTAAACACCAAATTTCAAAAATAGGCTTAGTCATGAAAGGGTTAAATAACACCCATTGTCACTGTAAACACCAACTTAATACAAAAACTGGTATTGATCATTGAAAGAAGAAGCCACACATTGTTGAGTATAAAACCTTTTACTCCGTGCACATGCAGATGTGCGTTGTAAAACATTTTTGGTTTACCCTTTCATGACTAAGCCTATTTTTGAAATTTGGTGTTTACAAGTTAAAATCCGTATTTTTTGCTAGAAAATTACTCAGAACCCCCAAACATTATATATATTTTTTTTAGTAGAGAATCTAGAGAATAAAATGGAGATTGTTGCAATATTTTATGTCACACGGTATTTGTGCAGTGGTATTTTAAACGCAAATTTTTGGGAAAAGGGACACTTTCATGAATTTTAAAAATCCAGTAACAGTAAAGTTACCCCAATTTTTTTGTATGTGAAAGATGATGTTAAGCTGAGTAAATAGATAAGAAACATGTCACGCTTTATAATTGCACGCACTCGTGGAATGGTGACAAACTACAGTACCTAAGAATTTCCATAGGCGACGCTTTAAATTTTTTTTACGGTTACCAGGTTAGAGTTACAGAGGAGGTCTAGTGCTAGAATTATTGCTCTCACTCTGACGATCGTGGCGATACCTCACATGTGTGATTTGAACACAGTTTACATATGCGGCGCAACTTCCACATGCGTTTTTTTGCTGCACAAGCTCGTGCGGACAGGGGGCGCTTAAAAATTTTTTTTTCTTATTTATTTTATTTAATTATATATTCATAAATTGTGTTTAAAAAAAAAAAAAATTTTTGATGACTTTTATTGCTGTCACAATGAATGTAAAACATCCCTTGTGACAGTAATAGGTGGTGACAGGTACTCTTTATGGAGGGATCGGGGGTCCCTCCTTTGCACTTCAAAGTATTCAGATCACCGAAAACGGCGATTCTGAATACTGTGTATTTTTTTAAAACCGGCGCCACTGGCAGCCGCGTAAACGGGAAGTGACGTCATGACGTCGCTTCCGCGTTTACTATTAGAAGGCTGGAACAAAGCCACCCACAGCTTCGTTCCAGCCCGCCCCCAGCCACCGGAGGCAGCCGATTAGTCACCGGGCCTCCCGATCGAACGGGAGGCCCGGTAGGAGCGGCGGGAGGGGGGGCCATCCCCTCCCGCTCCTCCGGTATAACAGCGGAGCGGCTTTTAGCCGCATCGGTTGTTATACTCGGATAGCCGATCGCCGGCTCTAAACAACGGTACCGGGATGATGCCTGCAGCTGCGGGCATCATCCCGGTATAACCCCGGAAATCCGAGTATGCACATCTGCGTACGCTTGGCGGGAAGGGGTTAAAATCCAAAAATCTGGGTTTCCTAAAGTTTTACCTTGAATATTTTTTTGGGGTACATAAACAGGCATGTTTCAAAACATAACATACACAACACAGGAAGTTCAACATTGAAATACTTAAGGAAATATCAGACATTATAGTGTCCAAAATGTCTTGATCTTGCCTTCATCAGATGGGGTGATGTCACCCCTGTAAATGTCAAATTTAGAAGATGCACACAAATTGTGAATCAAAATGGGGATTTCCCTCCTGATCTCATGCCTAATGTCAACATGTGCTATCTCCCATCATGGGGGATCAAAGGACCTGTTTTTAGGGTGCAACCACTTCCTCTCACCTACTAGAGTTTCGAGGAAGGGGTTGCACCCACAAAACGCGTACATTGAAATCCCCTGATGGCAGATAGCACATGTTGACACACTGTGTGCATCTTCAAAATTTGGCTTTTAAACTGTATTCAAAATTTTAGATATATTTTTTGAAAAATAAAAAAAAAGGTGTAGTCCTTGTTGGATTTATATCCTCCCTAGTACATCAATCATGTTCTTCAGTCTTTGTTCAATCTCCTTGGTTTTTTCCTTGATAAGGTCTAAATCCCGACTACACCACATTATGTCCTGTATAAGCCGTTGTGCACTGTCACTGGTGAAATGAGGAGATTGTTCTTTCACAACCTGCACATCACCTAATATAAAAATACACAACATGTATTATAAACATGCAGGCATACCTCTCTTACCTGAATCTGTGGTGTCAGATACTCACCTGTTGTGGTGACAATCTCAACTACCTCTCCTTCCTCCACATCCTCAGGTTGTGGTGTCCTCTGTTCCCCTTCTTCAGGCGGTGTGTGTGTGTGTGGGGGGGGTGTTTCTTGGTGTCCTCTGATGTCCCGAGTCTTTTCTCCCCTATGAGAATGAAACAAAAGGTATACTTAGCACACAGATATTTGAGGCCAGAAATAGGAATATGAAACATTGCTTGGAAGTGGGGTACAATTGTCTGTTTTGGCAGAGTTCAAAGCTGAAGACATGATTTTTTCCCTTACCAAAGCTGGAATACTTACCTTTTTTGGACAAGTTTTACACATATAGACACCCCTAGTATCCACTGGCGCACCTGTGTGGGACACCAAAAAAGTTTGTTCTGGTGTCCCACACTAGTGCACCTGAGTCCAGATGTGTAAACAGCTGCTGAGTGTCCTCTCCTTACATTACACTGAATCAAGTTTGCAATTCCTTCTAGTTTCAAACACATCTAGACAACAATGTCCTAAACTTCTTTTAATACAAATTATCATGACCAAATGTAGTTAACCCTGTATCTGGCAAAAACATCGTATTTAGTTGGCAAACGAACGATGTTTACTACGATCGATTACTGTGCCCACGAACATGAAAGTAGCCATTTAAAACTGTACAACAGTAAAGAAAAGCACATGGCGCAGCATGCAAGTAATAACAATCATAGGAACACACGACAACTACTTACTTTTTAGAAGAACTCTCTTGATCTTTCTGTACTGATCGTGCTCCCTCAATTTTAGGTCTGACCAGAGTTTCCTCAATTGCTCCTTGGATCATCGTACCCCAAAATTCCAGCGCAGACTTCTCACTACTTTAGACATGGCATCTTGGCCTTTCTTACATTTGGGTTTGGGTACGGTCCATAATTCCCATCATAGTCGGCCCTCTTCAATATGTCCACCATCTCCGCCATCTCTGCAAAGGACATATTTGAGGCCTTAAATCTCCTCCTGGATCGTGATGTTTCTTGCTCTGGGCTTTCCTCCTCGTCACTGCTATTATGCACCTGATGTGTCTCCAATATGTTCATCTCCCACTGCGACGAAAGAGACGGGGCGGGGAATATTCTAGAAAGACCACGCGGGCGGAGTTTCACTCATGCACTATGTATATAAAGCTAACACGCGTGTGTCGTACGTACGATCTGTGAGCGGAGGAAGGAGGAACAGAAGTGACAAACGTAATAACGAAGGCAACATTTTAACTTGGGACATGAGTGGCCTATACTGATTCTAGATTAAGGCCTATATTGGGATAAGATTAGGAAAGTTTAGCCTGATATTAGTGTTTTTGTCTTTTGTTTGGTCTTGCAGCAAAAATGAAACAATTTAAAGACCCGGATTTCATGGGCCAATTCATAGATAAATACAGGGATATGCGCAATTTGTAGGAGGTGAAAAACCCCTTATATCGCAACAAAACCAGCAAGGAAGGCATCGCTGGAGAAACTGCTGGAATTTGTGAAGACGCAGGTCCCCAACGCAGACATTGAGTTTGTGGATAAGAAAATTGGTAGCTTGAGAAGCACATATAGGAAGGAGCTTCAGAAGGTCCAGAAGTCCATGAGATCAGAAGCAGCAGCAGAAGACGTGTATGTACCCAGTCTGTGGTACTACAAGATGCGGTTTCTGGATGACCAGGTGGAAGCCAGGAAATCACTTTCGACTCTTCCTGCCCCCCTTCCATCCACCCTTCCCTCAACCCCAGCTGAGGCTTCTGAGGACCAACCTGGGCCTTCCATCTTGGAAGAAATTGAGGAGCCCAGTTGGAGCCAGGTATAGTATTTTTCAACTTTTTTTTGTTGGAAAATTATTGTTGTTAACTAGATGTTATTATTGCTAACAAATTAATGATTTAACAAAAAGTGTTTGACAATAGACAGTAGGGGCCACAAATGATTGTGACAAGAATGAAAAATGCTGGGGTCAGAATGATAGTCGTTTCTATTTATTAACATTCAATTTGCAACAGTCATGAGCTGAAAATTGTGTGTGATTGATGAACCAAAAACTAAAACTATGTCCCTTTTTCATACACAGGAAGACCTCAGCCAGGACGAGGCTCTGGAATGTGGCAGACAGGAGGAGGCGGGGGTAAGTGTCAGCCAGGAGGTGGCCAGGCCCAGTCTCACCCAATCTCAGGTGCCTCCCCTCCGCCTTCCACCCAAAAGGCCCAGGAAGGGAAGGAATGTGGATGAGGCAGCACTTGCCCTCATTAAGGAGGTTAATGAGGCCCTGAAAGCCGTCCTCAACGCTGGAGAGGCCTATGTCTACTATATAGCTTCAAATTTGCATAAAATGGAGGAGGGCCAACGCCTCAACTGCAAAATAATTATTTTTGAGGCCATTCACAAGGGATTGAGGGGGCAAATGACTGATGAGGTCCACTTATGTGCGCCCGCCCATCCTCCTCCTCCTTCTGCCACAAGTCCACCTCCAGAGCCACAGCCTGCAGGGGAGGCTGCAGGGAAGCATGGAGGGAAGGCTGCAGTGAAGAGAAGAAAGTGATGGCCTGGGTTCAGTCTGGTCTGACAGAAGACACAGGCTGTTGTAGTACCACAGCCTGGGGACATATATGTCATCTGCTGCTATTCCTGATCTCTGGGAGTCCTGGACCAGATTATGCTCCCTTATATATGGACTTCTCAAGCTACCAATTTTTTTATCCACAGAGTTGATGTCTGCCCTGGGCGCCAAAGGCTTTGAAAATTCCAGCTGTTTCTCCAGCATTGCCTTCCCTCTTTATTTTGTTATTATGAGCCAGAATAAATGTAGATTTTTTGTTATGAAAATACTTGCCTATGTGTTTTTCTTAAAATAGGACAGTTTTTTTGTGAGTAGGCAGGTACATTTCAAAAATACAATGTCAAATTAACAAGGGACAACAACACCAAGCAACCTCCTTGAGATTTATAAATACAAGATAATAATGGTGTTGTGGAAACGTGACATACAAAAAAAAAAAAATAATAATATGGAGATCAGTATAAAAAAAAATAAATAAACAACAGGAGATCTTGATTAAAAAAAAAAAAAAAAAACGACTACAACAAAAAAATTCAAAACATTATTATGGAGATCTGGCTTTAAAAACAAAAAAGATTATTCAGGAGATCAGGAGAAATAATAAAGAAATCAGTTTGTGTGAATATGAGCAGCAAAACAACTTCATTCTTCTAGCATTATAAAGAAGAAGAGAATGCGCTGCATTGAAAGATTTAAAAATTTGCAGTGTGACGAATGTGCTATCTCCATTACGAACGGTAGTTTTACCAGACCGAGCGGTTCCGTCTTGAACTTGATTCTGAGAATGCGTGTTATTTTGCGCGTCGGAATTGCATACACACGAACGGAATTTCCAATAGAAACTTTTTCCATCTGAAAAATTGAGAACATGCTCTCAATCTTTTGCTTGCGGAAATTCCGCCAGCAAAAGTCTGATGGAGCATACATACGGTCGCATTTTCCGACCAAAAGCTCTCATCTGCCTTTTGCTGGCTGAATTTCCGATCGTGTGTACGAGCCATTAGTGTATTTTTGCAAAAAGGTGCAATGTAAAAATTACAAACATTTGTTATTTATTAACTCAATACAGGGTAAGCTTTTATATTTAGCAGGAATTTTCTAAAATTTGCTGTGTATTTATCTGCTAATCATGATTTTAGTGCATTTTTAGCAAAAATATTGTTTTGATAAACATTTGCGCAAATATCGTGGGACCTTAAAAATCAGTAGCTCCTTCTTTTTTTCGTACTGGTCATGTCCATTTAGAAAATATATGGTTTGGGGGGTCTTTTACAAACTATGAACGCTGAAGTGAAAAATAAAAAACAAAGGAAAAATTGCAAAAATGGTCTGGCCACCTGAGTGTAAAAATGGAGCACAGGGCCAGGCAGCGAAAGGATTAAACTTAATTTGCCATGTAGTTGCCCAAACCTTTGTATTATTGAGGTCTTCTTCTAAAGTGTGAATATCCTGCTCATAAGTTATTGCCTTGCTTAGCTTTGTATTGTAAGCAAGCACTACGATTGAGCTATTTATTCCATCCTCTATATAATTTATGAATAAATTAAACAGAACTGGTCCCAGGACAGAGCCCCGAGGTACCCCACTTACCACTCCAGACCAGTCTGAGTACTCGCTATTTATCACCACCCTTTGGATGCGCTCCTGTAACCAATTTTATACCCATGTACAAACCCTGTAGTCTATGCCAATAGACCTCAGTTTGTAAATGAAGCATTTGTGGGGGACGGTGTCAAATGCTTGTGCAAAATTCAGGTAAACCACATCCACAGGCCTTCCTTTATCAAGATGGCAGCTCACTTCCTCATAGAATTTTAACAGATTGATTTGGCAACAACGACCTTTTCGTAAAGTCATGCTGATTACTACGAATTATACTGTATTCATCAGCGAAATCTTGTATATAGTCCCTTATCCCCTGCAATAGTTCATATACTATCGATGTTCGACTGACTAGCCTGTAGTTTCCAGGTACATGTCTGCCCTTTTTTAACCACGTCAATACCGGGCTATAGCCATATGACGTCCGCAGATGGGATCTCCCATCCTGGGCGGGCATCATATGACGTCCTTGGCTTCTCGCCACTCCTGCGGGCCCCCGCAGCACGGCGATCGTGGATGAGGTGTGTCCCTCGGACACAGCCCATCCCAGATTCGTATAAAAAGCCAATAAAAAATGGCTCTTTACCATGTGACCGGCTGTGTCCAATCACAGCCGGTCACCTGTACTGTCTACATGCACAGCACTCGTGCACGCCCCTAGGGCGCGTGCAGATCGGCGATCGGGGACAAGGCTTGTCACCCTGACATAGCCCAACCCCGAACGCAGTAAAGAGCCAATGAAATTGGCTCTTTACCACGTGACCGGCTGTGTCCAATCACAGCCGGTCACAGAATGTCAACAAACTGCGGTAACGAGATGTTACCGGGTTCTCCTCCTCACACACTGATCATGTGTGAGAAGGAGATTGTGGTAACATCTCGTTAACGCTTAGTGTACACCAATCACACTGATTACCCCTCCTAATAAAGAGGACCTGTCACCAGCCATCAAAGTACCTGTCACCAAAAATAAAAGTAATTGTCACCAGCCATCAGAGTACCTGTCACCAGCCATCAAAGTACCTGTCATCACCCATCAAAGTACCTGTCACCACCCATCAGTACCCGAGTACCTGTCACAGTCCACCTGAGTACCTGTCACAGCCCATCTAAATACCCAAGTACCTGAGTACCTGTCACAGCCCATCTGAGTACCCGAGTACCTGAGTATCTGTCACAGTCCATCTGAGTACACAAGTACCTGAGTACCTGTCACAGCCCATCTGAGTAACCGAGTCCCTGTCACAGTTCATCTGAGTACCCGAGTACCTGTCACAGTCCATCTGAGTACCTGAGTACCTAAATACCTGTCACAGCCCATCTGAGTACCTGAGTACCTGTCACAGCCCATCTGAGTACCTGAGTACCTGTCACAGCCCATCTGAGTACCCGAGTAAATGTCACAGTTCATCTGAGTACCCGAATACCTGTCACAGTCCATCTGAGTACCCAAGTACCTGTCACAGTTCATCTGAGTACCCGAGTACCTGTCACAGTTCATCTGAGTACCCGAGTACCTGTCACAGTTCATCTGAGTACCCGAGTACCTGTCACAGTCCATCTGAGTACCTGTCACAGTTCATCTGAGTACCCGAGTACCTGACTACCTGTCACAGTTTATCTGAACTGTAACAGGTACTCAGGTACTCAGATGGATTGTGACAGGTACTCGGGTACTCAGATGGACTGTGACAGGTACTCAGGTACTCAGATGGACTGAGTACCCAAGTACCCGAGTACCTGTCACAGTCCATCTGAGTACCTGAGTACCTGTCACAGTTCATCTGAGTACCCGAGTACCTGGGTTCCTGTCACAGTTCATCTGAGTACCAGAGTACCTGTCACAGTTCATCTGAGTACCCGAGTACCTGGGTTCCTGTCACAGTTCATCTGAGTACCAGAGTACCTGTCACAGTTCATCTGAGTACATGAGCACCTGTCACAGCTCATCTGAGTATCTGTCACAGTTCATCTGAGTACCTGTCACAGCCCATCTGAGTACTAGTGTTAATTTTGGCAGCAAATTTCGATGTAGTTTTAGTCTTGGGGCTAAAATGGCATTTTCGGTTTAGTCCCATTTTAGTCTTCTGCAGCTGTTTTAGTTTTACTCATATTTATTTAGTCGACTAAATCTCCAGTACATTTTAGTCGACTAAAACTCATTTTAGTCGTCTAAAATCGAATGGGCTTAATTAAATTGTAATGCATTAGTTAAACATTTATCTACCATTTCCAAACTCATTATGAGTGAAAAATCTAATATGTTATTATTTATGGCATTGAGGTATGAACATGCACTACAGACCAGTGTTATTTTTGAAGTCAAATTTCAATTTAGTTTTAGTCTAATGCCCCGTACACACAGTCGGACATTGATCGGACATTCCGACAACAAAATCCATGGATTTTTTCCGACAGATGTTGGCTCAAACTTGTTTTGCATACACACGGTCGCACAAAGTTGTCGGAATTTCCGAACGCCAAGAACGCGGTGACGTACAGCGCGTAAGACGAGACTATAAAAGGGCAGTTCAGTACCAAGCACGGCACCCTTTGGGCTCCTTTTGCTAATCTCGTGTTAGTAAAAGTTTGGTGAGAGACGATTCGCGCTATTTCAGACTCGTGGTTTTCAGTTTGTTTTTCTGGTGTTCAGTTTGTTCTTGTGGGTTTGTATCTGTTCTTCAGTCCGTGCAGCGAGTTACCATTGACTTTGTCATTGTGTTCTTGTTCGTTCGTTACTGATTTTCAGGTCGCTCTTCACAGGCCTTGCTGTTCTTCAGTGCGTTCTGTTACTTCGTTCTGACCAGCCGACCGTTTTCTAGCCATTTTGCGTGTACGTACTCATCGTAGAGTTCGTGCTGTGCGGGGGCTTGGTGTTGGGGTTCTTACTTTGACACAAGCCCAGTCCATGAACAGGGCGAGGAGGAGTTCATGGACCAAGAATTGGTTGCTCCAGTGTGACCAGTTCTGTCACATGCCTGTCAGGAAGATCCTGCCAGTAATCGGCGTCCCAGGCTCACTGGTGCGCGTTTGCGGGCGCCATTGCGCACGCGCATCCCTTTTGGCACCAGGCGGGCTATTTAAACCTGCCTGTCACACTCAGTCTCCGCTGTCTGCTCTACAGCGTTCTGTGTGTTTACCTGATCTGATCTGGGACTATCTGTTATATTGACCCAGCTATCTGTTTGTAACCAACCCAGCTATCTGCCTGCATCTGACCTCCGGCTTACCCTGACTATTCTCCTGTTTGATCCTTGGTACCTTTGCTGTCTGTCTGATACCAATCACTTGCCTGTTTGACGATCCTTCTGCCTGGTTCCTGATATCTGCCTACTTACCTGCTGTGTTCCTGGTTCCAGTCCAGCATCCAGTCTCCAGTCTGCTTACCTGCTGTGTTCCTGGTTCCAGTCCAGCATCCAGTCTACAGTCTGCTCACCTGCTGTTGTTCCTGGTTCCAGTCCAGCATCCAGTCTCCAGTCTGCTTACCTGCTGTGTTCCTGGTTCCAGTCCAGCATCCAGTCTCCAGTCTGCTCACCTGCTGTTGTTCCTGGTTCCAGTCCAGCATCCAGTCTCCAGTCTGCTTACCTGCTGTGTTCCTGGCTCCAGTCCAGCATCCAGTCTCCAGTCTGCTTACCTGCTGTCTTCCTGGTTCCAGTCCAACATCCAGTCTCCAGTCTACTTGCCTGCTGTGTTCCTGGTTCCAGTCCAGCATCCAGTCTCCAGTCTACTTGTCTGCTGTGTTCCTGGTTCCAGTCCAGCATCCAGTCTCCAGTCTACTTGCCTGCTGTATTCCTGGTTCCAGTCCAGCATTCCAGTCTTCTGCCTACTCACCTGCTGTTGATCCTGCCAGGCACCCATACCACTCCTCACTCCTGTGCTCTCTGTCCCCATTCCAGAGGACCATGTGTGGGAGCCATAGGGGAGGTCTCTCTCTGCAGTTCAGGCTCAAAACCTACCAGGTACGTGACAATGCCTTTGCTCCGTGAGATCCGTGAGAATAATCCTGACGAATTCAGGAACTTTCTCCGAATGACGGACTCCATATTTCACAGTTTGTTGGCTTTGCTGACCCCTTATATTAGCAGGCAGGATATCTGAATGAGGCAAGCCATCACTCCGGAGCAGAGACTCGTCGCCACCCTGCGGTACTTGGCGACGGGGAGAAGTCTACAGGACCTCAAGTTCTCGACAGGCATCTCCCCCCAGGCTCTGAGGATCATTATCCTGGAGACCTGTTCTGCCATCATCCAGGTCCTGCAGAAGGACTATATTAAGGTAAGATTTGTATCCTTTAATATCACATTTTATTGTATAGAATGTTTGCTAATGTATTGTATTTCTTTCCTCATTCCCTAATTACCATGATTGTAATATGCTGTGAATGTCCCCTTTGTCCTCATGCATGCTGGATTTTTATGTTATTTTTTTTTGTCCTTCATACATATTTGCCTTCACTTACCTCCCCAGCATGCTCTCCTGGGCCTATATTCACCTCGTGTAGTCACTTATCAATGTATTTTGTCAGCTCCATAGTAGTGCTTTACCCTAAACACACCCTAAAACGTGTAAAATTGTGATTTGTGCTTTAAATTCAGGCAGAGTGCCAGAGGTTTTTTTTTTGGGTCCCAAAATCATTTGGAACCCTCCCTCCCCCCAACTGCTAACTCAGCTGATACCAATCCTCTAGCTATCCTCAATCATCTATCTGCTGACTTTGCCAAACCCATACACACTATACCTACCTCTTTTGTGGTCAGATTTATAGATGAATTCCCCAAAGCATGTAGTGCAAGGGCCTGCCTAAATACTTTCAAATGGTAATGTTCAAAGTTTTTGTATCCTATTATTATCTTGATAGGTAATAGCAGAATGTAAAAATGTGCTAAAATGTGTACAGTGTGTATTTATATCTTTGTATTATGACACTTCTTACCTGTCCAGTGGGCTGCCAATAGGAAGTAAGGAGGGGCTGGTAATACACATTATTTATGCATTCAGCTCTCAATGAAGTGGAGAGGGTTACCTGTCTAAAACATCTCCCCCCCATAAAATTTCTAAAATGGCCCATGGGGGGGGGGGATCTGATAGGTGGACCTTATACCTTTGCCTATAAATACTCCCTAAAATAAATGTTATACTGATGTTGGCCAAGAATGTTTGTGTCCAATCTGCTTTCCATGTTTATGTGCAAAATGATTAATTTTTTTTTTTTTGTTTGACTCCACAGTTTCCTTCCAATCCACAGGAATGGCAGACTGTGGCCTCCCACTTTGCCCAGCGGTGGGACTTTCCTAACTGCGGAGGGGCAATTGATGGGAAACACGTCCACATTGTCCCACCACCCAACTCGGGGCCATATTATTACAACTACAAGGGGTTCAATAGTATTGTGATGTTGGCGGTGGTGTCGGCTACTTACTAGTGTCTGTATGTGGACGTGGGGAAGAATGGCCGGATGTCAGATGGTGGAGTCATCGCTTACACGGAGTTCTACAGGTATCTCCAGAATGGCAGCTTGGACGTGCCACCTCCAGAAGACAATGCAGAAGGACTCCCATTCGTCTTCGTTGCGGATGAAGCGTTTGCGCTGGGGGACCATCTTATGCGGCCGTTCCCTATGAGGACCCTCACCCCGGACCAGAGGGTTTTTAATTACCGGCTGGCCAGAGCCAGAAGAGTGGGGGAGAGCACGTTTGGAATAATGGCCAGCCGGTTCCGCCTAGTTCTTACACCGATACACATGGCGGAATATAAACTCAATCACATCATTCTGGCTTGCTGTGTTCTCCACAACTTTTTAAGGGGAAATTCTGTGAACTATGCTGTCTCAGTTGGGCCTGAAGCCAGAATTAATCTCAATGAACCAACCCTGACGGCGCTTGAAGCTGGCCATCCTGGCTTGCTCCCAGAGTGCCCGCGAGGTCCATCTAAGATACATGGAATACTTTGCGGGTAGGGGGGCCATCAATATGCCAGACAATGTCTGAGACATTTTTTAAATACATTTTTTTTTAAACTGAACAAATATTTGCTTAGATTTACTGCTTGTCTTTCTTCTAGCTGACCCTGACTGAAATTTGGGGAGTCCTGAAAAATGGCGTGATTGTGTAAAATTAAAAAGCACTGTTGGGTGTTATTTACTAAAGGCAAAGATACTTTGCACTACAAGTGCACTTAAGACTGCACAAAAATTGCACTTGTAGTGCAAAGTGGATTTGCCTTTAGTAAATAACCCCCATTGTCACTGAAAACACCAACTTTACAACCCAAAAATGCTTTTGAGCATTGAAAGAAGAAGCCACACATTGTTGATTCTCAATCTTTTTAATCAAAGCACAATCACATGTGCATTTATAAAAGGTTTTTAAAAACAAACCAGCATGTTTGTTGTATAACAATTTTTTAGGTGACATTAAAAGTAGAAATGTCCTTTTAAGGTAAAACAGGCATGTTTAAAACCAACAAGAAATACACAAATCTGGAACTTACAAAGTTCAACTTTTGTAGAAATTGAAGGCAATATCAGACATGAGTATTTATAAACTGTGTTTGATATTGCGTGGGGTGAAATCACCCTTGGAAAAGCCAAATTTTGAAGATGCACACAAGTTGCCGAATGTCAACATGTGCTAGCTGCCATCATGGGGGATCAATGGACATGTTTTGTGGGTGCCACCCCTTCCTCTCAGCTACTTTATTATTGAGGAAGAGGTTGCACCCCCAAAATGCGTACATTGATCTCCCGTGATGGCAGATAGCACATGTTGAAACACTGTGTGCATCTTCAAAATTTGGCTTTTCTAGAATATGTCAAAAAAAGTGCAAAAAATTTTCTGAAAAATAAAGCAGAAGTAAGGGATTTCGAGGGGTTTTAAACTCTCCCTAAAACATCAGTGATGTTCTTCATTTTGTTTTGAACATCATTAATGTTTTGCTTGATGTTTTCCAAGTCCCTATTACACCCCATGATCTCCCCGATCAGGATCTGGGCACTTTCACTGGTGAAATGACCTTCATCCACAACATCACGATCACCTAAAAATATAGAAAAAAAAAACACACCATGTATTATAAATATGCAGGCATCCATCTCTCACCTGAGCCGGTGGTCGCAGACACTCACCTGTTGTGGTGACAATTTCCACCACGTCTCCCTGCTCCTTTCCCCTTCTTCCTGAGGTGGGGGGTCTGTGGTCTCCTCTGATGAGTGTTGTCCTCCGAGTCTTTTCTCCCCTATGTAAAAAAAAATATGTATACTTAGCACACAGATATTTGATGGCAGAAATAGGAATATGAAAAATTGCTTGGAAGTGGGGTACAATTGTCTATTTTGGCAGAGTTCCAAGATATATTGAGATATATATAAGAAATATTGTTTTCCTTTGTCAAGCTTGAATACTTACCTGTTTTGTACAAGCTTCACAGATGGAGACACCCCTATAGTATACACTGGAGCACCTGTGTGGGACCCCTAATAAAAAGGGTGTTCTGGTGTCCCACACTAGTGCTCCAGCGTCCAGATGTGTAAACAGCTGCTGAGTGTCCTCTCCTTACACAGAATTTAGTTTGAAGCTCATTCTAGTTACAAACCCATCTAGACACCAAACTTATTTTAAGAGAAGTAGGCCAGAAAAAATGTATTGAAATGCATCTGGACAAAACATGGTGTTTTATTGGCCGAACGAACAATGTTTCCTACGAACGAATAATGTGTTCATGAACATGAAAGTTGCCGTTTTGAACTGTACAACAGTAAAGAAAAGCACATGGAGCAGCACGAACGTTATAAAAATAACAAATAGGACAACTACTTACTTTTTTGAAGCACTCTCCTGATCCTTCTATACTGATCGTGCTCCCTTAATTTGAGGTCCGACCACCGCTTCCTGAGTTGATCCTTGGATCGCCGTATCCCAAAATTTCGGTGCAGACTCTTCACAACTTTCGCAATGATCTTGGCCTTTCTGAAATTGGGCTTGGGGTAAGGTCCATACTTCCCGTCATAGTCATCCCTCTTCAGTATGTCGACCATCTCCACCATCTCCACAAAGGACATATTTGATGCCTTAAATCGTCTCCTCCGGGATCATGACGTTTCTGGCTCCGGGCTTTCCTCCTCCTTGTTGCTGTAATTAGCATGCACCTGCTCTGTCTCCGCCATGTGCTCTTCCCACTGCGCTGAACGAGAAGGAGCGGGGAATAGACTAGAAAGAACATCAGGGGCGGGCGGAGTTTCACGCGTGCGCAGTGTATATAAAGCGTAAAACGCGTGCGTAGTACGTACGATCTGTGAGCAGAGGAAGGAGTATCGGAAGCGCTGATCGTGATAACGAAGGTAACATTTAAACTTGGGCCTATACTGCTTATAGATTGAGGCCTATATTGGGACAAGATTAGGAGACTTTAGCCTGACATTAGGGTTTGTCTTGTGTATTGCAGATAAAATGGATGGCTTCAATGACCACAACTTCCTCCCCCTGTTCATAGGCAAGTACAGGGAGCTGCCCTGTCTGTTGCAGGTCAAACACCCGCAATATAATCATAAACAAAAGAAGCAGGCAGCCCTGGAGAAACTGCTGGAGTTGGTGAAGCCAGTGGTCCCCACAGTAACCATCCCCTATTTAAAAGCCAAAATTGGTGGGCTGAGGAGCACTTATCTTAGGGAGCGCAAGAAGGTCCAAGATTCCCAGAGATCAGGAGCTGCAGCAGATGACGTTTATGTCCCCAGGCTCTGGTACTATGAGAGAGTGCGATTTCTGACAGAACAGACTGAAGTCAGGGAATCCCTCTCAACCCTTCCTTCCACTCTTCCTTCCACCCTATCTTCCACCCCAGCTGAGGCTTCTGATGTCCAACCTGGGACTTCCAGCTAGGAAGAAGTGGAGGAGCCCAGCTTGAGTCAGGTATAGCATTCTTCTACAGATTTCTGGTCAATAAATAAATGATGTTTACTAGATGTTATTATTGATCACTAATTGCTGACTTAATAACGTGTTTTACATATCAATAGACAGTAGTGGGCAAAAATAATTGGGACAAGAATGAAAAATGCTGGGCTCAGAATGATAGTCTGTTATATTTGTTAACATTCAATTTGCAACAGTCATGAGATATAAATTGTGTGTGATTGATGAAGAAAAAACTAAAACTATGTCCCTTTTTCATACACAGGAAGACCTCAGCCAGGAGGAGGCTGTGGAATGTGGCACACAGGCGGAGGCTGTGGAATGTGGCACACAGGAGGAAGCGGGGGTTAGTGGCAGCCAAGGGATGCGGGGGTAAGTGGCAGCCAGGAGGTGGCAGGGCCCAGTAGGAGCCTCACAGAATCCCAGGTCCCTCCCCTCCGCCTTCCAAACAAAAGACCCAGGAAGGGGAGTAACGTGGAGGATTCAGCACTCAGGCTGATTCAGGAGGCTTCTGCGTCCCTCAGAACCACCCCCACTGGTGTAGAGGCCTTTGCCTCCATGGCTGCCACAAAACTGCAGGACATGCAGGAGGGCCAATGCCTCATGTGTGAGGAAATCATTTATAAAACATTAAATAAGGGGTTGAGGGGCGAAATCACACCCAATACCCACCTGAGTGAGTTGCATCATCCTCCTCCTCCTCCTTCTGCCACAACTCCACCACCACAGACACAGCGTGGAAGGAAGACAAGAGAGTGATGGCCTGGGTTCAGTCTGGTCTGACAAAAAGATGCGGGCTCTTGTATGACCACAGCCAAGGGACATACATGTCATCTGCTGCTGTTCATGATTTCTTGGACTTCTGGACCAGATTGTACTCCCTTATATATGGACTTCTCAGACCACCAATTTTGCAGTAAAATAGTTGATGTGTGCCCTGGGGGCCAAAGGCTTCGCTAATTTCTGCTGTTTCTCCAGCGTTGCCTCCCTCTTTCTTTGGTTAGGACCCCTTAATAAATTTTTGGTTTGTTTTATAATACTCGCCTATGTGTGTTAGCCTTCAAAAAGGACAGTTTGTTTGTGAGGAGGCAGGTACATTTCAAAAATACAATGTGAAATTAACAAGAGACACCAACACCAAGCAACCTCCTTGAGATTAAATAATACAAGATAATAATCGTGTTGTGGTAACTTGACACACAAAACTATTCTGGAGGAAAAAAAAAAAAAAATCTGAAAAATAAAACACAAGATCAGGCTTTAAAAAAAATAAAAAAAAAACATATTTAATATAAAAACATCCAAAAAATAATATTTTCTCGGTAGATGTGACAAATAAAAATATTATATTGATGAAATCACGATAAATAAGAAAGAAAGAAGTTTGTGAGAAGTCTGTGTGAATATGAGCAGCAAAACAACTTCATTCTTCTAGCATTATAAAGAAGAAGAGAGTGCGCTGCATTAAACATTTTAAAACATTGCAGCGTGATGAAAGTGCTGTATCCATTACGAACGCTAATTTTACCAGACCGAGCAGTTCCGTCTCGGAATTTATTCTGAGCATGCATGGCACTTTGTGCGTCGGAATTGTCCACATACGGTTGGAATTGACGTGATCGGATTTTGTTGTCGGAAAATTTTATAGCCTGCTCTCAAACTTTGTGTGTCGGAAAATCCAATGGAAAAAGTCCGATGGAGCCCACAAACAGTCTGAATTTCCAAAAACAAGCTCCGATCGCACATTTTCCGTTGGAAAATCAGACCGTGTACAGGGCATTAGTCTTGACTAAAATGGCATTTTAGTTTTAGTCCCATTTTAGTCTTTTGACTAAAATAAGACTAAAACTAAAATAATTGAGATGACTAAAATACAACTAAAACTAAAATGGCATTTTAGTTTTAGTTCCATTTTAGTCTTTTGACTAAAATGCCATTTTAGTTTTAGTCGTATTTTAGTCATCTCAATTGTTTTAGTTTTAGTCGTATTTTAGTTGACTAAAATAGTATTCAGTTGACTAAAATGTTTTGGTCGACGAAATTAACACTGCCGAGTATCTGAGTACCTGTCACCACCCATCAGAATACCCGAGTACCAGTCACCAGGCCATCAGAGTACCCGAGTACCTGTCACCAGGCCATCAGAGTACCCGAGTACCTGTCACCAGGCCATCAGAGTACCCGAGTACCTGTCATCAGGCCATCAGAGTACCCGAGTACCTGTCACCAGGCCATCAAAGTACAGTCAGGTCCATAAATATTGGGACATCAACACAATTCTAATCTTTTTGGCTCTATACACCACCACAATGGATTTAAAATGAAATGAACAAGATGTGCTTTAACTGCAGACTTTCAGCATTAATTTGGGGGTGATCAGGTGAACGATGTAGGAATTACAACAGTTTGTATATGTGCCTCCCACTTTTTAAGGGACCAAAAGTAATGGGACAATTGGCTGCTCAGCTGTTCCATGGCCAGGTGTGTGTTATTCCCTCATTATCCCATTTACAAGGAGCAGATAAAAGGTCCAGAGTTCATTTCAAGTGTACTATTTGCATTTGGAATCTGTTGCTGTCAACTCTCAATATGAGATCCAAAGAGCTTTCACTATCAGTGAAGCAAGCCATCATTAGGCTGAAAAAAACAAAACAAACCCATCAGAGAGATAGCAAAAACATTAGGTGTGGCCAAATCAACTGTTTGGAACAACCTTAAAAAGAAAGAATGCACCGGTGTGCTTAGCAACACCAAAAGACCCGGAAGACCACGGAAAACAACTGTAGTGGATGACCGAAGAATTCTTTCCTGGTGAAGAAAACACCCTTCACAACAGTTGGCCAGATCAAGAATACTCTCCAGGAGGTAGGTGTATGTGTGTCAAAGTCAACAATCAAGAGAAGACTTCACCAGAGTGAATACAGAGGGTTCACCACAAAATGTAAACCATTGGTGAGCCTCAAAAACAGGAAGGCCAGATTAGAGTTTGCCAAACAACATCTAAAAAAGCCTTCACAGTTCTGTAACAACATCCTATGGACAGATGAGACCAAGATCAATTGTACCAGAGTGATGCGAAGAGAAGAGTATGGAGAAGGAAAGGAACTGCTCATGATCCAAAGCATACCACTTCATCAGTGAAGCATGGTGGTGGTAGTGTCATGGCGTGGGCATGTATGGCTGCCAATGGAACTGGTTCTCTTGTATTTATTGATGATGTGACTGCTGACAAAAGCAGCAGGATGAATTCTGAAGGCAATATTATCTGCTCATATTCAGCAAAATGCTTCAGAACTCATTGGACAGCGCTTCACAGTGCAGTTGGACAATGACCCGAAGCATACTGCGAAAGCAACCAAAGAGTTTTTTAAGGGAAAGAAGTGGAATGTTATGCAATGGCCAAATCAATCACCTGACCTGAATCTGATTGAGCATGCATTTCACTTGCTGAAGACAAAAGTGAAGGGAAAATGCTCCAAGAACACGCAGGAACTGAAGACAGTTGCAGGAGAGGCCTGGTAGAGCATCACCAGGGATGAAACCCAGCGTCTGGTGATGTCTATGTGTTCCAGACTTCAGGCTGTAATTGACTGCAAAGGATTTGCAACCAAGTATTAAAAAGTGAAAGTTTGATGGATGATTGTTAATCTGTCCCATTACTTTTGGTCCCTTAAAAAGTGGGAGGCACATATACAAACTGTTGTAATTCCTACAGCGTTCACCCGATTTGTATGTAAATACCCTCAAATTAAAGCTGAAAGTCTGCAGTTAAAGCACATCTTGTTTGTTTCATTTCAAATCCATTGTGGTGATGTATAGAGCCAAAAAGATTAGAATTGTGTCGATGTCCCAATATTTATGGACCTGACTGTACCTGTCACCAGCCCATCAGAGTAACCGAGTACCTAACTGCAGCCCATCAGAGTACCCGAGTACCTATCTGCAGCCCATACCTCATAGAATATACGGTGGGGTGTTTGCTTTCCAAAATGGAGTAATTTTGTTGGTAATTCCATTGTCCTGGTGCTCCAGGACCTTCAAAAGTGTGATAGGTAGGAATAAAATGAGATGCGTAATTTATGCTCCTAGAATGCCTGAAGGTACTACTTCAATGTTGGGCCTCTCTGTATGTGGTCAGGCTGTGTAAAAGTAATTTTTGCTATATACATTCTATGTGTTAGAAATATCTTATAAATTGACAACTTTGTGTAAAAAAAAAAAAAAGATTTTCATTTTCTTTCCACGTATTCTGAAGACTTGTGTAAAAAAATTAACCGTTCAAAAGACTCATTATGCCTCATAGAATAGACGTTGGGGTGTTTGCTTTCCAAAATGGGGTCATTTTGTGGGTAATTCCACTGTCCTGGTGCTCCAGGGCTTTCACAAATGTAATAGGTCGTAAGGAAATTAGAGGTGTAATTTATGGTCCTAGAGCCCTTGACGGTGCTCCCTGCATGTTGGACCTCTCTGTGTGGCCAGGCTGTGTAAACACATGTGGTATCGCCATACTTGGGAGGAGTAGCAGAATGTATTTTGGGGTGTAATTGGAAGTATGCATATGCTGTGTGTGAGAAATAACTCGTTGTTATGACAATTTTGTGAAAAAAAAAATTCCTCATTCTCCCAAGAATTGTGGAAAAAAATTACAACTTCAAAAAACTCACCATGCCTCTTACTAAATACCTTTAACTGTCTACTTTTTAAAAAAGGGGTCAATTGGGGGGTATTTATACTTTCCTGACATTTCAGAGTCTCAAGAAATGAGATAGGCCGTCAGTGCATCAGGTGTGATCAGTTGTGATCAAATTTCAATGATTTGCACCATAGCTTGTAGACTCTATAACTTTCAAAGAGACTAAATAGAATCCACTAATTTGGATTATTTTTACCAAAGAGATGTAGCAGTATAAATTTTGCCCCAAATTTTTGAACAAAAATGACTTACCGTATTTGCAAACTTTTATCATAGAAATGAAAAAAAAGAGTTTTTTTTTTCAAAATTTTCGGTCTTTTTTCACTTGTCGCAAAAAATAAAAAACCCAGTGGTGATTAAATACCACCAAAAAAAAGCTATATTTGTATGAAAGAAATGCTAAAAATGTATTTGGGTACAGTGTTGCATGACTGAGTAATTGGCATTCAAAGTGTGAGAGCGCTAGGGATGGGCGAACGGTTCGGCCCAAGCATAAGTTCGGAGAACAGCTGAACAAACGGGACGTTCGACCATTTGTGCGCCCCCCCCGAACCGACCACAATGCATTGTGGCGTTGAACAGTGCATTGCAAGCCCTGATTGGCTGAAGCAGTGAAAGCTTCAGCCAATCAGGGCACAGAGCACTGTCAGAGTCAGGATTGGACACTGTCATCATGACTTTATCCAATCATCCACAATATAAAAGTATTCTTTCAATGGCAGCCATTTTCAGTGTGATTTTGGTGTGGAGAGAGATAGAACAGGGCTCTGTTCAGTGCTATTAGTTAGTGTGCTATACTGTGCTATTTTGCTTCAATTGTCAGTGTAGAATATTAGTTTAGTGTCAGTCTAGGGATAGTGTGAGCGTAGTGAGGAGGACCATCATTCAGCTTTTCATAGTGTGCAGCTAGAGTAGGGACAGCTCAG
The DNA here is from genome assembly GCF_042186555.1 of Aquarana catesbeiana. Lineage (NCBI taxonomy): Eukaryota > Metazoa > Chordata > Amphibia > Anura > Ranidae > Aquarana > Aquarana catesbeiana. The sequence goes on along the minus strand of NC_133328.1, from coordinate 372,668,702 downwards.
ATAGTTTCGGTGTAGTGTAGTGAGACCGTGTCAGTAATCTTGACAGTATATAGCTAGAGTAGGGACAGTTCAGATAGATTCAGTGTAGTGACGGTTAAACACCGTCTATTTGATTGCGTTACTGCCAGTTTAACGCCCTATAGTTTTGCGTGTGTTACTGCCAGTTTAATGCCATATAGTTTTGCGTGCATTACTGCCAGTTTAACGCCATATAGTTCTGTGTGCGTTACTACAAGTTTAACGTCATATAGTTTTGTGCGTTTCTGCCAGTTTAACCCCATTTACTTTTGTGTGCGTTACTGCCAGTTTAATGCCATATAGTTCTGTGCATCACTGTACGTCTGGCGCATTATATTGCAGTATATTATATTGTATCCATTGAGTGTGTCTGTGTAGTGTGAGTACTCAAATTAAAGGGGACCAAACACCTCTTTACATTGATTAAAGTGCACCTACGTACAGATTTCAACTTCTCCTTTACATTTGCTTATAAGCACCGCCCGCTACCTCCCAATAACGTGTGGGAGAACAACAAGGAGAGGCAGACGTTCCCTTGGCACTGTAAGGGGGCCAGCAACAAATGTGTCCACAGGCAAAGGTGGACGTGGTGGGCAGTCCTCAGGCAGGGCATAATTTTCTCTGTTTAGTGAGTTTGCCCATGCTATCCAGCCACAGCATGCAGAGGAGGTGGTGGACTGGCTTACTAAACCTTTCTCATCCTCCTCATCTTCTGTCACACAAGCAGGGACAAGTGTGCAGTCCCCTGCAGTTGCCAGAGTGGATAAACCTGCCTCCTTGTTCACATCTATTCCAGCCATAGCCCTAACATCAGCCATTGAGGAGTCAGTTGAGTTATTTGACCACAGCGTCAGCCACTTGCTCCTTGATGATGCCCAGCCATTACTGGATTCAGTTGCTGGTTCTGAGGTTGAGGATGACAGGAACATGAGCCTAGAGAGAGTGAGGAACACTGGTAGACAAATTGGCATTCATGTTCCCCAAGCCGCAGCGTATTGCAAAGTTGTCTCCAGTGGTAATGATGAAGATGGATGAGATGGAGATGGAGATTATGATGATTATGATGATGATGATGATGATGATGATAATGATGATTAGGTCACTGATGCGACTTGGGTGCTAGATAGAGCAGAGGAGGAAACTGAAGGTGAGGCAGCACAACCCCAAGGAGATTGGCATCAAGAAAGAGTAGAGAGAAGCCACCCTATTCCATCACATTCTGCAGCTGTTATCTCCCGGCCCACTCCTCACAGCTCAGCTGTCTGGGCCTTTTTCAGCACATCTGCAGCAGATCGCACTGTTGCTAGCTGCAAACTGTGTCACAGGCACATCAAACGTGGCAAAAACACCAACCATTTGGTTACCACATGCCTAACAAAGCATTTAACATCCAACCACTCAGCCCGTTGGCAAGAGCACCTAAAATCCACACAAAAGGGGCACAAATCTGTCCCTCCTCCTCCTTACCCACTTCAGACTGCCCCTGCGATACCGAGTCATTACCTTTCAGCAGCCTCCACTGACAGGGATGACGGTATAGCACAGGGTGTCCAAGGTCCTAGCAGCTCATCTACCAGCAGCACACCACCAGCTGTAGACTATAGCCGGCAAATTTCTCTGCCCCATCTTCTGCAGCGGAAAAAAAAATACAGTCCCTGCCACCCACATTCTTGCTTTCATCAAGATTATCTCTATAGGGTTACGGTGGGAAGGCGCCACCGACATCCAAAGACCAATTTTAATGCACCCGTTACTTCTATCCAAAGTCAAAGTGACATCAGAATGTATCCAAAAAATCTCTAATCTTGTTCCCAGTGCACTACATTGTGGCCTCATCATACACACTGGCTCCCCAGCTGTTGCTGAGCAAAATAAAGGCAGCTTGCAGGAAACATGTCATTTTTTTTTTTTTTGATCAAAAAATAACTTTTATTGAGCATAAAGAAAAGATATATCAAGCACAGATACATTTAGTGCAACATGCACTATATTTACAGATTAGTCCAATTGACATACAATACTCGCAGGTTGTTGAAATCATCACGATATAGGCAGTACATAAGGTAGATTAATTAACAGGTTATAAAAAAAATAAAGAGAATTCGGGCCTACACATTGTAAACCAGCAGGTAGTGGATTAAGATGAAGCCAATAATAAGAAGATTGAGGGGTAAAAGGATAAATACAACCCAACTAGTTTAAGCGTCGGTCCCTTGCAGCATTAGTTGAGGTGTCTTCTAGCCATCTGTCCCAAATTTTGTGAAATTTATCGGGGCAGCCTCTATGCATGTAGATTATTTTTTTGAAAGGGAGAGTGATGTTAACCGCTCTGATCCACTGTTGTAAGGTGGGGGGGGTCCCTCTCAACCAAGTCTTGGCAATCTGCAGCCTGGCTAGGAATAGTGTTTCTTGTAGAAAAGTGTGCAAGTATTTTTCACCTTCTGAGAGCGAGAAGAGACCTAACACACACTGGCGAGGGCATAGGGATAGTGGGGAACCCATACGATCATGTAGAAATTTCACCAGCTGGGTCCAATATCCTTGTATGGAAGGGCAAGCCCATATTAAATGAAAAAAGGAAGCTGTGCAGTGACCGCAGTTTGGGCAGTTTGGATTATGGTTGTGCCTGTACTTGGATATGCGGTGGGGGGGTAGATAAGATCTGTGGAGCATATAGAGGTGGGACAGGCGGTCAGATAGTTTGGGGGAGACTACTTTACAGTTGGCGAGAGCCTCCTCCCAGTCCTCGTCTGTCAGGGTGCCTAGATCCGACTCCCAGTGCAGTTTCAATTGGTGAGTAATGACATCAGCCGTAGGTCTTGTTAAGTAGATATAGAGTTGGGAGATCAGTTTTTTGGAGTCCTTCCCCATAACCATATCTACTGGGAGTGGGATCTCGAGGGCCGGGATGGGGCCGCCCAGCTGCGTATTGAGTGCGTGTCTTAGTTGGAGATAGCGGAAGAACATGTGGTTTGGTAAGGCGAACTCATCCTTGAGTGTCTGAAAAAGTTTGACCGCCCCACGGGCTACAACTTGCATTAGATATATGACGCCCTTAGAGATCCAAAGGTTGTGATCTGGAATGGTGGTAAGTTCAGGGAGGTTAGGGTTGTCCCATAGAGGGGTGTGAGAGTGCGGGGAGGGTGCTTGACCAATGCGCATCGCTGTGCGCCAAATTTTACAGTGGTGTATTAGCACTGATCCCCCTTTGCTAGTGTGAGTTGAGGCACGGGGAACATGTCATTTTTTTTTGGCTTTATAAATTCAATTATTGCTGCAGCAGATTCTGGACATGGTACAGATCTGCCACTTTACATTTAGACTAAGGGGAACCCCCTGGCCCTATATTGGAAGGAATTTTTCATTTTTAGGCTTTAACTTTAAAAATTAAAAAATCACTGCTCATTTAAAAATGACGTTTTTCACAAACTTTTTTTTTATTGATCCATGTCCCCCAGGGCAGGACCCGGACCCCTATAACCATTGTATGCCTAATTACTTGCATTTAAGCCTTCAAAATGGGCACTTTTGATATGTAACATTCGGGTCCCATTGACTTTAATGGGGTTCGGGGTTTGGGTCCAAATGTTCGCAGTGTTCGGAAGTTCTGGTAACAACCGAACAGAGGGTCCATTCGACCCATCCCTAGAGAGTGCTGAAAGCTAAACATTGGTCTGGGAAGGAAGGGTGTATAAATGCCCTGTATTGAAGTGGTTAAATACTGGTACCACGTTGGCCCTTCACCAATCTGCTGGTACCATCCTGGTCAGTATGCTGTCCATAAAAATTAGCTAACACCTGACTGAGTTCTTTGAGGACTCCTCAGGTAAAAACAATCTGGTCCTGGTGATTTATTTGCATTTAGCTTTTCAAGTCTTTTTTTGGACACCGGCTTTCTGTAAGCCATAAGGGTTTACTCTGTGATATGTTACTAATGTAGCAGTCATGATTACTATACACATACTTTCCCTTAGTAAAAACCAAGGAGAAGAATGCATTTAGTACAGTCGCCTTCTCCTTGTCATGTGTAACCAACTTCCCTTCATCATCCCTTATGGGGCCAATATGTTGACCTCGCTTTTTTAATATAATTATATTTAAAGAATTTTTGGGGATTTTTTCTCCGCTATGTGTCTCTCTTGGTACATCTTAGTCGCCCTGATTGCATTCTTACACTTCTTATTGCATTCCTTTAGTGTTTGATTGCCAACAATGACCCCTCCGCCTTATTTTTTTTGGCCTTTTTTTTTTCTCTTTTAACCATTAAACCATTAACCATTTCGATGCCAGAGCCTTTTTTGCACACGTTTAAAAAATAAAATAATTTTAGGCCTGAAGATTACACACAATCCACAAATATCATATATGTTCTGAAAGCAGACACCCTATAGAATAAAATTGTGGTAGTTGCAATTTTTTTTGTCACACGATATTACCGCAAAGGTCTAGGAAATGCAAAATTTCAGTAAAAAACACGCTAACGTGAATTTTAGTGCAAACACACACAATAAATTACCCACATTTTTGGTAAAAATATAAAAGACGAGGTTGCACCGGGTAAATAGATACCCAACATACCAAACCTTAAATTTACGTGCGCCCATGAAATGGCGACAAACTTCAGTACCCTATATTTTCTATAGGTGACGCTTCAAAAGCCCCATCAGTTCAGTATCAGTATCAGTTTAGTGTTATGGAGGAGGTCTGGTGTTAGAATTATTGCTCTCACTCCAGCGTACGTGGCGATATGTAATGTGTATCGCAATCAACGTTTTCACGCGTAGGCGCCCCGACTCATGCGTTTACGTTTGTGCATGTGTATATGTAGGGGTGGCCTCAACATTTTTTGGGGGGGAGGGGATTTTATGTGCTTGGGTGTAACTTTCTTTTTTGCAAAAAAATGAAAAATTTTGTTTTACTTAACTTTTTTTTTTTCCATCACATAGGGGACAAAGAGTCCCCTATGTGATGATTTTTAGGTGACAGGTTCTCTTTATTGAGATATGCAGGGTCCAAAAGACCCTGCATATCTCCACTGTACTCCACTGAATGTTTTGCAATGCAGATCGCATAGCAAAACATCCTTTTTCAGCAAATGGAACTGGGGACATAAAGAGCTTGACCCGGAAGTGACGCCAGAGATATCGCTTTCCGGGTCACAAGTAGAAGGGGAGCAGAGCGGAGTCTGCCCGTCAGTTTCACACACAATCCGGTGGCTGCAGCCACCAGATTGTGTGTAATACCCCCCGCTTTAGGTCTGTAGGATGTATGGATCTGGCGGCGAAGGGGTTAAAGTTTAGCCACCCAGGTTTAATCTTTTATATTTTTTGCCTATTGGAATACACTGGCTAATACCTCAATGTAATATGTTCCTGAAATACTCCCACTTATCCTCAGTGTTCATTGTTTCTAAGATTTGGTCCCATTTAATATCTTGAAGTGCAGTTTAGAAAAGTTGTCTCTTTTGTAATGTAGTGTTCTTGCATTACCCTTGTGCCTGCCTCTTTTCCCTATTATTTATCGCTGGATCCCAAGTTGTCCCTGATTTCGACATCCACGAGCAGATCTGTCATTTGTAAATAATAGGTCTAGTAATGTATTATTACTAGTCCACAGATTGGCACATGAAGTTGTCCTGTAAGAGATTTAAGAAATGACGGGCACCTAAATGAGTGAGCTGTTTGTACTGCCAGGTCAATATCTGGATTGTTGAAGTGACCCATTATGATGACATTGCCCTGCCTTGCCGCCATTTATACCTGTGAAAGGAGATTCAACTCCTCCTCATCTTTCAAGTTAGGGGGCCTGCAGCATACTCCAACTATTCATTTCCCACTAGTTTATTCTCTTTGAAGTTCCACCCATAGCGACTCCACCTCCCCTCCTTGCAATGTTGTACCTCACGTTCACCAGTAAATCATTTTTGATGACTTTGCTTATGATGAGCTTACAACAGACATTGTCCAAGTCTGTCCATAAGACGCAGCTGTTGCTTTTAAAGTAGCTTGATGTAGTACTATTTTACTACTTTCTGGAGTGCTGATCATTATAATGTCTAAAGTGCTGCAGAGTTGCAGGGGAAGACCAACTGCACTGCAGCCACAGAGCAGGGAATGAGGACCCTGAACCCCTACTGTGACCGTGATTATCAATGGAGTGCTTATCAGGAAGTCAAGAGAAAAGCAGTGTGGATAAGGCACCCACGTGCCTTAATAAAGAGGATTGAGAGAGATACATCAGATCTTGTGCTTTTATGATACACCGGTAACAAATATAGACAATAGATGGCAACCTGACAAGCCATTTCTTGACATACTTGTCATTGGTGAATAAGCTTACCATTAGATGCATTGAGAAATTGATTGGTAGTTTCAATCCAAGCAGAAACCATGTTTATAAAATACTCCTTTCCATACAACTCTTCCATGGGCTGTCTCATCTTTTGACTCCAGTTTGACACATCCTTTATAGCTAAAAAAGGTTACAAGACAGGTTAGTGTGTTTTGATTATCACACAGATCATGCACCACATCTTTATATTTACAATGATCTTTGCAGTTAGGGTGACATTTTAAAGGGAAACTTTATCTTGACAATACATACTGCATACCACATCAGCAAAATCAAAATGGCAGGGAAATGGTGCTATTTAATATTAATATGGTCTCTTTGCTGTGGACTGGGCTGGGCGGTCTCTTTGCTGTGGACTGGGCTGGGCGGTCTCTTTGCTGTGGACTGGGCTGGGCGGTCTCTTTGCTGTGGACTGGGCGGTCTCTTTGCTGTGGACTAGGCTGGGCGGTCTCTTTGCTGTGGACTGGGCGGTCTCTTTGCTGTGGACTGGGCTGGGCGGTCTCTTTGCTGTGGACTGGGTGGTCTCTTTGCTGTGGACTGGACTGGGTGTTCTCTTTGCTGGACTGGGCTGGGTGTTTTTTTTGCAGGACTGGGCTGGGCGGTCTCTTCACTGGGCTGGGTGGTCTCTTTACTGGGCTGGGCAGTCTTTTTGCTGGGCTGGGCTGGGCTGCAGCTGTCACTTTGCTAGACTGGGCTGCCTCTGCTGTACTGGACTTGGCTGTCTCTTTGCTGGACTGGGCTGTTGCTGTTTCTTTGCTAGACTGGGCTGCAGCTCTCTCTTTGCTGTATCTGGACTTGGCCGTCTCTTTGCTGTACTGGACTTGGCTGTTACATAGTTACATAGTAGGTGAGGTTGAAAAAAGACACAAGTTTATCAAGTCCTACCTATGTGTGTGCTTTTGTGTCAGTATTACATTGTACATCCCTGTATGTTCAGGTGCTTATCTAATAGTTTTTTGAAACTATCGATGCTCCCCGCTGAAACCACCACCTGTGGAAGGGAATTCCAAGTGCTTGCCGCTCTTACAGTAAAGAACCCTCTATGCAGTTTAAGGTTAAACCTATTTTCTTCTAATTCCAATGAGTGGCCATGTGTCTTATAAAACTCCCTTCCGTGGAAAAGTTTTATCCCTATTGTGGGGTCAACAGTATGGTATTTGTAAATTGAAATCATATCCCGTCTCAAGCGTCTCTTCTCCAAAGAGAATACGTTCAGTGCTCATAACCTTTCCTCATAACTCCTTTCCTCATGTCCTCCAGTCCCTTTATTAGTTTTGTTGCCCTTCTCTCTACTCGCTCAATTTCCAGCACATCCTTCCTGAGGACTGGTGCCCAGAACTGGACAGCATACTCTAGGTGAGGCTGGACCAGAGTCTTGTAGAGTGGGAGAATTGTCACTTTTTCTCTTGAGTTAATCCCCTTTTTAATGCATGCCAATATTCTGTTTGCTTTGTTAGCAGCAGCTTGGCATTGCATGCCATTGCTGCTGCTAACAGCAGCAATGGCATGCAATGCTGCTGCTTTTCCATCCTTGATTCCCCCAGAAGTCCCCCCCCCCCCCCAGTGAGTAGATTGCATTCATATTTTTGCCACCCAAATGCATTATTTTACATTTTTTCACATTAAACCTAATTTGCCATTTAGTTGCCCACCCCATTAATTTGTTCAGATCTACCTGCAAGGTTTCCACATCTTGTGGAGAAGTTATTACCCTGCTTAGCTTAGTATCATCTGCAAATACAGAGATTGAACTGTTTACTCCATCCTCCAGGTCGTTTATGAACAAATTAAATAGGATTGGTCCCAGGATAGAACCCTGGGGGACCCCACTTTCCACCCCTGACCATTGCGAGTACTCCCCATTTACCACTTACCCTCTGAACTTACCCTTGTAGCCATTTTTCAATGCATGTACTCACCCTACGGTCCATGCCAACAGACCTTACTTTGTACAGTAAATGTTTATGGGGAACTTTGTCAAATGCTTTTGCAAAATCCAGATACACCACGTCTACGGGCCTTCCTTTATCTAGATGGCAGCTCACCTCCTCATAGAAGGTTAATAGATTGGTTTGGCAAGAACGATTCTTCATGAATCCATGCTGATTACTGCTAATGATACCATTTTCACTACTAAAATCTTGTATACAGTCCCTTATCATCCCCTCCAAGAGCTTGAATACTATTGATGTTAGGCTAACTGGTCTGTAATTCCCAGGGATGTATTTTGGCCCTTTTTTAAATTTTGGTGCTACATTGGCTTTTTTCCAATCAGCTGGCACCATTCCAGTCAGTAGACTGTCAGTAAAAATTAGGAACAATGGTTCTGATAATTACTTGACTGAGTTTCCTAAGGACCCTCGGGTGCAAGCCATCTGGTCCCGGTGACTTATTAATGTAAAGTTTTTCAAGTCTATTCCTAATTTTGTCCTCTGTTAGCCATGAGGGTGCTTCCTGTGATGTGTCATGAGGATAAACACTGCAGTTTTGGTTACCGAAGCCCCCGATTCCCTTGTGAAGACTGAGGAGAAGAATAAATTCAATACCTTCGCCATCTCAGCATCCTTTGTAACCAGATTCCCTTCCTCATTCTTTATGGGGCCAGTATGGTCTGTCCTCCCTCTTTTACTGTTTATATACTTAAAGAATTTCTTGGGATTTTTTTTTTGCTCTCCTCTGCTATGTCTTTCGTGTTCTATCTTAGCCGCCCTAATTGCACCCTTAGATTTCTTGTTGCATTCTTTGTAAAGTTTACAGCTGTCCCTTTGATGTACTGGATTTGGCTGGCTCTTTGCTGTACTGGACTTGGCTGTCTCTTTGCTGGACTGGGCTGTGGTTGTCTCTTTGTTGGACTGGGCTTGACTGCGGCTGTCTCTTTGCTGGACTGGGCTGTGGCTGTCTCTGACTATTTCAATTTTTTTTGCACATTTTACTGCAATGCTTTTTATTAAATTCCATACAAATTACTTGTCTAGCCCCCAAATTATACTTGGTTCCCTGTTCTCTAAAGGGGCAGTTCTAGGGGGTGGTTCTAGGGGCGGTTCTGGGGTGGTTCTAGGAGGTGAGTAGGGGCGTGACCAAGGAGGGGTGGGAGTGAGTTCTGGCACCTTTTTTCTGAGAAAAAAAGCACTGGTTATAGTCCTATTGCTAACCAGCATGCTTAGGAAATGTCTTTCAGAAAACAGAGAGGGGTAGCACAGCTGGGAAGGGTGCAGATCAGGTCCTGTGATTGCATCTTCTGATAGACCAGAAGTGGCAGATGCATCTGTCTGTTTTTGTGGCCACTGTGGGGGCATTGGCTTTCGTCACTAAACATGACTTGGCTGTGGAGTTGGCAGGCTTAGAAGGAAATATTGCCTATTTGATCAGCCCCCACAGCACAGAACAGTAAGAAGCAGGAGAGGTCCCCTTTGCTAGATTCCCCTTTGGCTGTGGAGGAGGAATGGGTGGACGACGATCAGGAGGTGGCTAGAGTAGAACTTGAGGAAGGTCAGACACTGGTCCTACCTCTGAGGACTCCAAGCGTGAGGAAGCTCAGAGACTTTCAGTTTCTCAAGCTTAGAGGGTGTTAGTTCAATCCCTTTCTGAGATGGTTCGTTCTGACTTCAGTTTACCTCTGATTCAGTCATCATTAGTCAAATATTCCTCTTTGGGGTCTCTGCAACCACCTCAAACTTCACAAGCTTTTGCATTGCACCCTCTTTTAGAGGAGATGTATGCTGAATGAGATCACCTGGATAGGGTGTTTGTGCTGTTAACAAGATTTTTTTCTTCTCTATCCAAAGGAAGAAAAATTCTAACCACAGTAGATGCAGCAGTGCTCTGGCTCAGAAAGAATTTGACTTTCCCAGTGGATTATGTCCAGGTCTTTAAAGACCCAGCTGACAGGAGACTGGAGGCACTGTTAAAGGCTTTCTTTGCTTTGGCAGGCTCTGCTGTGCAATCTGCTGTGGCAGCCATTAGCGTTTGCCAAAGCTAAAGAATCTCATGAAGCAGTTCATGAAGAGGAACCCAGGCATGTGTAGGCAGACACCAGTGAGGGGTTAGCAGAGTTGCCCCAGGCCTTGTGTTTTGCGGTAGATGCCCTGAAGGACAGTATCCAGCAAATTTCTTGTTTAGCTCTGCTGTCTATTTACATGCGCAGGGTCCTGTGTTTGAACAGCTGGTCCGCTGAATTACGCTGTAAAAAGTTGTTTGACGAAGACCTGGATAAATATATCCAAAAGATCTCTGGTGGTAAGAGTTTCCTCTTGCTGCTCAAGAAAAAGGGCAAGCGTCCAGCCTACAGAGGATCAGCTACTACGGTTTCCAGTTCTTCTACAACCAGGCAGTCCTTTTGGCGCTCCCAGGCAACTGGGTCCAGGGGTAAAGTTTAGAGTCAAGGGCAAAAGATACCCTGGTCAGCTAAGTCAGTTAAATAAGATTCGAAGTCCTCTTTGCTATAAAAAGGTGCCGCCCCCCCCGGCGGGTGGGGGTGGGGTGGCGGGACAGCTGCAGCTTTTTCAAGAGATTTCAGACAAATGAGTACTTTCCACAGGTTTTCATGGGTACAGGTTGGAGTTTCAGGTTCTTCCTCCTACTCAATTTATGACATTGAATGTACCTGTGAGCAAGCAGAAGGGAGCTTCCTTCTTTCAGGTACTCAGTTAGCTGTTGGCATAGGGGGTAATTTAGTTGGTTCCAGTGACCAAAAGATTATGCCAATCTCTTCATGGTCTCAAAACCTAATGGGTAGGTTCAGTTCAGTTGTGGGGGGATGTTCCCATCTCAGCCCACAGGACGGTTCTGTATTCTGTAATTAGTTGAATTTGCCCGGAATGGCTCAGATCAGATAGGATTTCTGACACCAGCGCATCAGTCCAATTTCAACAGTGCCAATCGCTGTTCAGCTGTTGCAATCAGGCGGTACATGCTTTTGTTCAGGAGATAACCCATATAATATGTAAAGTACCTCCTGTGTACATGGGACTTGAGTTTGGTCTTATCTGTCTTGCAGGAACCATTTTTTGAACCCATATGTGAGATTTCTTTGGTTCTATTGACTCTGTTTCCTGTTTTCATTTAAATCAGGACATCGTGTTACCTTTTTTTGTTTTATTAGTCCTCAGTCGCAGGGCGAAAAAGCTCTGCACACATTGGATGTGGTTTGAGCTGTAAAGGTTTATTTGAAGATGTCTGCAGCGGTCAGCCAGAAGGATTCAATATTCATCCTGGCTGAGGGTCCTAGAAAGAATTTAGCCCCAAAAATGGCCTGCTGTCACCACCAGCCACTGTTTTCACAAATATATTTCATATACATGTTTTAGCCTTTGGCCTTGCCTCCAACAGTGGTGGTGTTCTGTGGCCTTTGTGTCCTTTGCTGTCTCCTCTGGCAGTTGGCGTTTTTTGTCTGGCATGGGAGCTGCGATATGCTAAGGGAGATTCTGGTCTCCCACTGTCCCCCCCACCTCGTCCCATGGACTTTGTGGAGGGGGCACTGGCATATCGGCGCTATGCTCCTACACCCATTGGGTGGCTTCCGTGGTTGTGCTGTCACCCAGTGGCAGTGCAGTTTGTCATCTTGGATAGACGGGAGTCCACTGCGCATGCGTACTCCCATTGGACGTCGGCACACCAATCCATCCTCGCATGGCGTTGGGGGTGGAGCGGACCGGACCCCTTCGGGGATATAAGTCAGGGGTGAGACATGGCTGAGATCACTTCCTTCGGTCACCAATACTATGCACATTACAGAGATTTCCATTGCTGTTCAGCCGTTTGAATATCAAGGTAAACACACTCTCCACACCCTAGCACTCACCTGGTGCTTTATTTGCATTCCCTGCACTTTTTTGTTTCCTGTAAATCATGAAGATATATATATATATATAAGAATGTGCGTACATATGGATAGCCAAAGTAATACATGGAAAATTCAAAAAATGTGTCCTACCTGGTCCGCCTAAAATTATAAAGAACAGTAATTTTTTGGATTTTCCATGTATTACTTTGGCTATCCATATGTACGCACATTCTTATATATATATATATATCTTCATGATTTACAGGATACACATTTGGCCCCAGTGTGATCTCAGATCTAAACTGCCATACGCCCGTTAACATTGGGCCCTCCTTCCCATTGGAAGGAAGAACAAAACCATCTTACATATCCATACCTTCCTATCTCCACCTCGACAGTGGCTTTGTGAATACTGCTGTTATACTTTACTAAAGCTCTACACATTACAACCAGGGAACGCGTCCGATGGGCAGTACGTCAATACTTCTATGTTTCTTTTAAACTCGTCTTGGAATGCATAATCTATATCCATAGATACCAATGTAAGTGTAAACAGAAAAATGTATGTGTGTATATATACAGATTCATACAACTATAGATTTTGTTCTTATGATCTTTTCACTGTACACTTACCATGTTTATGTTATACATACTATTTCCCATATAGAAAATTCTTGTTGCAAACCCTACAATCACCCCTGAAGAAGGAGGCATAAGTAACTCCGAAACGCGTCGGATGCAAATGTATTGGTATCATTAATCTTTGTATTTATGGAACTGCATTCCTTGTTTTTAACTATGTGATTATGTGACTTACTTGATTATTTTTTGTAATTAATAAACTGTTATCTACTTTACATACCTTTCTAAATATTTTCTTAAATGTGCCTTTAAAGTCCGCCAGGGGAATTTCTCTTGCTTTAATGAAAGAGTGGGGTGCTCCTCACCCAAAAGGATTTGGTCAGAATCCATACAATCAGGGCCGGTGCTACCACTAGGAAAAACTAGGCAGCCGCCTAGGGCGCACTGCTGCCTAGGGTGCCCGGCCACTGGTGTTCCTACTCTCTTCTCTCTGCAGCAAGCAACTAAGTCTCAGCATCAGCAGGCAGCTGGCGCTCCATTCGCACATAGTGTCAGAGGCGCATCGGCGACAGAGGACTGTGTCTGTGTTCCAACTCCCGAATGAATGGAAGCAAGCAAACATTCATTGATGGGTACTGGTAGGCTGCATTTGATGGGTGCTGGTGGGCTGCATTTGATGGGCACTGGTGAGGCGGCATTGATGGGGGCGCTGGTGAGGCGGCATTTGATGGGCACTTCATTAAAAAGATAGGGTATACATGGGCATAGCCAAATGGGGTGGAGTCAGGGGTGGAGCCACGGGGAGGGCAGCAAAATGAGGTTTCGCCTAGGGTGTCAAGAATCCTTGCACCAGCCCTGCATACAATAGACAAACAAGATATTTGGGGGGCACACCCTAAAAGATGCATTAAAGCTGGTGCAGCCATAAGACCATACAACAGAGCAAAATATTACAGCGCACACATGCAAAAAAGACATTTACCTCCAGCAGGGCTAGTTTAAAACACCTAGAAAATTAATAAAAAAAAAAAAAAAAAAATATTATCAAAAAATATGGGGATTTGGTCACACCATATTGCTATATGGTGCTAAGCCCGCTTACTGCATCAAAGCACCCCATGATTAGTGGGTCCTACACTATCCATGGATTGGGAGATCCTTCTTCTCTGAACCCTGAGAGCAATACACTCTTCTATATGGGAGAACATTGAACATGTGTGCGCTGTAATATTTTGCTCTGTTGTATGGTCTTATGGCTGCACCAGCTTTAATGCATCTTTTAGGGTGTGCCCCCCAAATATCTTGTTTGTCTATTGTATGGATTCTGACCAAATCCTTTTGGGTGAGGAGCACCCCACTCTTTCATTAAGTACCTCTCATTAGTGTCCACTTGTGTCATGGGTGGAGACCTCAATGTTCTCCCATATAGAAGAGTGTATTGCTCTCAGGGTTCAGAGAAGCAGGATCTCCCAATCCATGGATAGTGTAGGACCCACTAATCATGGGGTGCTTTGACGCAGTAAGTGGGCTTAGCACCATATAGCACTATAGTGTGACCAAATCCCCATATTTTTTGATAATATTTTTTTTTTTTTAATTTTCTAGGTGTTTTAACCACTTCAGCCCCAGAAGGATTTACCCCCTTCCTGACCAGAGCACTTATTACAATTTGGCACTGCGTTCGCTTTAACTGCTAATTGCGCAGTCATGCAATGCTGTACCCAAACAAAATTGCGTCCTTTTCTTCCCACAAATAGAGCTTTCTTTTGATGGTATTTGATCACCTCTGCCGTTTTTATTTTTTGCGCTATAAACAGAAAAAGACCGAAAATTTTGAAAAAAAATGATATTTTCTACTTTTTGTTATAAAAAAAAATCCAATAAACTCAATTTTAGTCATACATTTAGGCCAAAATGTATTCGGCCACATGTCTTTGGTAAAAAAAATTTCAATAAGTGTATATTTATTGGTTTGCGCAAAAGTTATAGCGCCTACAAACTAGGGTACATTTTCTGGAATTTACACAGCCTTTAATTTATGACTGCCTATGTCATTTCTTGAGGTGCTAAAATGGCAGGGCAGTACAAAACCCCCCCAAATGACCCCATTTTGGAAAGTAGACACCCCAAGGAAATTGCTGAGAGGCATGTTGAGCCCATTGAATATTATTTTTTTTTGTCCCAAGTGATTGAATAATAACAAAAAAAAAAAAAATTTACAAAAAGTTGTCACTAAATGATATATTGCTCACACAGGCCATGGGCATATGTGGAATTGCACCCCAAAATATATTCAGCTGCTTTTCCTGATTACGGGGATACCACATGTGTGGGACTTTTTGGGAGCCTAGCTGCGTACGGGGCTCCGAAAACCAATCACCGCCTTCAGGATTTCTAAGGGCATACATTTTTGATTTCACTCTTCACTGCCTATCACAGTTTCAGAGGCCATGGAATGCCCAGATGGCACAACCCCCCCCCCCCCCCAATGACCCCATTTTGGAAAGTAGACACCCCAAGCTATTTGCTGAGAGGCATGGTAAGTATTTTGCAGCTCTCATTTGTTTTTGAAAATGAAGAAAGACAATTTTCAAAACTTTGTGACAAAAAGTGAGGTCTGCAAAATACTCACTATACCTCTCAGCAAATAGCTTGGGGTGTCTACTTTCTTCACGTGACCCCCTGATGAAGCCACGTGACCTGTGACGCCACGCGTAGGGATAGGCACACCTTCCACTGTCAGCAGTGTACGAGCTCGCCACTCGTCTGGATACACTGCACCCTCTGTTTTTATCTGTGTGAGTACTTTGATTTACATTACTAATAAAGCTTTGTGGAAAATTACTACACTATATGGCATCCTTGTTTCCCTTTGATTACTATATCCCTGGAGGATCTGAGGCTAACTGAGTGCAGGACCCGCCCCCACAGGAGACACCAGCGGTGCCTGACTGTTCTATGCTGTAACCTCAGGTTAATGAGGTAAGGGGCCATTACCTTCCAGTGTAGGATCATCTGCATGGAGAGAACCTGTATACACTTCACATTTCTACCTCAGCTAACTATTGTGTGAAAAGATCCAACTATCGCTCATATCTCCCCACTATTTGGCACGTTTTAGAAGCATTGGAGTTGCTTGATATTGCACAGATCACCCTTTGGATTTTGTAATACTTTGCTGCTGCACAAGTCACTTTCTTTCATGAACTTTTAATATTGTTTTTTTTATGCACCTATTGTTGATATTGAATACTTCACCGCATATATTATGGATCCCTATGGACATTCATTGTAACATTGCACGTTCATTCTTAATTTGCCTTCTTATTGCTTTTTTGGCTACAATCATTGTTTATTTATTATTCCTTTTCACTTTTTGGCACGTTTGAAATAATATTAGAGTTGTTTTATATTGCACAAGCCACTTTCCTGAATTTAATATGTTTTTTGCTGCTGCACTAGTCACCTCTTGATGAATTTGAATATTGGTAATTTGAAGCACCCATTGATGGTATGAGATATTTTATTGCAACAATCGTAGATCTCCACGGACATTCAGTGTAACTTTGGATTTTCAATATACACCATTTCTGTTTGTGCTTTGGGAGTTTTTTCTGACTCCACCGATTTTTGGATGCAATTTATATACTTATGTTCTTAGGTCGATTAGACACTATCGTTTTACACGTCACCAGTTTTTACCCATGCACATTCACGTTTATGTTCATTTAGCACTTTAGGCATTATGGTCATCGCTTGATCTGTAGGCTTATTACTACACTGATATCAGTTTTTTTGCATAAGCCACTGATTTCCATTGTTATTCATACTTAGACATTGTGGGGTACATTAGGATTAGCGCAGCACCACTCTTACTGTTTACATCTAGCAGGTATCTGGGCTGATCCCGCTAACACTGCATTTTGGGAACCCTAAACTGCTGGGGACGGTAGTATAGATCTGGTCGGATCAGATATTAATCCGTTCAGATACTATACCACTAAGGGAGGTGTATGCTGCGTGCGTGGGTGTAAGCGGTACTGGCGCTGACCTGACGCTGCCTGGGGCGACGCAGACCCTATCTGACCCTAAAACCTAAGTTATATCACCGCCGGGCGATCAGAGGGCTAAACCTTTATTCGGTAATAAACGGCGGGTGCCCTGACACTATAAAAAATAAACTAACTAACCAGCGTCATTCGTAACAGTTATACGGTGATCACTGGTGAAAGGGTTAACTAGGGGGCAATCAAGGGGTTAAAACATTTATTAGATAGTATAGCACTAACTCACGGTGGAGCTGCTGGTTTAAGCGGGTCTGTTACCTTCACTTTGCTTCCCTCTGTTTCACCGGCACCGGGTCTAGGGGTTCCGTTGAGTTTACAGCTGGACGACACACGCACCAACACTGGAGTACGTTTTCAATGCTTTATTAAACAGTCAACTTTAGGAAGTAGCAGGAAAGAGACGGAAAAGGAAACCTTCAGGAGAAACTCAAATATCTTCTTACAAGATCTTAGCGACAAATGTCCCGGTAGGATTCAGATAATTATGTGGAATACGTTCCCCTCATGGGACGCACTCTTTTGCTCGTCTGAATAGGCCTCTCTCACCGGTCTAGCAGCCAGTACGCAGCATGAATCTAAAGTCTCTGCCACAGACTTACTTGGGGGGGTAAATCTGCATGATCCTCTGCCACAGGATGTATCAGATCTTCTGCAGTGAACAGTCAGTCACAGTGCCTAAACCTTTAAGCCGAACCGGCGACACTATGCTGTATAATTACTTCTTTTGGATACGTCCTGCAACCGAGTCACCAGGCCCCTCTATAGACCAGCACGCTGCGTGATCTCTCCAAGACGGGTCCTCCCCTATGATCTCTTCGGCTGTCCAGCTTCGTCACACAGGACCGACAGCTCAGGACCATTTCTCGCCCACGGTGGTAGGCCCCAGACAAGCCTCTGGACCCACCCCTGCGCCGCAGCATCGCGGGCCTCCCGATCGGAGGGCCACGAGGTAGCTCCTTAACGCATACCTGTCGGCCAGGAGTGCCAGTAGGTGGCTGTAAAACGACCTTAGAACATGGCGTCTGTCCCATAAATACCCCCTTCCCAGAATGCAACTCGGAGGACCACCTCCACCGAGCTTGTCTCCGAGACAGAGGAGCATCTATACACTTCGACACGTTGCCCTTCCAATACACTGACTAATGGTAACAGCGATACCCACCGGTCAGCACGGAAGCACACACAACGTCAGCCAAGCTGGAACAGAGGCGAACTTTTAACCTTCCTAACACACAATTTACTAAATTTACCTAATCTGCGGTAGATTGTAAATCTACCAGCGCTACATACTCCCCCCACTACAATAGACGTTGTCCCCAACGTCTGTCCTGAACGCAGAAGCAGTAACTCTCAAGCCTGAGAGCAGCATTTGAGTTTCTCATAACTTTAGAGAGAGGAAAAAAGGACAGTTTAAAGACATTATGAGACTTATATCTATGAAACATTATGTTCACAGCCGCGAACAAAACCACAATATAAATTTTTTTTTTCCAACCTCGCTAACTAGCTGAAAAGCCTCCCAGCTATACATATGATCCGATGATCCCTGAAAAAGAAACATATTTAAACACACATATATACACACTACGCAACACCAGGAGCAAAGCCTCATTTAAAATGAGACTTTCTTCCTATGATTTGTATTAGAAAGAATATGTACTTTTGGGGTCAATCCCTGCACAAGAACTTTTCTTATAAAAGAAATCTGGCTAGCAAACAGAAGTCCTTGGATTTAAACACAGAACAGGATCTGTAGATCTTGACCACGCAGATCTCTTTGCCCTGTCACTATCTAACTAGCTAACTTCAAAGTAATAGTGTCCACAATTACCAGTAAAACCGAGGATCTGGTAGAGTCACATATTTTCCTTCTTTATCTACAGTGGTAATAAAATAAACAGCATTGTCCTTTCCCGGTCTGCAGATCACCACTTTATCAGCATAGATATGCCGATCATAGTTCCAATGAACAAAGCATCCGTTAAAACGTTCATCCATCCGGACAGAACATTCAGTCTTTCTAAAGGGCTTAGGCACAGACAAGTAGTCCCAAATAGCTTCATTGTACCAAAGTTCCCGATTAGCTTCAATCTCCTGCATGACATCCTGGGGCACATAGGGTAATTCCAATCCATACTCTGCGGCCACACGCCTGTTCAACATCCTTCAAGCGAGCAAGTCCTGGCAAAGATCCGTCCTTTCCCATACCAGGCGGTACACAGGAGTCTAATGACTTTTTCACCATAGACCCAGCCGGTGTCTGTAGCGAATCAATAACTTTTGACAAAGTCCCCGCAACAGCACTGTGCGTCTCCACACAGGGCGACGTCTTCCCAGAACTCATGGCAGTCCATTCAGGAAGGGTCATTGTGGAGGCAACATCCTCACCTTGTGACCACAATAGCTCTTGCGACATGGTTTCGAACAAGTCATCATCCCCGGAAAGATCCGACATGGATTCTATTTCCGAGTCTCTCAATTCTTCTGCTGGCAAATACTTATTTACAGTCCCCAACAATGGCTTACCCGTTCCAGACGTAGACTCTGGTAGCTCCGGCTCAGGTAACCTCTGGGGTAGGCCTCGAGCACGGCTGCGAGAAGCCTTCACATAGCCCACCTTCTTCTGAGAAGGCACCACAGGAACAGGTGTAGTAGACTTAGGAATCAAAGTAATGTCTTCTGATGAGACGGCAGCAGCAGTGTCTCTTTCTGAAACATTGTCGGTAACAGGCGAAGTGGCGGCCCGTCGCTCTCTCTCTGTAGCGATAGCAGCTTCCACTGTAGCGATACCTGTCACCCAATCCATCCGGTAGGCACGGGGTGGCATAGTAGGTGGCTCCAGTACAAACAAATACTCTCCACACTGCAGGCTAGAAGGAAGGGAGGGGGACCACCCTTAAAGTACCTGCCTTTTTTGAAAAATCACAACATCACAATTTTTCACCCAGTGCCTCTCCTCAAATTTGGAGGCCGTATCCGTAGCCCAAATCAAGCATACCAAAAAGGGAAAGGACCAAGGGGAAACACAAGGGAGTGATCTCCCTCGGTCCAAAAAGTGGCTACTATGGATATGGTGGGCAATAAAGGGGAAATAATATATGTAAAAATGTAAAAGTTTATTGAAAAGATCTAAAATATACAAAAATTATACTACTGACAATAAGACACATGCATGGAGCTGATCCACCAGACACAAATTAATGGGCCCGTCCAGTGCAAGCAGCACAGGGTACGCCCATTAACCAGCAACACAAAAACGTCAAACAATAACACACATGTGGACACATAAAAAGATCATACAGTACAGGCGCCTATAATCCCACAGATGCATAAGGTCCCTGTGGCCAATCGCCAAATCAAAAAGGAATTAAATAATATTTTTTGAAGAATAATAAAAGAACCTTATGCATGCGTGGTCCCCCGGGGAGATGGGGAAAGTGGAGTGGATATAAACAGGTTGTTATCTAACTCAAAGAGCTCGCTGGTTAACATCCACTATTGCTATGTAGATACTGCAGCTAGATGAATGGGTCAGGGGGACTTGTAAATGTATTTAGCATGCGCATGCATGAATCATGAATTTTACCAAAGTCCATTCCTGTAACTTATGAGATGGATATGTAAAGCAGAGAGTCTCTGTAGAGTATGGGGAATATAAATACCGCATAGTATGATATATACTGTTAATGCCAGGAGCAGATCACATGACATCTCAGAGTGGCCAAATAACTCCTGGGACTGTTGATGTATAAACGGTATATTGAAAACCTATACAAGGCTAAATATCACTATGTTGTAACCTGCTGTCCACATTTGGCAGAGCCATACCACTTCAATTGTCAAGGATTTTGAATAACAACTGCATAAGGAGCTGAAGGGGTTACTTTACCACCTCTCTGTCATGCGAGGATCAAAGCAGTATCTTATGTCTTGAAGTTGCTCCACTGCTCCGTGACTTCCTTGTCTGTATTATCAATGCCGGCCGTACCGTGCTGCATCCTCCAAGCACTCGGTAAGTGGTAATCCTCACATTCACGGATGCAGAGTACAGCTGTGCTTGTGCGGCAGATTATTTCCCCATATACATAGCGGTTTATAGTTTCAGTCTTCCATTGGGAGAAGTCCCCGTCTCCAACTCACTGCGGGAGATAGCTGGGTCGGCGTCCGCACATCTTCATTACGTCGACGCGTTTTGCAACGTCATTGTTATGTAGCTTCAACAGGACGTACGACGTATCTTCTCCCAATGGAAGATTGAAACTATAAACCGCTATGTATATGGGGAAATAATCTGCCGCACAAGCACAGCTGTACTCTGCATCCGTGAATGTGAGGATTACCACTTACCGAGTGCTTGGAGGATGCAGCACGGTACGGCCGGCATTGATAATACAGACAAGGAAGTCACGGAGCAGTGGAGCAACTTCAAGACATAAGATACTGCTTTGATCCTCGCATGACAGAGAGGTGGTAAAGTAACCCCTTCAGCTCCTTATGCAGTTGTTATTCAAAATCCTTGACAATTGAAGTGGTATGGCTCTGCCAAATGTGGACAGCAGGTTACAACATAGTGATATTTAGCCTTGTATAGGTTTTCAATATACCGTTTATACATCAACAGTCCCAGGAGTTATTTGGCCACTCTGAGATGTCATGTGATCTGCTCCTGGCATTAACAGTATATATCATACTGTGCGGTATTTATATTCCCCATACTCTACAGAGACTCTCTGCTTTACATATCCATCTCATAAGTTACAGGAATGGACTTTGGTAAAATTCATGATTCATGCATGCGCATGCTAAATACATTTACAAGTCCCCCTGGCCCATTCATCTAGCTGCAGTATCTACATAGCAATAGTGGATGTTAACCAGCGAGCTCTTTGAGTTAGATAACAACCTGTTTATATCCACTCCACTTTCCCCATCTCCCCGGGGGACCACGCATGCATAAGGTTCTTTTATTATTTTTCAAAAAATATTATTTAATTCCTTTTTGATTTGGCGATTGGCCACAGGGACCTTATGCATCTGTGGGATTATAGGCGCCTGTACTGTATGATCTTTTTATGTGTCCACATGTGTGTTATTGTTTGACGTTTTTGTGTTGCTGGTTAATGGGCGTACCCTGTGCTGCTTGCACTGGACGGGCCCATTAATTTGTGTCTGGTGGATCAGCTCCATGCATGTGTCTTATTGTCAGTAGTATAATTTTTGTATATTTTAGATCTTTTCAATAAACTTTTACATTTTTACATATATTATTTCCCCTTTATTGCCCACCATATCCATAGTAGCCACTTTTTGGACCGAGGGAGATCACTCCCTTGTGTTTCCCCTTGGTCCTTTCCCTTTTTGGTCTCCACACTGCAGACATCGGCCGAATGGACGAAGATGCACGGCCAATCCTCCACATCGATGGCAGGTCATGCCCAGTCCCTCAACATCTCCCGAGGTATACAGGAAAAACTTCCCCTGCAGTTCCATTCATACTCCAGTATCCGCGAGCAGAGTTCCAGATTGCACAATATTCATCACGGTGACTGCAGGGAACACTCTGGGTCCCACAACCGATTGCAACGCCGGAAAAGACATGGCCACACTCTGATCTTTTCAGCACGATCACGAGGCCTCTCCTCTGGCGCCAAGCACACCACACGCGTCCCACGTGGCAGCAAGTAGGGTAACTCCTCCCACTTGTTCTTTCGGTCACGTAGCTCCCGGGCCTCTTCTGGCACCCAGCGTCTACGCACCCAAAAGCAAAGTCCTGCAGTTTAACCTTTCCTCTTCCTGAAAAGATTTTTTTTTCCCAAAGAACAGCTCTCTGTAAACTCCCGGTAAAACACTCCACTGGGTTGCAATAATTGTCGGTCAACAAATCCCGGACGACGCCCCCACATGTACCACTAACTCATGGTGGAGCTGCTGGTTTAAGCGGGTCTGTTACCTTCACTTTGCTTCCCTCTGTTTCACCGGCACCGGGTCTAGGGGTTCCGTTGAGTTTACTGCTGGACGACACACGCACCAACACTGGAGTATGTTTTCAATGCTTTATTAAACAGTCAGCTTTAGGAAGTAGCAGGAAAGAGACGGAAAAGGAAACCTTCAGGAGAAACTCAAATATCTTCTTACAAAATCTTAGCGACAAATGTCCCGGTAGGATTCAGATAATTATGTGGAATACGTTCCCCTCATGGGACACACTCTTTTGCTCGTCTGGATAGGCCTCTCTCGCCAGGAGGGCCAGCAGGTGGCTGTAAAATGACCTTAGAACATGGCGTCTGTCCCATAAATATCCCCTTCCCAGAATGCAACTCGGAGGACCACCTCCACCGAGCTTGTCTCCGAGACAGAGGAGCATCTATACACTTCGACACGTTGCCCTTCCAACACTGACTAATGGTAACAGCGACACCCACCGGTCAGCACAGAAGCACACACAACGTCAGCCAAGCTGAAACAGAGGCGAACTTTTAACCTTCCTAACACACAATTTACTAAATTTACTTAATCTGCGGTAGATTGTAAATTTACCAGCGCTACAATAGTATATGGGGGTCCCTGTCGCTATAAAACACTGACGGCGAACCTAAATATTTATCTCCCTAACTAGCGTCACCAGTGACACTAATACAGCGATCAGAAAAATGATCGCTTAGTGACACTGGCGACGGGGGGTGATCAAGGGGTTAAAACTTTATTAGGGGGGGTTAGGGGGGTACCCTAGACCTAAAGGGGGCTAACACTAACTGCCCTGCCACACTAACTGTCACAAACTGACACCAATGCAGTAATCAGGAAAAAAAAAAAAAAAACTGCTTGGTGTCAGTGTGACAGGGGGGGGGTGTGTGATTGGGGGGTACTGTTTACTATACAGAAGCCGAGGAAGCATTTCATTCGCCAGGAGCGATCGCGAGGGGGGAGCCACGAATGAGTGGCCTCCCCCTCACCTTTTATCGCCCCTGACGAGAATTCCGACCGCCGCAGGTACCGGGGGGGGGGGGGGTGTCCGATCAGACCCCCCGCCCGCGGGAAGGCAAGGACGTACCTGTAAGTCCTTTTGCCTGCCCGTGCCATTCTGCCGACGTACATCGTCATGCGGCGGTCAGCAACTGGTTAAACTAGCCCTGCTGGAGGTAAATGTCTTTTTTGCATGTGTGTGCTGTAATATTTTGCTCTGTTGTATGGTCTTATGGCTGCACCAGCTTTAATGCATCTTTTAGGGTGTGCCGCCCAAATATCTTGTTTGTTTTTTTACATTTACCACTGTGACACATCTTTTTGTCTATTTAGATACATCTCATCCGCCCCTGATGAGCGAGCAATGAAAACGCGCATCGGGTTTTCTGATGTGTGCATTTGTATATACTGCATTGTATAACGTTTGCATCAAATTTATTTATTCTCTTCATTATGTGCAAATCCATTGGCTAAGCTAATATGCTATATTATCCATGTTATGTACATTAATTTTAATAAAGTTTATACTGCTATAACTCTCGTTACTCAGTGGTTAACTGTGACCACCTCATTTGAAGTCCCAGGGCGACTCTCTCTTTTTTTGTCCTAGAAAGAGTCAGGCAGCTTCAAAGTCGACCATTTTGCATTGGATTTGACAGCATATCACCCAAGCCTATGGCTTGAAGAGTAAGGCTCTGCCTTTTCAAGTGAAGGCTCACTCTACTAGGAGTGTGGGGGTCTCCTGGGCTATCTGTCATCAGTGGCTCAGGTTTGCAAGGCTGCAACCTGGCCTTGGTACATACTTTTACAAGGTTTTACCAGGTGGATGTAAGGGTGACCGAGGATGCTTTTTTGTCTGTAGTGTTTTGCAGGCTACGGAGTAGTTTCCTTGGACCTGACGGTAGCTTCTCTGTCACCCTCACCTCATCTGCATTACTTCGGGACATCGTAGATAGTCATGATTTATATCCTGCCCTGTGTCTTATGATGTACGATAAAAAACTGGATTTTTGTACTTGGCTGTAAAATCTATTTCTTGGAGTACATAATGATACACACAGAGGTCCCACCCCTCTTTCTGGGTTATCATTGCCTGCTACAAAACTGAGATACTTCTTGTATGGGAGGGATTATATAGGGGAGTGATTGATAAAAAAAAAAAAAACACTTTGAGAAACTGAACCTGGAGAAATTGCTTTGAGAAACCGAACCCAGAGAGATATTAATTTTATGGGGAGAAGTTTTGTTAATCCTGGAATTACCGTAATAGCTGAAGTCCTTTCCTGATCTGGCTGACCTTTCTGGATTATCACTGAAAGCACTATATATCACATATATCCTGCAGAGAGAGTCACGGATAGCGCAGTGATTTGATATACATGTCTTGTCAACATTCAAGAATTATGTATTCACATTAATTCATGCATGTGGACTTTTGCACATAATTTATTTATATTTATATAATTGGTCTATTGTATTCACATATTCATTGGAGTTTACTACTAAGTATACATTTGGGATTTAGCACACTATTATTTGGTATCTAAGTGACTGGGTGGGCTAAGGGATCTTGGATCGTGCTGGTACCGAACAAAGGAAGCGTATACGGCAGACAGACTCTTCTTGAGTACGGCATTCCTGGGAGAGCGGCCCCAGGAGCAATGGGTATCTGAGCTGGACAGGCTGGTCCAGCAGGAGATAGAGCTGGACAATCGATATCGGGCTCTGCGATGGCACGCAGAGGAGGAATATTTAGGGGACACAACAGAATGCTCTCTGGAGGAATATGACTTTGGTGGCCCTGGATTTTTTGTGTTTGGCGATGAAGGGGAACCTACCCTTGAGGACCTGCAAGAATACAGAGAGGCTATGCTCGGTCTCGCAGGGGTCTCCGAGCTTAAACCTGACCTCGAATACTAGCTAAGGAAAGAACAGCATCTGGAAAGGGCATACAGGGAACTGCTAGAACACGTTCAGCAGCATGCCCTAGAAACTCCGGAGATGGCTGTCCCCAAAGCTGAAGTGCTGACAACAGGGCAGAGCTCTTCTAACCTCTGCCCAGCACCGATAACATCCTCTGGGTTCCACTGACCGGAGATGGTGAACTTCTATCCCCAGACACCAGTTCCAGAGACTGGGGATTTAATAGACTTTTCTGCTGAGGAGGAACCTTCAGCAGAAGAACTGGCTTCAGAGCATGGCGCTGTTGACCTCTGCCCACAATAATCAACTTTGCAGGAGCTCCAGGAAAAGAATGCAATCGGCACCTCACAACTGCAGCTTGAGCTGATATTGGTGGATGGGACTGGGGTCTCCACTGACAGCAACCCAGCAGAAGAGCTAGCAACAGGGCAGAGTGCTGCTGGCCTCTGCCCTCAACTAACAGAAGATGGAGTTCCTGTGGTAGTGGATGGGACTTCGGTCTCCACTGACACAACCCGAGAAAAAGGTCTGGCATTAGGAAAGGAGGAAATCAGCCTTGCTCTGCAAACACTGGGGGATTTTTATCTAGCAAAAGTGAATGGGACTTCAGTCTCCACCTGTATACCTCAGGGATGCTGGGCAGTTAGCCCAGATCCCCAACAGCCTGATGAAGTGAGCCTAGCCACCTTGATTTTGCTCCAACGGCTGAACGGACTTCAGGGGAAAGGACCAGTCCGCACTGCTCCCCAGCAGCAGGTATGTTCTATGAGAGAAGCAGAGGTTGGTTTGGTGAGTAATGCTCTGTTTGGGACAATTTGTTTGGGGTACTGTGTGGGTCCGGCCATTGGGGGACTGGAACTATGGACTAACGTCGAAGTCAACCCATTTGGGGTCTTCTTCTATGTTAGTCTTCTGCCAAAAGGGGAGATGTGTGACGGGAGTCACTTTGGGCGGGGGGGGGCTTGTGGAACCCGGCTTACCTTAGAGAACTCTGGAAACTCCTTGTCCAGCTTCCCTGGCCCCCCCCCCCCCCTATGTGTAAGTCTATTAGGGGCACAGGATGACCGAGAACCCCATGATCTGCACTAATCAGACGCACTGTACAACCACACTGGACTCAGCATTTCCTTTTACCCCTGTTACCCAGGGTTCTGTATGTGTGGTTTGTGTTGAAAGAATGAAGGGACTCTTTCACTTTTTGGACAGTAATATTTCTGAACAATATCCCTCAAGAAAATATGAAGATAAATTCCACCTTTCCAACTGCTGGAATATTGTATAAGCTTGGTTTCATAAACTGTTGTAAACTTTTTACCAGATCGTTTGAGGTATGACTGTATCCTATTGTTTCTGTCTGCCTTTGGAGCAACCTATTATGGGATGTATATGCTTATGTGAATTGGCTTACATCTTAATGAAACCCCTGTCAGCTATTAGAGACTAGAGGGGAGGCGGATTTCTCCAGCAGCCACTCCTAAAGGCGATCTACTGTTTAAAAGTTGAATGTACCTGTGTGTCTCTTGTTACTGGAGGAGGTAAAGTTTACCCCCGACCTTTGTCATTATGCAAAACAGGGGGGTTGTCCCCTGAGTGTATATCTCTTTGTGCCTGTGTTTGAATAAACAGTCCGATGTTTTCCACCCTACACTAATGTCCCAACAAATGACTGGGTGGGCTAAGGCAATGGTCATCAACGCTGTCCTCAGCGCCCACTAACAGGCCAGGTTTTATGTATTACCTTGGGGAGATGCAGACTAAAATACTGCAATCACTGAGCAGCAAATGATATCACCTGTGATGTATTTCAGTTATCTTGCAAACCTGGCCTGTTAGTGGGCCCTGAGGACAGGGTTGATGACCACTGGGCTAAGGGATCTTGGATTGTGCTGGTACCGGACATAGGAAGCATACACGGCGGACAGACTCTTGCTGAGGACGGGGGTCCGTGACAGGGAGGACTTCCTATATGTTTCTGTCAGTGTCCATTCACCTATATGTGGCGCATAACCCAGATAGTCATGATTTATAGTCTGTTCTGTGTCATATGGTGTAATCCAAGAAATTGATTTTACATGCGACTACAAAAATGCTATTTTTTTTAATCACATTTGACCCCTATGGCTAGTCATATGTGTTATCAACTTCAGAGGCACCATGCAAGTAAATAAAAAACATTAATGGAAAGCCTTTAAAGTAAGCATTTACAAAACTTGACTGTATTGTGCTTTTATCTACTTTATGTTAAAGAGTAAGTCCACTTTTGTTAAGAAAAAAAATTAAAAAAATTCCCCTTTGGGTGATCTGTGAACATTGCATGGATTTAAAAAAAATCTTTGTTGTAGATCCCTACCTTTTGTTATTCTGAAGGAATAGCTGTTTGTTTGTCTGTGTCCATGGGCAAAGTGAATCTGTATGGGAGTGCTTTTATAATTATCAATCAGCTGCTGCACCTGTAGGGTCTTAATGCGGAAAGTGGCAGGGTCTGCAGCGCTTTAGGAGTGATTTCCCTTTGAGAGCATCTAACCAAAAATAACATTTTTGTTTCAGGGGATGCTCACAATCTGACTTGTATCTTAGTGCAGACTTCTGGGAAAATCAGTAAGTCAATCACACAAACAAAAAAATTACATATCTGAGGGGTACACATCTGTGTACAGAACGCCTCCAGGTAGCCATATTGCATTTTACAGAAAATTACAGCGCTGCAGATTAAAAAGGAAATTTTTAATAACATTCAAATACAATATGACTTGTATATGCTATATTTTTGCCCTTCTTTTTCCCACAAAAGTGGAGTTTCCCTTTAAGTTTGTATCAGAGCTCAAGGCAATTGTAGCCACAATACAACTGCAAAAAGATATTATATTATAAGCATTACTGAACATGTGCATAGTTGCCAACATTGCAAAAAAAATATGTGGGACACTTTTTTGGCTGTAGGCAGAGCCGTACAATAATTAGGGGGCGGGGCATTCGCTTGTAGGCGTGGCATAGCAAAAAATACAAGTGCGCCGCGTGAAGCGTGCCGCGGCGAAAAATGGGCGTGGCTCACGTTAAATAACGGGCGTGGCTTAAATGGGCGTGGCTCAAGAGGGTGTGGTTAGAGTCTGAGATGAATGAGGGATAAAGAGGGAAAGGGGGAGAGGGAAAGGGGGAGAGGGGAATGACGGGACAGCAGCCACAGATCCTACACAACAATAGAAATATGTGTATTCTAGAAAGTTTAACAATCAGCAGATAAAGATACTCCAAACACCTGGTGTTAACGCTTCAATCATCCTGGCACCATGGTTGTTATGGTGTCAGGATGACTGAAGCACATTATTTCTATTATTACATTGTAATATAAAATAATGCCGAATCAGTGGGATCCCTGAGCGTGTCACTAGCCACGTCGCCTGCCACCAGCAGAGTCTGTCCTTGCATCAGGTGCCCCCGGCAGAGTCTGTCCTTGCATCAGGTGCCCCCGCAGAGTCTGTCCTCGCATCAGGTGCCCCCAGCAGAGTCAGTATAGACCCCCTCAGTGCAGACCCCCCTCGGTGCAGACCACCTCAATCAGTGCAGACCCCCTTAGTGCAGATCCCCTCCATCAGTGCAGACCCCCTAAATCAGTGCAGACCCCCTCCATCAGTGCAGACCCCCCGCTATTAGTGCAGACCCCCCCTCAGTGCAGCCCCCCCTCTATTAGTGCAGACCCCCCCTCAGTGCAGAACCCCCCTCAGTGCAGCCCCCCCTCTATTAGTGCAAACCCCCCCTCAGTGCAGACCCCCCCTCTATTAGTGCAGACCCCCCTCAGTGCAGACCCCCCTCTATTAGTGCAGACCCCCCTCAGTGCAGCCCCCCTCTATTAGTGCAGCCCCCCCCCTCAGTGCAGCCCCCTCTATTAGTGCAGACCCCCCCCTCAGTGCAGCCCCCCCTCTATTAGTGCAGACCTCCCCTCTATTAGTGCAGACCTCCCTCTATTAGTGCAGACCCCCCTCAGTGCAGACCCCCCTCTATTAGTGCAGCCCCCCCTCAGTGCAGCCCCCCATTAGTGCAGCCCCCCTCTATTAGTGCAGACCCCCCTCAGTGCAGCCCCCCCTCTATTAGTGCAGCCCCCCTCTATTAGTGCAGCCCCCCTCTATTAGTGCAGACCCCCGCTCAATTAGTGCAGCCCTCCCTCAGTGCAGCCCCCCTCTATTAGTGAAGACCCCCCTCAATTAGTGCAGCCCCCCTCAATTAGTGCAGCCCCCCCTCAATTAATGCAGCCCCCCCCAGTGCAGACCCTCCCCTCGTCCAGGAGCGGTGTTCTGCCGAGAAAGTTCCCCTCGGCAAGTAAGGACCCCCTGTACTGCGCAGGCGCAGCGCTTGCGCAGTACGAGCTGGCGGAAATAGCCGAGCTGGGGAACTTTTCGGCAAGACACAGCGGCGCCGTGTCTTCAGTGGAGAGGGGAGGGGCCGTGCAGCTAAAGAAGCCGATTCATTGCCTGCACGGATCGAGCCCCCTTCCTCTCTCCATTGACTGAACACTAGGGGGAAGATCAAGCGGCGGCGCCAGCCGCCATTTTGCTGGAGCCAGCTGCTCCAAAATTTTTTTAAAAATTCCCGATTTTCCTTATGGAAAATCCCAATTCGGGACAGCCTCCAATCGGGACGAGGGTCCCAAAATCGGGGTTGTCGCGGGAAAATCGGGACTGTTGGCAACTATGCATGTGATGCTTACAATTTAAAAATAATGGAGTGCTGGGAACATTCTAGTGATCTGCTCCAATCATATTTAGTCCTCTTCCAGTATTATGCCTGATTATATTAGGCCAGTGGGCCCAATACACTGGGAAACACTACTCTAAGGCTGGGTTCACATATGAACGCATACGGCTCACAGCAAGGGTCAGGTGCATCCTGGTTCACTGTTTTAAGTCCAACTGTTCTGAGTCCAGAATTTTGGGCTGAATTCAGACCTGAAATGGACCAAAAGACACAGCGTTTTTGTGTAAATTGCATCGGACCTGCTGCAGAGATATGTAAACAGGCTCCATAGAGAGCCGGTCAAAATCTCCTGCTATTGCGAATTGGATGCGGGGAATCCACATCCAATTTGCAATGGTGTGAACCCAGCCTAAGGGATGTAAATGTATTCCTACAATAATGCATTAAGTTTGTGTTATAACATTATAAAAAAGATAATGGCCATATTATTCGCTCTTAACTTTACCATTATATTTTTGCAGATCTTCTTCAGTCACATAGGCATTGGCTCCCCAGACAATAAGTTTATTGATTAGAGATGGGTAAGTTCCCGCAGCAATCAATGCAGTTATGCCTCCATCACTCCACCCTAGCAATGAAAATTTCTTGAATTGTAGAGCCTACAACAAAAAACACACAGTATGTGTTCACAAGTTCAGTACATAAATATAGTATATACACCATATGAATTGCTTACCTTCCAAACAATTTAGAATTCTGGTTTTCTAGTCTTAAGATCCTGGCAATCCTGCCAGACAGCGTAGCCAAGTCAGTGACAGTTAAGCAGTGTAAAATGTAGTGGAGATTTAGAAGACTAAAATGCACTGGAGATTTTCGTCAACTAAAATAAGACTAAAACATTTCAGATGACTAAAATATGACTAAAACTAAAATGGCATTTTAGTCAAAAGACTATGACTAAAACTAAATCGAAATTTGACATAAAAAATAACACTGCAGGTAAGTATAAACTTGTTTGTTATTTTTCTTTTTTTTAAACATTTACATACACTTTAAATTACCATTGTATCGTATGCAGTAAGAAACTGAACCTAACATGCCATTTGATACATGTAATATAATTACAAATACAAAAGGGCCAGTGTTCCGTCAGATTAGGCGACCCCGTCAGAATTGGTAACGGAAGTGACGTTTCATTGCCGTTAGCTTGCTACACTCCACAGTCCTCCACAGTAACAATACACCGAGAAGGGGGCAAGCAGACATCTTGTTACACCCACCGGAGTTTTGCATTTCACAGTTATTTTTAACAGGAAACTGAGCTTATATTGTGAAATATAGTATTTATAACCCCCTCGGACTGTTTACACGTTGAATTATAAAAGCAGCGGTGTTCTGTCACATTAGCAAACCTGTGAGATGAGAAGGTTTACAGCTGCTTTTAAAATTCAACATCTAAACAGTCCGTCAGTTTTCTAAATACTCTATTTTACCTTATAAGCTCTGTTTACTGTTAAAAATAACAGTGTAGCAAGTTGGCAGCGACGGAACGTCACTTCCGTTACCAATTCTGACGGGTCGCCATATCTGACGGAACACCAGCAGATGCCACACACTCTCTTCTTCCTGGGCCTCACCGAGTGAGCACCTCTCTGTTAAGAGAGAGTGGTGCAGCCTACCACGCAGTGACCGAGTGACTCCAGGCCGGCCCCGGAGGGCCCAACTCTGCTTGCTGTTCACAAGACATCTCCGCGGCACCACTTCAGACGGATCTGATGACCGTCTGTGTCTAGCAGCTGGTGGGTCATCGCTGTTCGTCTCCCTGAAGGAATCTCATCTTGGGTCGCTGTTTAGGAGGCTCCTACCTGGTTCTGCAGTTGGTGAGAGGGCGGACACCCATCGTTCACAACAAGCCTGGACTGGGACAAAAAATAGGCCTGGGCATTTTAGACTGAGCAGCCAACTTTTCCAGGGACCCGGGGGGGGGGGGGTCACTGCAATGATTACAGTTCTCTCTCTCTGGTGGTGTGGGTACAGCGTGGCTCTCTGGGGGTGCGGGTACAGAGTGGCTCTCTCCCTCTGGTGGTGCGGTACAGCGTGGCTCTCTCTGCTGGTGTAGGTATAGCGTGGCTCTCTCTGCTGGTGCGGGTATAGCATGGCTCTCTGGTGGTGTGGGTACAGCATGGCTCTCTCTGGTGGTGCGGTACAGCATGGCCCTCGTGGCTCTCTTGGTGGTGTGGGTACAGCGTGGCTCTCATGGGGGTGTGGGTACAACGTGGCTCTCTCTCTGATGGTGCAGGTACAGCATGGCTCTCATTGCTCTCTGATGGTGCGGTACAGTGTGGCTCTCTGGTGGTGCGGGTACAGCGTGGCTCTCTCTGGTGGTGTGGGTACAGCATGGCTCTCTCTGGTGGTGTGGGTACAGCGTGGCTCTCTCTGGTGGTGTGGGTACAGCGTGGCTCTCTCTGGTGGCGCGGGTACAGCGTGGCTCTCTCTGGTGGCGCGGGTACAGCGTGGCTCTCTCTGGTGGCGCGGGTACAGCGTGGCTCTCTCTGGTGGCACGGGTACAGCATGGCTCTCTCTGGTGGCGCGGGTACAGCATGGCTCTCTGGTGGTGTGGGTACAGCGTGGCTCTCTCTCTGGTGGCGTGGGTACAGCGTGGCTCTCTCTGGTGGCACGGGTACAGCGTGGCTCTCTCTGGTGGCGTGGGTACAGCGTGGATCTCTCTGGTGGCGCGGGTACAGCGTGGCTCTCTCTCTGGTGGCGCGGGTACAGCGTGGCTCTCTCTCTGGTGGCGTGGGTACAGCGTGGCTCTCTCTCTGGTGGTGTGGGTACAGCGTGGCTCTCTCTCTGGTGGCGCGGGTACAGCGTGGCTCTCTCTCTGGTGGCGCGGGTACAGCGTGGCTCTCTCTCTGGTGGTGTGGGTACAGCGTGGCTCTCTCTCTGGAGGTGTGGGTACAGCGTGGCTCTATCTGGTGGTGCTGAGGCTATTAGTTCCCCCAGCACAGTCCTCTCTTTCTTTTTCCATGTCTCCTGTAGTAGCTGCTACAGTGTAGCACTCCTCAGCTTGTTTCCGGGTTTTCTCTTTTTCCCCCCAGCAGAGTGCATGCTGGGAACTGTAACCTGCTCCCTGCTGAGAACAATTGGGCCACCAATCTCCGGGACTACATTTCCCATGATGCCCCTCTAGTTTCTTCTGACTGGCCCTCCGCTGTGGCCAATTAGGAGGGAAGAAGAACAGGCAGGAAGCTTTCTCTTCTCCGGTGCTGCCGACATGAGTAAGGAGGGGGGCTTGCGGGAGAAACATCCTGACAGCAGCCCGCAGCTCTCCCCCCCTTGCCCATGGCTGGAGGAGGAGGAGCAGTCCGTAGGGGCAGAGAGTGGAACTGTCAGCGTCGGCTCTGAGACTGAGCTGTGTGTGAGAGAGACACACAGCTCAGCACATGCAGCTGCTAGTTCCGCCGGAGAAGACACAGGCATGGCCGCATAGCGGTAGGCGAGTGGCGGCCTGTGTTGAACCCTGTCTAGGCTGCAGTCGCCACTTACCTCCCACTGTGCGGCCTGATTATCAACATGCCACGGAGTGGGTGGCCCTGGCCCACCGGGCAAATGCCCGATCTGCCCTATGGCCAGTCTGGGCCTGGTTCACAATCCTTACCTGATTATCTTGCTTCAACACTGTGTACAGACACCTTGCCTATGGAAACACTTTACTGCATTGTATAAGAACACTGTACATAGACATCCATATCCTGAACTACTATAAGGAATATCCCTAGTCAGTTTAAGCTGTCCTGCTTGCCATCACCTCACTGCATCATATTTTGGATATAATTCAAAGAGCTCCATCTGCCGGTAAAGACCATTGCAGGCCTGCGTTCTGGACATTGCTGTTGCTATTGGTTAAAGGGCCCTATCCTACTCCTATTGCATTAACCAGTGGATTCCTTACAATCTCTCCAGTTTATCCTCTAGTTGGTATTTCACTGTGTGTGTGTGTGTATGTGTGTATATATATATATATATATATATACACACATACACACACACACACACACACACACACACACACACACACACACACACACACACACACACACACACACACACACACACGTATATTGTGCCTTTGTACTGTTGAACTGTAACTAAGCTGTGTTTAGGGGATTTGTCACCTGAGTCTTGGCTGTCCAGAACTCAGTTGATCAA
Organism: Aquarana catesbeiana; assembly: GCF_042186555.1. Taxonomy (NCBI): domain Eukaryota; kingdom Metazoa; phylum Chordata; class Amphibia; order Anura; family Ranidae; genus Aquarana; species Aquarana catesbeiana. Next base: position 372,634,118 of record NC_133328.1, on the reverse strand, counting down.
TAACCCCTTTTTGTACATATACCTTTGTTCCAGTAAAACCTAAGATAATATCTATTTGACTTGTGTTGGAGTGTCATTTAAAGGTGCCTGCAAGATGTCTGAACCTAGAGTGTCAAGTGGATTGGAGTGTTCACAGGGTCAGGGCGGTGCAGTTGAACAGATGAATCAAAACAGCCCTCAAGGGGGCAGTGCTACACACAGATGCAAAATGCTGATACATAAAAGCATCAGCATTTGTATGAGTACAGGAGTGTACAGTCATTCACTTCTATGGCTGGGGGTACGCTCCACCTGCAGCTACTCAGTCATGGGAAAACAACATGTTTTTTTTTGATAGATATATTTTATGCATAATTACATCTGTGTGCATGAGGCCCTAATCTAAGTTTAACAACTCATACAGTTTTTACACAGTCACACGAAAAACATTTTTGGAACCCTATAGGATCGTTTGTGTGTTGTCAGCTTAAGCACATTGTGTTTGTCTATTGTTAATTCCAAGGGCTTCACATACTTTTTCTTGCCTATGAAATTATCTGCAAATATATGTATTTTTTTATTGTCACTCTTTTATTAACAGATAATACTTCGTTTTATGAGACACTTGTGTATGAACGCCATCCCTTACATTGGTATTGACAGAACGCTTAGCAGGATGCCATGCCCAACAACATTCATGTATGGTATACATGTCTGCTGCCTCAAGAGATTCATGACGTTTGAGACTCACTGACCTACTGTATGGTACACCCAACCAATGGCTATCTAGTTTAAACACACAGTACAACTGTAAAGGTGGTTAGGATTTTTTGTTAGGCTTGGTTCACATACACTATATTACCAAAAGTATTGGGACACCTCCCTTTATACGCAAATTAAATTTAATGGCATCCCAGTCTTAGTCCATAGGGTTCAATATTGAGTTGGCCCATCCTTTGCAGCTGTAACAGCTTCAACTCTTCTGGGAAGGCTGTCCACAAGGTTTAGAAGTGTGTCTATGGGAATGTTTGACCATTCTTCCAGAAGCACATTTGTGAGGTCAGGCACTGATGTGGACGGGAAGGCCTGGCTCACAGTCTCCGCTCTAATTCATCCTAAAGGTGTTCTGTTGGGTTAAGGTCAGGACTCAAGTTAGTCGTGCAAGTTAGTCAAGTTCCTCCACCCCAAACTCGCTCATCCATGTCTTTATGGACCTTTCTTTGTGCACTGGTGCGCAGTCATGTTGGAATAGGAAGGGGCCATCCCTAAACTTTTCCCACAAAGTTGGGAGCATGAAATGGTCCAAAATGTGTTGGTATGCTGATGCTTTAAGAGTTCCCTTTACTAGAACTAAGGGGCCAAGCCCGACCCCTGAAAAACACCCCCACACCATAATCCCCCCTCCGCCAAATGATTTGGATCAGTACTCAAAGCAAAGTCCATAAAGACATGGATGAGCGAGTTTGGGGTGGAGGAACTTGACTGGCCTGCACAGAGTCCTGACTTCAACCCAGTAGAACACCTTTTGGATGAATTGGAGCAGAGACTGCGAGCCAGGCCTTCTCGTCCACATCAGTGCCTGACCTCACAAATGCACTTCTGGAAGAATGGTCAAGCATTCCCATAGACACACTTCTAAACCTTGTGGACAGCCTTCCCAGAAGAGTTGATGTTATAGTGCAAAGGGTTGGCCAACTCAGTATTGAACCCTACGGACTAAGACTGGGATGCCATTAAAGTTTATGTGCGTGTAAAGGCAGGTGTCCCAATACTTTTGGTAATATAGTGCATGGGTTTTTCATGGGTTCAGGTGCAAATTTTTAAAGTGTAAGGTTCAGTTCACATATGTCCGGGCACAGTTTCATTGTGATTTTTAAAAGGAGTCTAGTGCCGTTTAGTTCACCGGTACAGGTGCGAATATTTAAAGTGTTAGACACTTGAAATCGCACCTGAAGCAGACTGAAAATTGTACAGGACTCTTTTTAAAAATGCACTGTGGCTGGCCAACACATATGTGAACCGGCTTTATAGAAAGCCAGTTCGGTTCACATGTCATGCGAATTGGATGCTGTTCAAAATGCATTCAATTTGCATATAAGTGAACTGAGCCTTGTCTTGTTTGGAGGACTGGCATACGATATTGTTACTAGAATAGTAATGTAGGTACTGGCAATATTTTCTTTCAATATATTTGTTCAGCTAGAATGGTGGGAACTTATTAGAATGTCGTTTGATCATCATGTGCTGTGCGCTTTGTTTGGACTTTACAAGTCTATTTAATGAGGCAAATAGCAAAGCCTGGAACAGATCACAAATCTTTCAGTCATCTGACTAAAGTGAAATTTGTCTGTTATGGGTTACTGCCCTTTTGACTACAATTTTCTTCTCTGAATTAATATTAATAAATAAGGCCCCTTTCACACGCTCCACTATGCAAAGCAGACACGGACACAGTCACGCTCTCCTCTATGGGGCAATTGGATGGAAACGGACCGCCTGTCCATTTCCATCTGATGCCATCCAATCTGTCGGAAGGGTGGGGAATAGTCAGACAGGATCGGATCGGATGGCAGTGGGTGTCAGCAGACATGTGTTTGCTGACATCCGCAACTCCATAGAATAGACTGGAGGGTCCAATCAGGTCCGCCTGCAAAACTGACAGGTGGACCTGATCGGACAGCCCATGTGAAAGGGGCCTAAATCTGCATTGTGGTTTATTCTCAAATGTTAACAGTTCCCACAGAAGTGTGCTGTCATCACATCATGTTTATTGTCTATATAAGTTATTCAGGATGGTAGCTCTGCAATAGTGAACCCAACATTTAGGATGTAAGGGTTGCCATATTATTGAGCTATTTAAAGCAGAAGTTTAGATAAGACAATTGTTACATAGTTACATTGAGTCATCTTGGACCGATGTAAGAATGTATGTGTCATACCTGTGGGGTCCCTGTGGAAACTGGAAATTACTGTGGTAGGCACCGCTACTATAGTGATGCTGTAGCCTGATGCTGTTAGAGCATTGAAGATTTACAACCCATCAACATTTCAGAAGACACTGTCCTAAGATGGTTGCGTCACCTGGCAGTGGGCACAATGATGCCATGCCTGGCTCCCTCTCTCTTGATAGAACACAATAAAAGAACTTCCCTGGCAAAATCATTTCAATTAGGGAAACAAAGACAAGAGAGAGGAGACATCAAGTGGTGAAAAGTAGAAAAAAGCACTACATGCATTAGGCCTCTTTCACACGGACGATCCGTATGTCCGTTTTTCATCCTTCCGTTTTCGGATGAAAAACGGACATACATTCATCCCTATGGAGCGTCGGATGTCAGCGGTGACATGTCCGCTGACATCCGACCCGCTCCGATCCGAAAAGTGTAACGGAGGAAAAACCTACTTTTCCATCCGTTTTCGGATCGGATCGGGTGACGACGGACACTACGGTCCGTCATCATCCGATCCCCCCCATAGGGGAGAGCGGCGCTCTGACAGGTCTGCCGCTGCACAGCGTGCAGCGATGGACCTGTCATCTTCCTGCTCAGCGGGGATCAACGGAGCGATCCCCGCTGAGCAAGCGGGTGTTCACGGGGCGGATCATGACTGATCTGCCCCGTGTGAAAGAGCCCTAACACCCTGCTATAGAGACATGCAACCTACATTTACAAACTTTAGCATTAAAAAACAAAGCACAGATGCAGCGCTCACTTCAGGGAACATTCCTCATGGATAAAGGGTGGGATCCTTCACTGGGTGCTCTGGCTTGAATGGCCTCCAGCCATGTAGACATCTCCAGGGAAAATATAGCCTGCAACTCCAGGTTCCAATATAAAATCTTTATTGCTACATATAAGTCAATTTATTTTTGACTTATATGTAGCAATAAAGATTTTCTATTGGAAACTGAAATTGCCTGCTACATTTTTACTGGAGACATTAAAGTGACACTAAAGCTTAGTTTTTTTTTTTTTTTTAAAATAACAAACATGTTATACTTACCTCCACTATGCAGCTCATTTTGCACAGAGTGGCCCCGAACATCCTCTTCTGGGGTCCCTCGGCGGCTCTCGCGGCTCCTCCTTGCATTAAATAACACCCTAGGAGAAGCGCTCTCCCAAGGGGGTTACCTTGTGGGCGTGTTCCCAAGTCATTCATTCGGCGTCCATAGAAGCCGAATGTATGACTCAGCTCCGCCCCCTGGGTCATTGGGTTTGATTGACAGCAGCGGGAGCCAATGGCTGCGCTGCTATCAATCCATCCAATCAGGACCCGAGACACCGGCTTTTGCTGGTGTGCTCGTCCCCGGGGCGAGATAGAGAGGGTATAGGTAAGTAAAATTGGGGCTCGGGGGGGGAGGCTGCAGCATTACAGGAGGTTTTTCACCTCAATGCATAGAATACATTGAGGTGAAAAACCTCAAATGTTTACAACCCCTTTAAGAAAAAACATTTTGGACATTTTGTGCTTCTAAATTTCTGGCAGCAGTTTGGGAAGTCCTTTATTGTTCCAGCATGACTATGCCCATTGCACAAAGGCGGGTTCATAAACATGGTTTGGGGAGTTTCTGTGGAGGGACTTGAGTGGTCAGCACAGAGCCCTGATCTCAAAGCTACTGAACTCTTGTGGGAGGAACTGGAATGCAGACAGTGAGAAAGGTTTTCTAGGCCTACATGTGCACCTGACCAAAATGCTATTTGGCTGAATGGGCACAAATTCCCACCAACACACCCCAAACTCTCGTAGAAAGCAGAAGAGTGGAGTCTGTTATAATATAACCACAAAGAGGGATTCATCTTCATATCAATGTCTAATGCACGAACAAGCTTAAGTCCGCAAACCTGCCATATAGTGAATTTGTGGAAACTTACATGCCCAACATGTCCAGTGTCAACATAGGAGAAGATGGAAACCTCTCATTCACTTTGGCTTTCTACTTTATGAAGTATGTCTGACTCAGAGATATTACCTGCATCAAATCTATGGCATCTTTTGCATCTCTTTCAAAAAAATCCCTGGGATAGTCTCGATATGGTGGAATGGAGAGTCCGTATCCTCGAGGGTCCCATGCAATTAGTGTAAAAGCATTTTTATTAAGGTGCTTCAGCTGAGGTCCAAAGTCTGTCTGACCGCTTCCTGTACAAAACAAAATAATACGTTACTAGTAATAGCGATAACGACAAAACTTACAAATTAAATCTTTGTAGCTGAATTCCAGGCAGATACAGAAGACCGTGTATTCTTTGAACAAAATAATCAAATGTATTATTACAAACAGCTAGTATAATATCGTAAAGTACAGCAGGAGAGGACTTTGAAGAGGGAATGGCATCAATGTGAGAACAGTACCATCAGTCTATCACCAGGACCTTAAAGAAGAACTCCGGGAAAAATTATTTTCCCATGCAGTGGGGCTGCTCGTTTTCATCTAGGGGATTGCAGAGCGGAGATATACTCACCTAATCTGCTGATCCCCCACCGCTCTTGCCCCCCTGCGCGCTGGTGGTCTTCTGAATGAACTGCTCCTGACGTCATCATGCTCATAGACTGGCACTGGACATGAGAATGGCAGGAACAGTCCACCGCTGGATGTGGGAGAGCGCAGTTTTCCGGAGGATCGAAGGACCGGGTAAGTACAGCTTTTTCTTGCACCCCTAGACAAAAGGAGTAGGTAACCCATGCAGTGCAGGCAGAGCCCCACTGCATGTGAGAATAACATTTTTTCATGGACAGGGCCTTACACACGGGCCGAACATCGGGCAGCATCAGTTGGTTCAATAGAAACTGGCCAATGTGTGGCCCGTGTGAACGACAGCAGGTCCAAAAGAAATTGTCTGTCAAAGGGGCATGACTGCAAAAGGTCAGCCAATTGGCATCCGATCAGTGCTCTCAGCCAAAGCACCAGTGTGTTCTGGGTGGACTGACCTGACAGAACACAATAGCTCAGCGGGGGAGATCACTGTAATAACATCGCATAGAGTTAATACAGCGGTTCCTCCTGAGCGCTTCTTTTTTTTTCATTCAGCCCACTGGGTTGAATGGAAAAAAACTCATACTGTGTATTATGCCGTGTACACACGGGCGGACTTTTTGACTGGACTGGTCCGACGGGAAGAATCCGTCGGACAATCTGACCGTGTGTGGGCTTCATTGGACCTGCAGCGGACTTTTTCGATCGAAAATCAGACGGACTTTAGATTTGGAACATGTTTTAAATCTTTCCGACGGAGTCCGGTCGAAAAATCCACTCGTCTGTATGCTAGTCCGAGGGACGAAAACCGACGCTAGGGCAGCTATTGGCTACTGGCTATCAACTTCCTTATTTTAGTCCGGTCGTACGTCATCACGTACAAATCCGTCAGACTTTGGTGTGATCGTGTGTGCGCAAGTCTGTTCGAAAGTCCGTCGGAAGTCCGTTCGAAAGTCAGTTCGAAAGTCCGTCGGAAGTCCGTCAAAAGTCCGTCGAAAGTTCGTTGAAAGTCTGTCAGAAAGACTGTCGGACCTTTGATGTTGAAAAGTCCGCCCTTGTGTACACAGCATTAGGCTTTACTGACAGGAGGAGACAGCAAAGTAGGAAATATAATCAACTCTTCCAGCATTAGCTGTGCAGCAAGTCAATAACTTCATTGTTAACTACACGGAAAAAACACAAAATGTATCCCTTCACAAATCCTGCAGGTACAGAAAAATACCCGTTAATCCAGTGTGCGCCAAATTTTTTGCTGACAACACAGTACACTAAAATCCCAAGCAGTTTTGTCAGCCATGCCAAGTTCTATGTATTTGGCAAAAGTCCTCCAACCTCTCCTCAGCCCTATAACATATGGAGAAGGTGTTTTAGTAGTCCAGTGGAGGAGAATTAAGAGAAGGCTAATAACACTGCTTGGGTATTTAGTGTAACAGAGGCAGAGTTGTCAGATCAAACAGGAAGGTAAGAGTTTGCTAGTTTTCTTACAGGATCAACAGGTAGTTGATAAATTTTAGCACCATACCTAGTACTCCAGGCAGTAACAGGACTCCATGATCACCGCCACCCGTGCGCTGGTAATGTAGATTGACACCATTAATTTGCACTCTTTCCGAAGTGACTGAAGTACTGTAGGGAGACATATTTTTGTTAAAACACAGTTAATACAATACAGTATATCCTCTGCTCACTTTGGCAATGAATCACAAAACACAACGTAATTAAATCAAAGAAGAATACTTTGCAGATGGAGGACACAAATCATAGAAAACTTTTTCATTATAAATGAGACGGTTTATTAATTATTCTTGCAGTAATATGGAGTGATATAGTCAATAGAACTGAGTGCCATGGCAGTAAAATAAATACTTTTGTAACCTCAAAAAAAACAAATGTGTTTTTTTTCCCCTTTGGCACAGCTACTGTCTATTATAAGGCCCCATTCACACTTGAGCATTTTGTAGCTCAAAGCTCCAAAACACTGGAGGAGAAAAAAAAAACAATTATTCTCTATGGGGATGGTTCACATTTCCACTCCAAGCTGCTGGAAGCCAAACGCCTGAAGCTCAAAAAAGTTTGAGCTTTTTTGTAATTCTAATCAGGCAGATTGTGGCATTTTTTATTTCATTTTTTATTTCATTTTTTTGGAGCGTTTTGTGTTTGCTGTTAGGAGCCATTAGCATCATAACAACCAATGACTCATCCATACTGTCAGCCAGCAGGGATCAATCATCTGTTGTTATTATTAGGCCGGCACCAACCAGGGATGAGTCATCGTTTGTTAAAGAGCCGGTGTTCTGTCGATATGTGCCCGCCGTCGAAAAGTGCCCGCGCATGAGCAGAACGGAAGGGCACTCCAGCTAAGTCACCGATCAGCTGGAGTGATGTCCCATAGCACATGCGCACATTGTAGGAGCCTTTTTTCGACGGGAGATACAATTTCTCTGGCACAATTTAAAGCTATGCAAACAGCGGAGGGACACTGTATTTGTTATATTGTGCCTTGCTGTTGCACAGCAGGTTTACAGCGAGGCACAATCTGACATCTATGGTGTCCCTCCGCTCTTTGCATAGCATTAAATTGTGCCTGTGAAATGGTCGGACAAACCCTCCTACAATGTGTGCATGCGCTATGGTGACGTCACTCCAGCTGATCGGCAACTCAGCTGGAGTGCCCTTCCGTTCTGTGTATGTGCGGGCACTTTTCAACGGAGGGCACAAATCGATAGTCCTAAAAACTGATGTCTTAAAAAATCAGTAGCAAGAAGAAAGCCATTGTTGAAAAAAAACATTACAAGTCCCATTTGCAGTTTGTGAGAAGCCATGTGGGGGACATAGCAAACATGTGGAAGAAGGTGCTCTGGTCAGATGAGACCAAAATTTAACTTTTTGGCCTAAAAGCAAAACACTGTGTGGTGGAAAACTAACACTGCACATCACCCTGAACACACCATCCTCACCATGAAACATTTTGGCAGCTTCATGTTGTGGGGATGGTTTTCTTTAGCAGGGACAGGGAAGCTGGACAGAGTTGATGGAGCCAAATAAAGGGGCAATCTTATGCCGCGTACACATGATCGGACTTTACGGCATACTTGGTCCGGCGTACCGGATTTCGTTGGACAATTCGATCGTGTGTGGGCTCCAGCGGACTTTGTTTTCTCAAAAGTTTGACAGACTTAGATTTGAAACATGTTTCAAATCTGTCTGACGGACTCGAGTCCGGTGGAAAAGTCTGCTCGTCTGTAAGCTAGTCCGACGGACAAAAACCGACGCTAGGGCAGCTATTGGCTACTGGCTATCAACTTCCTTGTTTTAGTCCGGTCGTACGTCATCAGGTACGAATCCGTCGGACTTTGGTTGATTGTGTGTAGGCAAGTCCGTTCATTCGGAAAGTACGTAGAAAAGTACGCCAGACAAAGTCTGCCGTAAGATCCGCTCGTGTGTACACGGCATTAGAGTCTGCAAAAGACTTGAGACTGGGGTGAAGGTTCACCTTCCAACAGGACAACTACCCTAAACATAAAGCCAGAGCTACACCACTGGAATGGTTTCAATCAAAGCATAATTATGTGTTAGAATGACCCAGTCAAAATTCCAGACCTAAATCCAATTGAGAATCTGTGGCAAGACTTGAAAATTGCTGTTCACAGACATTCTCCATCCAATCTGACAGAGCTTGAGCTATTTTGCAAAGAAGAATGGGCAAAAATGTCACTTTCTAGATGTGCAAAGCTGGTAGAGACATCCCCAAAAAAAGACTTGCAGCTGTAATTGCAGAGAAAGGTGGTTCTACAAAGTATTGACTCCCAATAAAATACATTTACAATTTTGGTGATATAATGTGGAAAATTTCAAGGGGTATGAATACAGGCACTGTATCTGCTGTAGCAGCGTTGAAACCCACCTTTCCTGCTGCAGTATGCATGGATTACGCAGTTTCCAAGAGATTAAACACTATTTGTAATAACGGGACTCTGAAAGTTCCAAAACAACTAACAACAACAGAATATACTTAACCCCTTCCCGCCCAGCCCTGGCATCCTATTAATAGGGTCTGTATGCCCATGGGCAATCAAGCCCGTCCTCTGTGCAGAGCAGCTGACAGATGTGTGTGCATTCATCTTGGAGCTGCATGCAGGCAGCTCCAAGATCCACATAGAAGTGGATGCACATGCTGTAGCTGCACGGACACAATCGCAGCCGCTAAGTGCCAAGCACTAAACCCCCTCCACTACCAGAGGAACCATAACCTGTCCCCTGGCTGATTGGCTGACTTGCAAGCAACAAAAAAACTCTGTCGTCCTTAGAAACAACACATGAACTTCCGCTGGACTTGTGTTAGACCCATGTAATGCATCATACTATAGCGCAGTCCCATTGTTATGTTGTTGCTGTTCTTTAGATACGTTGTACATGCACCACTTTGAGAGACTTCAGACCAAGAAGTTAACAATAACTTTCCTGAAGAAAGGCAAACATACAGGAACAGTTCTTGTAAAGCAGCTTCTCATATACATTCCTGTACAGAAGTGTTCTAGTGCCCACAAGTAAGGATGAGCTCCGGCGTGTCCGCATGCTGCACGTGCCGAGCCCGCCAGGAAGTCGGCACGGCGCAGTGCTAATCACAAGCAGTGAGAAATTTCCCGATGTGCGGCTGCAGAGATGGGGAAATGTCTCACTGCCTGTGATTAGCGCTGCGCCATGCCGACTTCCTGGCGGGCTCTGCACGTGGAGCATGCGAACACGCCGGTGCTCATCCTTACCCACAAGGTAATCATACCTGAATAACAGCTGAGAGTCCACAGTCCTTTAGACGCAAGTATCCATTAAGGTAAATAATCCACAACTGGCAGTTAAGAGTCCATAGGGTCCTCAGGTTCCCAGCCCCTCAGGGAACCCCGACTGCCCCCCCCCATGGGGGTCAGACCAACAAAGTAACAGTCTATCCTCACAGTATTTCCCAGTAGCTCCCCCCAGGGCATTTCAGTTAGCCCTTTTTATTTGGATCTCTAGAAAATTGGCGGGAAAATCTAGCCAATCAATTCCTCAGATCCACCACACATCTACGTTGTAACAATTTGCACTTGGCTGGCTTCTTAAAGACAAGAGTACAGACAAGAGAAACAGCACAACTTGAGATGGATAGCGGCAGAACATGAGCACAGCGGGAAAACATTAACCCCTTGTCGTCACCTGCCTACACATACACTAAGCTTTGCAGGAGTTTCAAAAATAATTAATCACATTTGTTCATTTCAGGGAGAGGAATCCAGTCCAGGAAACCCTGTGTACACCTGAAATGATAGCAAAATATGTCAAACATCCACAAACAGAAAATCCCTCACATGTCCCTCTATCGTCTAAAAACGAAGTTGTAACAAGTCTCTTTCAGCCTGTAGAAGACATAAATCAGTGCAGTTACTATCTGTTACTGGGCATGACAGGATAGTCCCCATTTGTTATGAAGAGGTGCAGGGTCTTTACCAGAGAGGTGCAGCAAGCCTGTGAGGTAATGCAATCCTCAGTGTACAGCGCAGGAGCTGATCAGTAGAACGCTGCAGTACACAGGACAGAGCCATGTTCTTGTAGCACTTCTCTCTTCTATATTTTGAACTGACACACCTCCTGTATAATACTAAACAGATAACCATCTCTGAATACTCCCCCCTAGAGGCACGTCATTTATTTGTCTGTACTCACAGGAAACTACAGGAGCCTGTTTCCTCATGTCACAATTTATTTCCATGTGTTCAGGGTCTCTGGTACTAAGAACTAAGGCACGCTATATTACCATAATTATTGGGACACCTGCCTTTACTCGCACATGAACTTTAATGGTATCCCAGTCTTAGTCAGTAGGGTTCAATATTAAATTGGTCAAACCTTTGCAGCTATAACAGCTTCAACTTTTCCGGGAAGGCCGTCCACAAGGTCAAGTTCCTCCACTCCAAACTCGCTCATCCATGTTTTTATGGACCTTTCTTTGTGCACTGGTCCAAATCATTTGGTGGACGTTGGATTATGGTGCAGGGGGTTGGGCTTGTCCCCTTAGTTCCAGTGAAGGGAACTCTTAAGGAGTCAGCATACCAAAACATTGTGGACAATTTCATCCTCCCAACTTTGTGGAACAGTTTGGGGATGACCCCTTCCTGTTGCAACATGATTGCGCACCAGTGCACAAAAAAAGGTCCATAAAGACATGGATGAGTGAGTTTGGGGTGGAGGAACTTGACTGGCCTGCACAGAGCCCTGACCTTGACCCAATAGAACACCTTTGGGATGAATTAGAGTGGATACTGTGAACCAGGCCTTCTCGTACACATCAGTGCCTGACCTCACAAATGTGCTTCTGGAAGAATGGTCAAACATTCCCATAGACACACTCCTAAACCTTGTGGACAGCCTTCCCAGAAGATTTGAAGCTGTTATAGCTGCAAAGAGTAGGCCAACTATTGAATCCTACGGACTAAGACTGGGATGCTATTAAAGTTCATGTGCGTGTAAAGGCGGGCGTCCCAATACTTTTAGCAATATAGTGTATCTACGGGGTCCTTTTCCCCGTGTTTTTAAGGAGGGCAAAATATGAGGGACTATTAAAAAAATAAGTAATATACACATTGTTAGCTTTATTCCTAGAGAAATATTAATAAAGTTTTAATGAGTACAATTATAAAATATTAAATGGATTTTTGACTTACCGAAAAATAATTTTCTTGGGATTCATTAAAGCAGAAGTTTAGCTATAACAATGTTTACAAAGCATTTTTTCCAGCTTGGACCTATGTAAGTATATACTATACCAGAAGGATCTACATGAAAGCTGGAAATCACTGTACAAAGCACCCCTACTACAGTGATTGCCGCTAGTGTAGCCCACTTTTGAGGGGCTATGAAAAATAGCCCTCCCCAAACAGGACAGTGCTCTAAACCTGTAGGTAAATAAGAGAACCAGAACATTCACTAAGTGGAAGAGGGGGTTTGATAATAAAGTTGGCAGTGCCTCTGTGAACAGAGGAGAGTCCCTTCCTGGGGAGTCAATCAGTAATCTAATCAAAGTAATTGGGAGCAGAGCAACTACTGCAACCAGCATATAACTTTAATCTTACGTACATAGATGCACACCAGTATGGAAATAATACAAGCGTTATATAAGAAAAAATTAAGAATAACATACATCCAATGTACAAACAGATACTATTAGCAAAGGGACCAATAGGAATCCTGGTGGAATTGTGCACATATACCCAGATATATATAGATTTTAATATAGCCACCTCCAGATTAATGTTGCAGAAAATTTCAGCTGCAGGGGCCCCTGAGGATGATCATGATGTGGCATCTGAAAACAAGATCTGCGGTCATGGGGAAATCTTCCAACTGTTGTTCAACCAGTCTAGAATGGAGCTTCTCACCACTAGGAACTGTGGTGTGGCATTGGAACCCAGAGTTAGCCTATCTACTCTGTGCTTTAGTCCCTCCCTAATAGTTTCTAAACTGACATGCAACTAAACCTCTAAGTTAAAGGGTTTGTTAACCCATTTATATAGGATTATGCCAGCCCCTCTATTAGAGGCTGGCATAGCACACTATGTAAGTAGTTTTAAAAAATGAGCAGTCTAAATACCGAATTTGAGCTATCTTCAGGCCGGTCACATTACTCACGGCCGCTTTTAGACTGCTCATTTTTATAAAGGACTTGCATAGTGTGCTATGCCAACCTCTAATAGAAGGGCTGGCAGTGACCATTGTAGGCTTTTATTTTTAATAGTAGTGGCGGGGAGGGTGGGGCAGAGACACAGCTGACAGGCAGGGAGGAGGGGTGAGGGGGGGAGAGAGAAGAGCAGAGCAGGGCCGCGTATGACGGAGGGACGCACTTTGACCACGGTGATCAGGGCTGAGCAGCCCTGGTTATCGTGGTCTGTACAGAGAGGGCATTCGTGAAGTGGCAGATTCAGGGAGGTTTTTTTTTCAGTTTAGAGGGGGGCACATTACACAGCACAGGCGCTGTGCTGTGTAATCTGCTTTAAGGGACCAGGATCTGTATTTTTTTTGGGTTAACAAACACTTTAATGATTTGAAGTAGCCATCAGAAGCCCAACCTGACTCCAGTCTATGCTAGTTATTGTGCCCTAAGCTAAAACTAGCTATAGGATCTCAGACCACAAGGGATGGGGTCAACTGGGATAACAGGAGCTGCATATAAACTACAGTGCCTTGCAAAAGTATTCACCCCCCTTGGCATTTTTCGTGTTTTGTTGCCTCACAACCTGGAATTAGCATGGATTGTTTGAGGATTTGCATCATTTAATTTACAGAACATGCCCACAACTTTGAAGATGTTTTTTTTTTATTGTGAAGCAAACAACAAATAGGACAAAATAACAGAAAAAGTCAATGTGCATAACTATTCACCCCCCTAAAGTCAATACTTTGTAGAGCCACCTTTTGCAGGTATCACAGCTCCAAGTCGCTTTGGATAAGTCTCTATGAGCCAAGAAGTAGCAGCACTAAACCTACTAAAATTATACAGTACAAACCAATATAATTAAACAACGTGCAATAAGTGAAATAAAAGGATTAAATGATTAAATAAAAGTCCATCTTCATAAATACACAATGCTCAAACAATTGACCGGACTGTGAGTGTGATTCAATTGGTTGATTATATCCTCCACTGCACCACCAGTGCTGAACACACAAAATGCTCGCTTACCAGACGGCAAGCTGTAAAAGCTTGCGACCTATACCCGGCCAGGGCTTTTATCCAATGTAGAGCCAAACGAGTGGATTCCAGGAAAAACCCTCAAGATGGTCGTCATACAAGGTAAGGGGCCACTGCTTACATTAGTGTTTTATGCACGAAGAGGACACTGAGTGAATTGCATCCCAGACACCCCACTGTTGTTTTATTGAATACACCAGAACTTGCTTTTGCACCTTCAATGACTCTTACACTGGCACTTTAAGTTTGCTGCACTTACTGGCATGTCATTGGTCATTTGTTTTGCAGGCCAGCACAATATATTTTATATCACTATTATTGGGACATTTATTTATATTATTTATTATCCATATTGCGTTGGATTGATGTGTTTTATTTGCGATATCTAGATCACCTTTAAGCACTGGCACTTTGTACGTTTTGCACCATTTATAAGGATATGTTTTTGATGGTTATTTCTGATTTATTCTATGTATTTTTATTTAGAATTATTCACATGAAGTAGTGTTTATGTCCCTTTGTGCACCAACACATGATTATCTCAATTTATATGTTTTTAGTGTCAACACTTATTTATGCGATTTAACATGCGATTTTTTTGTCATTTAGTATATACCAATTGAAAAGGATTTTTTATGCACTTTTTTTTACATACACATGATGCTGATTATTAAGACTTTAATGTTTTTTAGTGTCAACACTTATTTATGCAATTTATTATGCGATGATGTCATCGTATGACGAAACACGCGTTGGGAGGAGCTGACATGCTGACGTCTTGCGTGTGCCGTTCGAGGGACGGGTGTTTGTATGAGCCGGCCGGCTGACTTGCTTTTAACCATTTGAAACTTTGTAAGTGACTTTCTTCTTATAAAATAAACCATGTTTATCAGTATTACACTATGGTGCCCCTTTTCTGTTTTGGGATACATCTGAATACCACCACATTCTGCCTATACTTATAATCTGTGATTGATGAGTTTGGCGGTCCCTGCCTTGTATGCCGACCATCTTGAGGGTTTTTCCTGGAATCCACTCGTTTGGCTCTCCATTGGATAAAGGCCCTGGCCGGGTATAGGATGCAAGCTTTTACAGCTTGCCGTCTGTTTGTTCAGCACTGGTGGTGCGGTGGAGGATATAATCAACCAATTGAATCACACTCACAGTCCGGTCAATTGTTTGAGCATTGTGTATTTATGAAGATGGACTTTTATTTAATCATTTAATCCTTTTATTTCACTTATTGCACTTTGTTTAATTATATTGGTTTGTACTGTATAATTTTAGTAGGTTTAGCGCTGCTACTTCTTGGCTTATTTATTGTTGTGTGTATCTCACTTTTAGCAGCAGCTTTTTTGATTTCCTTTTTACTATATATAATCAGCTTTCCTTCAGTTTACTCACAGCGTGGTATTTTTTGTTTTATAAGTCTCTATGAGCTTGCCACATGTTACCACTGGGATTTTTGCCCATTCCTCCTTGCATAACTGCCCCAGCTCCTTCAAGTTGGATGGTTTGCGCTTGTGAACAGCAATCTTTAAGTCTGACCACAGATTTTCTATTGTATTGAGGTCTGGGCGTTGACTAGGCCATACCAACACATTTACATGTTTCCCCTAAACCACTCAAGTGTTGCTTTAGCAGTGTGTTTGGGGTCATTTTCCCGCTGGAAGATTTTGCTCAAGAATATCCCTGTATTTAGCACCATCCATCTTTCCCTCAAATCTGACCAGTTTCCCAGTCCCGACTGCTGAAAAACATCCCCACAGCATGATGCTGCCACAACCATGTTTCACTGTGGGGATGGTGTTCTTTGGGTGATGTGATGTGTTGAGTTTGCGCCAGACATAGCATTTTCTTTAATGGCCAAAAAGTTCAATTTTAGTCTCATCAGACCAGAGCACCTTCCCCCATACATTTTGGGAGTCTCCCACATGCCTTTTCGCAAACTCAAAACGTGCTATTTTGTTTTTTGCTGAAAGTAATTCCTTTCTTCTGGCCACTCTGCAATAAAGCCCAACTCTATATATAATCTATATTTGATTATGATAGATTTGATGGTGCTCCTAGGGATCATCAAAGATTTGGATTTTTTTTTATAACCTAACCCTGACTTGTACTTCTCAACAACATTGTCCCTTACTTGTTTGGAGATTTTTCTTGGTCTTCATGGCAGTGTTTGGTTAGTGGTGCCTCTTGCTTAGGTGTTGCAGCCTCTGGGGCCTTTCCAAAAGGTGTGTATATGTAATGACAGATCATGTGACACTTAGATTGCACACAGGTGGACATCATTTCACTAATTATGTGACTTCTGAAGGTAATTGGTTGCACCAGAGCTTTTCATGCGCTTCATAACAAAGGGGGTGAATACATACGCACATGCCAATTATCAGTTTTTTATTTCTGAAAAATAGTTTTATGTATATATTTTTTTAATTTTACTTCACCAACTTAGACTATTGTGTTCTGATCCATCACATATAATTCAGATTAAAAAAACATTGAACTAAAGACTGTAATGTAACAAAATAGGTAAAAAGCCAAGGGGGGTGAATACTTTTGCAAGGCACTGTATAGTGTAATAAACAAGTTTACTTACCAATATACTGGAAGATGACCACTACAGACACACAGAGGCATAGACCTAGATATCTGGCACTGTGCATGTGAAATAATAACAAGAGGAAAGAGATATGCTATCTGTCACAGTGATTTAGATATACACTCAGCAACTGCAGGAACTTATTAGAACATAGGAATACTAGCATAATAGTCCCTTCTGGCTTGGAGTTTAGTAGCATGGACAGGACATGTGGCTAGGGTAGCCACCTGTCCGGGATTCACCCGGATAGTCCAGGTTCTGAATCATCTGCCCGGGCGGGGCTGATATGCATTTCAGGGGCTCTGCCTCCTTTGTCAAACAACCCGTTCATAGCTGGCATTTATACAGTGCCAGCTGGGAATAAGGTGGCAAGGTGCAAGACCAATTGGAACTACTGCATGTGCACCCGCAGCAGTGAATAATTCAGGTTTATTATACACCGATGTGGGTCAGGGCCGAATCTAGCCTGTCCAATGTGGGGGGG
The DNA here is from genome assembly GCF_042186555.1 of Aquarana catesbeiana. NCBI lineage: Eukaryota > Metazoa > Chordata > Amphibia > Anura > Ranidae > Aquarana > Aquarana catesbeiana. The sequence continues at coordinate 372,616,861 of NC_133328.1, read as the reverse complement.
GGGGGGTAGTAAAAAATGTCAGGGGGCAAAGAATGGGAGGTCAGCAGGGCAGTGTACAGGGCGTCAGCAGAGCAGAAGATAAGGTCCGCAGTTTGTAGGGCAGTGTAGAGATGCTAATGGTTTTTAGGGCAGTGTACAGGAAGTCAGCAGGTCAAAGGATGGAAGGTCAGCGGGGGACGAGCTGAGGACAGGGGTAAGCAGGGTGGGGGACTGGGGTCAGTGTTGGCACGGCAGTGGACAGGGGTAACGGCTGGCAGGGAAGAAGACAGGGGTCACCCCTGCAGAGGCAGATGACGGGGATTACTGATGGAGAAGCAGAGGACAGGGATCACCATTGGCAGGATGGGGGCTACCGCTGGCAAGGCAGAGGACAGGGGTCACCACGGGAGAGGCAGGGGACAGGGAACGCCGCTGGCAGGGAAGAGGACAGGGATCACTGCTGGAGAGGCAGAGGACGGGGGTTATCGCTGGCAGGGCAGAAGACGGGGATTAGGCTGGAGAGTCAGAAGGCAGGGATCGACGCTGGAGAATCAGGGGATAGGGGTCACTGTTGGAGAGTCAGAAGACAGGGAACACCGCTGTCACGGCACTTGGCAGAGCTCCTTTCCCATCCCAGCATTGTACACAGCTCCTCCCCCCAACACTACACAGAGCTGAAATCACATTCTTTTACCTACAGCCCTGACCTTCACAGGGTGTAGCTGGCCACTATTTTGCCATTCTGACCTGTGAAATTCCCTGGTCGGAACAGCAGTGTAGCTGCAGTAGCCAGATACACCCTGCGAAGATCAAGGCTGTAAGTAAAAGAATATGATTTCAGCTCTGTGTAGTGTGGGGGAGGAGCTGTGTACAGTCCTGGGATGGGAAAGGAGCTCAGCGGCCGGGCAGAGCCAGAGTGGAGGGGGGTGGTCAGGGGGCTTTGGGGGGCGCAACTGAGATCTGGGGGGCGCAGCCGCCCCTAGATCCGACTATGCTGTAGGTCCACATGCAGTAGTTGCACTTGATCCTGCCCTTTGCTGCCTTCCTCCCCGGCCAGCAATGTATAAATGCTGGCTGTTTGTCTATGCACTGGTTGCTTGACAAAGGGGCAGAGCCCCTGAAATGCATTTCAGCCTTGCCCATCCCCAACATCACAGGTTGGATTTGACAGGGGCATGCTCTCTCTCATTGCAGCCGTACCCCCGCCAGCTTGCCCCGTCAATCCCTGACTATGCTGGATGTTCACACTGCTGCAGGTCCTGCTAGGCCATTAGCATATAATGGAGTAAAGCCCCTGTAGAACAAAATGTCAGCCAAAGAGTTCTCCTCATGTACACAGATAAGAGACCTGTTCTGGATATGAGACGTACAATATCCATAAGCCTGGGTTAACACTAGCACGATCTCAGAGATCGCATGTGATTCGCACCCGCACTGCAGGGTTGCCCCCCAGGGAGCAACAAGGGGGCAAGGTGCTTTGGGGTGGGGGTGTAGAGCCCCTCTGCCCAAAGCACCCACCCCCCGTGTTGAGGGCATGCGGTCTGGTATGGTTCAGGAGGGGGGGCCATTGGCTCGTCCCCTCCCTTTCCTGACCTGCCGGGCTGCATGCTCGCATAAGGGTCTGGTATGGTTTTTGGGGGGACCCCAGACAATAGATAACGTCGCCATCTAGTGGTGAAATAGGAAACCTATGTAATTTAGGTGGATACCGAACACAGATGGCGACGTTATCTATTGTCTCTATTCCCCTATTCCTATTAGTAGCCAATACTTAAGATGGAGTCACCACTATTTATTGTCTATGATATTGCCCTGGTTGCCAGTAGTCAAAATGGCGCTGTAGGTATATATACACCTCCACAGTGATGACACATCCATTCGGCCAATCCCCAGAAGACGTCCGCTCGTGACGAAGCACGTAGGTTGGAGCCTCTGACGATGACATCATCACGCTAGCCTTCCGCGACCGTGGTGAGACGAATGCTCTAGGAATAGGGAGAAGCGAATAAAGACACTGCAGCTTTTATGTGACACAACCGCTTATGATGACACATCGTTCCTGTAAGTGCAAACTCTTTCTTATCTTAATAAATTATACTGAACAGACATATTGCACTATGGAAGTTTCTATTTTTTATCTTTGAGCAACATTAGAAAGATCGGCTGGTCCAGATGATCATTTTAACACACGAATATGCTTTGATCTAAGCCATTCCATTGTAGCTCTGGCTGTATGTTTAGGGTCATTGTCCTGCTTGAAGGTGAACCTCTGCCCCAGTCTCACGTTTTTTGCAGACTCTAACAGGTTTTCTTCTAATGCTGCGTACACACGGTTGGACATTGCATCAGGCAAAACTCCGTTGGCATCTCCGACGGAAAAATTTAAAACAGGCTCTATATCTAAGTCCGTCGGAAATGCCGACAGAAAAAGTCAGATGGGACATACACACGGTCGGAATGTCCGATGAAAAGCTCCCATCTGACTTTTTCTGCCGGAAAGTCCGACCGTGTGTACGCGGCATAAGATTGCCCTGTGATTGCCCTGTAATTGGCTCCATCCATCTTTCCATCAACTCTGACCAGCTTCCCTGTCCCTGCTGAAGAAAAGCATCCCCACAACATGATGCTGCCACCACCATGTTTCATGGTGGGGATGGTGTGTTCAGGGTGATGTGCAGTCTTAGGTTTCAGCCACACATGCTGTTTTGCTTTTTGGCCTCATCTGACCAGAGCACCTTCTTCCACATGTTTGCTGTGTCCCCCACATGGCTTCTTGCAAACTGCAAACAGGACTTCTTATGGCTTTCTTTCAACAATGGGTTTCTTTTTGCCACTCTTCCATAAAGGCCAGATTTGTGGAGTGCACAACTAATAGTTGTCTTGTGGACAGATTCTCCCACCTGAGCTGTGGATCTCTGCAGCTCCTCCAGAGTTACCATGGGCCTCTTGGCTGCTTCTCTGATTAATGCTCTCCTTGCCCGGCGTGTCAGTTTAAGACAGCAATGTCTTGGTGGGTTTGCAGTTGTGCCATACTCTTTCCATTTTCGGGTGATAGATTTAACAGTGCTCTGTGAGATTTTCAAAGCTTGGGATATTTTTTTATAACCTAACCCTGGTTTAAACGTCTCCACAACTTTATCCCTGGCCTGTCTGGTGTGTTTCTTGGCCTTCATGATGCTGTTTGTTCACGAAGGTTCTCTAACAAACCTCTGAGGGCTTCACAGAACAGCTGTATTTACACTGAGAATAAATTACACACAGGTGGACTCTATTTACTAATTAGGTGACTTCTGAAGGCAATTGGTTCCACTAGATTTTAGTTAGGAGTATCAGAGTAAAGGGGGCTGAATACAAATGTTTGCCACACTTTTCAGATATTTATTTGTAAAAAATGTTGAAAACCATTTATCATTTTCCTTCCACTTCACAATTATGTGCCACTTTGTGTTGGTCTATCACATAAAATCCCAATAAAATACATTTACGTTTTTGGCTGTAACATGACAAAATGTGGAAAATTTCAAGGGGTATGAATTTTTTTTCAAGGCACTGTACACTGATTCCTTCTTTATAGGGCTAGATAGGTTAGGCTTATATTGTGGATGTTTGTAGATGTAGCGAGTTTAGCGTTAGGGTGGACTTATCCTTTAATGCATTCCTTGCAATAAGGTAAAAAATGTATAGGCATCAGCATCCCCCCCTCACTCCACTCTTTTATTTACCCAGGCCCTCATTCAATCCAGCGCTATGCACGTCTGCAGCTCTTTTCTCCCCTCACTTCTGGGTCTCACTTCCCGTGGGGGCACTGGACAGAGTAGAGGCTAAGAGCACCAGTGGGTGATCCGAAAAGAGGAGGTTTGCGGCCGCTTTGTGCAATTCCTTTATTCCATATACAGTAGACATGTTTATTTTTATTTTATTTTTTTTCCTTTACAATCTCTAATGCCGCATACACACAAGCGGAATGTCCATCAGAAAAAGTCCGATGGGAGCTTTTCATCGTATATTCCGACCGTGTGTATTTTTTCTGTCGAAAATTCAGAAGGACTTAGATAGAGAATATGTTCTAAATTTTTCCGACGGAACTAATTACTATCGGGAAACCCGCTCGTCTGTATGCTGTTCCGACATACCAAAAACGGCGCATGCTCTGAAGCAAGTACGAGATGGAAGTTATTGGCTACTGGATATTGAACTTCCTTTTTCTAGTGCCGTCATACATGTTGTGCGTCACCTCGTTCTGGATGGTCGGACTTTGGTGTGACCGTGTGTATGCAAGACAGCTTGAACGGAATTCCATCGGAAAAACCTTCAGAGTTTATTCCGACGACAAATCCAGTCGTGTGTACAGGGCATAAGTGTACCCTTTAACCCTGGGGGTTACATGTTCCTGCCTAGTATAGTGGCTGTGAACTTATTTGTCCCCTCAAGAAGTTGAACGCCTGTACACAATTTCAGTCGTCTCCCTTATGTACTTGGAGATAGCGTTGTCTCCCATCAGCAGGTCCTAGTATGTCCCAGTGAATTTGATAAACTTTTCTAAAATGGTTGTAAACCTAAATCCTAAAAACAACACTCTTTTGCACAATTAAGTAGATAATACTGTTATAACCTAAATTGCATGGTGTGTACTTCTTAAAAATTCCTCCTCATTCATTTATAGCTCTCATAAATCTGCTGGTCTGTGAGTCTGTCATAGCACTGGAGTTTTGAGATTGGAGACATGATGTCACACTATCCCCCTGCCAGTTATACATGAAGCGGTACCCTTGTAAGGGCTGCTGAGTGTTGTGGTCCGCCTGTCACCCTGCCCAGCCAGGCACAGGTGACAGGCCGGCCAGCCAGTCACGGTATATACAATCTCCTCTCTTTCTCCAGCACATCACTTGCTTGCAGACTATCTCTCCTCAACACCTCCAGCACGTCACTTGCTTGCACTTCCCGGACCAGCTAGTACTGATAGATAGGCCTGACACTGGCTTAGCCAGGCCCAAAGCAAATGCCATTTGCAGGCAGGGACCGCGGGCCCCTATGGTGTAGCAGAAATATGGTAGTCCTTGGTGCTAGCTGTCCTACATGTGACTACTGCTACCAGCCTCACCTCTTCAGGCACTGCCAGCCCTCCTGGCTGCAGCTACCATTTTCCACTGCCCGTGTCACCCCAATCTTCCTGACTGGCTCTGCACCCATCCCAGACTGCTCTATCCCAGTCCTCTCAGGCGTGCCTCCCACTCCTCCTGACTGTGTGAACACTCACCAACCCTCTTGTCTGCCTTTGTGGATCTCCTGGAGACCTGCTAGGCAGTGCTCTCCTGCTGTCCACTCTTGCTCCTCCTGTGCCTCCTCGTTAGGACACCTCTGTGGGTTGTAAGAGTGGGTCCCGTCCGCACCCCAGCCCAGGCCCAAGGTCACCCCCCCAGACTGGGGAGCGTCCTCCAAGGCCATGACAGCCTAACACTCTATCTCCATCTTCCACCTGATACTAACTCCTCCACAGCTAGACTGACCCTGGGTATTTAGGGAGGCCTGCCCCCTGCCAATCCAGGTTGGGGATTGTTAAGGGCTCCCCAAAACACCACAGACAGCTTCACCCTACTTCTCGTCAATCCTTTCCAGAAAACACTAGAACAATCTGGAAAGAAGTAGGAGGTCTTGGTGATGCTGCCTGTGAATCACCCAGCTCTACTCTGAGTCACTCCCAACCCAGATCAAAACACACCAGCCAAGCCTGGAAATGTACCTACTCTCACAAAACTCCAGCCATTCCACTTCTAGCACATTAGAGGGTGCTACACTCATGATCTCTCTTTTTCAGCTCTCTGTCTCTGTTTCATTTCTTGCTGTCTAACTGTGTGTCTGTCTGAATCATTGCCCACATTTACAACAGAAGGTAGAATGAGTAGAATTCATACACACACTGACAGGCTGGTAGCAGGCAAAGAAACACAACATATCTGCAAATACTGTATGTCATTATTTCCATATAAAATTATTTTAATAAACTTTTGACCTTTAGATCAGTCCAAAAGTGACACAAAGGAAGCCGAATCACCGGCTGTAATAGATTTTATTCAGGGGAAAGAAATAAGGAGCAGCAGGGACAAACTTACTTTTACACAGCTTTAATTCATGGCTCATGCACCTGTCTACCTGTCTCCTCCGCACAGTCTTTCACTCAAAGGAGAAGGGGAGGGCTGTCCCCATATATTTTCTGGTGTCAGCTTTAGTCTATTCACAAGCGCAGGGAGGATTGCAGGCGACAGGGAGTGCTTATACATACCATACTAAGCACAAATGATTAGTGCTGGTGATCTTTATTTAATTTAATGTTCAGAATTTTTCTTTTGTTTTTCAGATTTACAACCACTTTAAGAATTGTTCTACTGTAAGCCCCTACCAGTAGCCATGTTTGAAGTAAATTGGGCTGATGTTTGCTATTCTCATTGCTAGAACAGTTCCAACAAAGTTGGATATATTGTCCATATGATATACAAGGTATTAGAGTCCATGGATGTGAGCTACATGCGTGCAGTATTGTATTCACAACATTCTCAACATTGAAAAAGGGAATTCTGGCCTTGTCACTCTGCACAGTAAACTTAAGGTTGAAAGCGCCGTTACTAATTTCTACCATAAATTAAATTCCTTGATTGTGCCTGTCTTTATGAGGAATATATCATCAGTATATCTGTACCCACAGTGTCTGGGAAAGCTACTGGGACAGAACTTCATTGGCAAATAATCCCCCCCCCCCCCCGGTATAGATTGGTGCATGAGAATGCGCACAACGTCCCAGTGGGTTTTAAGGAAAGTAAAATATTTCTGAGTAAAAGTTATAAATGTAAAGAAATAGAAAAAAAAGGCTCTATAAAATGCCTAATATAAAAAAACTGAGCAGCAATTCTCTTGTATGACATAATCACATAATAAAAAAATATAGAATCGCACTACATAATCATAACAAGAAATGAATATGAAAAAACAAATTGTCCATTAGTGAATCCACAGTTTTTTGTGACAATGGTGTCATTCTCCACCATCCACCACCTTGTGAAGCAATGTCTCCACCAAAAGCTGAAAAACCTGCTTACCAGCTTCTGTAGACCCCTTATTATAGGGGGTCACTCTGCGCTTATGGCTTATAACAAAGCCCGGGCCTTTCTCCACATTGCATGGTCTTTTCCTCTCCCTGAACCCCGTTTGCAACACGGACCCATTGCAACACATTGGAAACACAGCAATACATAGAAGCCTGATTGACCTTCCTCGTAGTATACTTAGGGGGTCCATACTGGCAGGTGAGTGCATACCCTGGTGGGGGCACAGGGGTATTGCAGTTGTGCACTAGTGGATGCAGGGAGCACATATTTGAATAATATTGTGTAGATGTACAGATATTTTGGGGATCATTTTATAACCTCTTTGGATGGAGTTACAGTATCTTACAAAAGTGAGTACGCCCCTCACATTTTTGTAAATATGTTATTATATCTTTTCATGTGACAACACTGAAGAAGTGACACTTTGCTACAATGTAAAGAAGTGAGTGTACAGCTTGTATAACTGTTTCATTTTTCTGTCCTCTTAAAATAATTCAACACACAGCCATTAATGTCTAAACCACTGGCAACAAAAGTGAGTACACCCCTAAGTGAAAATGTCCAGATTGGGTCCAAAGTAATAATATTTTGTGTGGCCACTATTATTTTCCAGCACTGCCTTAACCCTCTTGGGCATGGAGTTCACCAGTGCTTCACAGGTTGCCTCTGGAGTCCTCTTCCACTCCTCCATGACGATATCATGGAGCTGTTGAATATTAGAGACCTTGCACTCCTCCACCTTCCTTTTCAGGATGCCCCACAGATGCTCAATAGGTTTTAGGTCTGAAGACATGCTTGGCCAGTCTATCACCTTCACTCTCAGGTTCTTTAGCAAAGCAGTGGTGTGTTGTGGTCGTTATGTTGAAATCCTGCCCTGCGGCCTAGTCTCCAAACGGAGGGGATCATACTCTGCTTCAGTATGTCACAGTACATGTTGGCATTCATGGTTTCCTCAATGAACTGTAGCTCCCCAGTGTCGGCAGCACTCATGCAGCTCCAGACCATGACACTCCCACCACCATGCTTGACTGTAGGCAAGACAGACTTGTCTTTGTACTCCTCGCCTGGATGCAGCCACATATGCTTGACACCATCTGAACCAAATAAGTTTATCTTGGTCTCATCAGATCACAGGACATGGTTTGGGTAATCCATGTCCTTAGTCTGTTTTCAGCAAACTGTTTGCAGGCTTTCTTGTGCATCATCTTTAGAAGATGCTTCCTTCTGGGACGACAGCCATGCAGACCAATTTGATGCAGTGTGCAGCGTATGGTCTGAGCACTGACAGGCTGACCCCCCACCCCTTCAATCTCTGCAGCATTGCTGGCAGCACTCATATGTCTATTTCTCAAAGACAACCTCTGGATATGACGCTGAGCACGTGCACTCAACTTCTTTGGTCGACTACGGCGAGGCCTGTTCTGAGTGGAACCTGTCCGGTTAAACCGCTGTATGGTCTTGGCCACCGTGCCGAAGCTCAGTTTCGCGGTCTTAGCAATCTTCTTATAGCCATCTTTATGTAGAGCAACAATTCTTTTTTTCAGATCCTCAGAGAGTTCTTTGCCATGAGGTGCCATGTTGAACTTCCAGTGACCAGTATGAGAGAGTGAGAGCGATAACACCAAATTTAAACACACCTGCTACCATAGGCGTGCGCAGCCTATGGCATTAGGGTGTGCACCCCAAAGCTTAAGCACACACCACCGATTATTTATGATGTTCATTCAGAAAAGGAAAGGGCTAGTAAATTACATTTTTACTGGCCCCTTCCCCCACTCATCCTAAAACATCCCGCAGCAACAGCCGGCGGGAGAGGTGGGAAGCTGGCAGTGCTGCGGGGGGAAGGAGGGGGAGCCAGATCAGTAGGGGGAATCTGTTCTGCACAGGGTGATTTGGGTGTGCCTGGGCACACCTGGCACACCCTGTACGCACACATATGCCTGCTACCCATTCACACCTGAGACCTTGTAACACTAACGAGTCACATGACACCAGGAAGGGAAAATGGCTAATTGGCCCCAATTTGGACATTTTCACTTAGGGGTAAACTCACTTTTGTTGCCAGCAGTTTAGACATTAATGGCTGCGTGTTGAGTTATTTTGAGGGGCAGCAAATTTACACTGTTATACAAGCTGTACACTCACTACTTTACATTGTAGCAAAGTGTAATTTCTTCAGTGTTGTCACATGAAAAGATATAATAAAATATTTACAAAAATGTGAAGGGTGTACTCACTTTTGTGAGATACTGTACATGCACTTTAGTTTTGAACGTATTTTATACACCTTATTTTGTTACTTTTTTGTATGGATTTAATGCACTTTATTTGTATTTATTGTTTGATTTATGAATTGAGCACACAGCACTGTCAGAACTTTACTTATATATTGTTTAAAAAACATAGAATTGATATGTTTGATTTGTGAGCTGAACATACAGCACTATAGCACTAGTAGCACTTTTTTTACACATAATACAGAATTGATTTGTGGAAAGGGAGCACAGCCTTTTTAAATATTTACCATTAAACAGATTGTGCCTGTGCTGTTGGGGAGCGAGGATGTTCATGAGTGGGAGTGTGCACGTGGAGATGAACTTATTGGTGAGTTGGAGCATGTGCATGGAGCTGAGCGTGTTGTTGAGTGTGAGCATGTAGAGGAGCATGGAGGTGAGTTGGAGGGTGGGGGTATAGTGTAGGTTTTATTGATATATTAGTGGGGACAGAAAGTATTCAGACCCTCTTACATTTTTCACTCTTTGTTATATTGCAGCCATTTGCTAAAATCATTTAAGTTCATTTTTTTCCTCATTAATGTACACACAGCACCCCATATTGACAGAATAAAACAGAATTGACATTTTTGCAGATTTATTAGAAATGAAAAACTGAAATATTACATGGTCCTAAGTATTCAGACCGTTTGTTCAGTATTTAGTAGAAGCACCCTTTTGATCTAATACAGCCATGAGTCTTTTTGGGAAAGATGCAACAAGTTTTTCACACCTGGATTTGGGGATCCTCTGCCATTCCTCCTTGCAGATCCTCTCCAGTTCTGTCAGGTTGGATGGTAAACATTGGTGGACAGCCATTTTTAGGTCTCTCCAGAGATGCTCAATTGGGTTTAAGTCAGGGCATTGGCTGGGCCATTCAAGAACAGTCACGGAGTTGTTGTGAAGCCACTCCTTTGTTATTTTAGTTGTGTGCTTAGGGTCATTGTCTTGTTGGAAGGTAAACCTTCGGCCCAGTCTGAGGTCCTGAGCACTCTGGAGAAGGTTTTCGTCCAGGATATCCCTGTACTTGGCCGCATTCATCTTTCCCTCGATTGCAACCAGTCGTCCTGTCCCTGCAGCTGAAAAACACCCCCACAGCATGATGCTGCCACCACCATGTTTCACTGTTGGGACTGTATTGGACAGGTGATGAGCAGTGCCTGGTTTTCTCTACACATACCACTTAGAATTAAGGCCAAAAAGTTCTATCTTGGTCTCCTCAGACCAGAGAATCTTATTTCTCGCCATCTTGCAGTCCTTCAGGTTTTTTTTAGCAAACTCCATGCGGGCTTTCATGTGTCTTGCACCAAGGAGAGGCTTCCGTCAGGCCACTTTGCCATAATGCCCGACTGGTGGAGGGCTGCAGTGATGGTTGACTTTCTACAACTTTCTTCCATCTCCCGACTACATCTCTGGAGCTCAGCCACAGTGATCTTTGGGTTCTTCTTTACCTCTCTCACCAAGGCTCTTCTCCCCCTCAATTTGGCCAGACTGCCAGCTCTAGGAAGGGTTCTGGTCATCCCAAACGTCTTCCATTTAAGGATTATGGAGGCCACTGTGCTCTTAGGAACCTTAAGTGCAGCAGAATTTTTTTGTAACCTTGGCCAGATCTGTGCTTGCCACAATTCTGTCTCTGAGCTCTTCAGGCAGTTCCTTTGACCTCATGATTCTCATTTGCTCTGACATGCACTGTGAGCTGTAAGGTCTTATATAGACAGGTGTGTGGCTTTCCTAATCAAGTCCAATCAGTATAATCAAACACAGCTGGACTCAAATGAAGGTGTAGAACCATCTCAAGGATGATCAGGAGAAATGGACAGCAATTGGGTTAAATATATGAGTGTCACAGCAAAGGGTCTGAATACTTAGGACCATGTGATATTTCAGTTTTTCTTTTTTAATAAATCTGCAAAAATGTCAAGAATTCTGTGTTTTTCTGTCAATATGGGGTGCTGTGTGTACATTAATGAGGAAAACAATGAACTTAAATGATTTTAGCAAATGGCTGCAATATAACAAAGAGTGATAAATTTAAGGGGGTCTGAATACTTTCCGCCCCCACTGTATGTGCTGTGCTGCTGTGTCAAATTCTAATTATATAGTTTTAATAAAATAAAACAAAAATTACTGGCAAAGAAAAGTGAATATTGATGCCTAAATATATCTTGGCGTGTTAATATTCTGAAAATTAGCATATATAGTGTCCACTGTCCATGCATAAACAAAATTTCATACATAATACATATTGTTCGATTTCAAACTTCACACTGGTTGGTGAAACCAAAATTCCAGTGCAAACAGTCATATTTGCTGGATTTACATGGACACTATAGATGCTAATTTTCAGATTATAACACGCCAAGATATATTTAGGAATTGATATTAGACTTCACTTTTCTATGTCTGTTTCATGCATTTAACACCTATATATATAATTAGCATTTGGCACATCGGGGGGGGGGGGTCTAATCACACACTGACCTGCTGCAGTGGTGCTGGCTGTGTGTCTGTGCCTCTGCTTGCTGAAGAGGGGGGCTCCACCAGGCTGAGTACGGACACACAGGGCACGGGAGAAATCTCAATGTGTGCAGAGCCGTGCAGCTGACAAGGAAAAGTCAGATCTGTGTGGAGGTCACACAGGACTCACTCCTGCCCACCGGACTGTGACAGAAATAGCGGAGCCGCGATGAGCAGAGCTGAATGTGTGAGCTGCACCCGGCAGAAGGGGGAGGAGGACAGTGGGATGGGGGGAGCTGGGCTTGCTCACCTCCAATGCAGGAAGTTTCCACAAACATGTGGTCCCGAGCCTGGCGATAGCTGACGAGAGGGGAGGAGGAGGCAGGGAGGGAAATCCCGAGGACACATGATTGGTTGTTAAGGACGCGGCGGCCCCGTTCCTTAACAACCAATAATTGCCATAATTTTTTTCTTTACTTTTCAGCTGTTAGCGGGGAATTCCTGCTGACAGCTGAAAGTACCAAGCACGAAGGTATTGGTTTCTCATCCCCACCCCCTTTCCTGACCTGTGGGGCTGAATGCTCAGAGAAGGGTCTGGTATGGTCTTTGACCCTGGTATGACACGAGAGCCATATGACTGTGGATCCAACTTTGCCCTGCAACTTTTATTTTTATCCCCCCCCCCCCCCAAAAATGATTTCAGTTTGTTTTTCAATTGAGTTGTACAGTTTATATGTCACATTATAGGTTCTAAAATGACTTATCTTTGTCTCATTTTTTTTATATCACAGAAACCTGACATTTTAAAAGGGGTGTGTAGAATTTTATATCCATTGTATTTGCGGATCATGTTTTTTAATTACTAATTAAGTTCATCATAGATAAGCAGTCGTTCCATCGAAGACCCGTCCTTCCCCATATATCATGATGAGAGCAGGAACTGTTCAACTAAACTGTTAAACTCTTCAGCATATCTCAGGTGAAGATTATGTTTGCCTTTTGGCATCAGATGTAATCTGAAATATATAAAAATAATTTTTTTTCAGTAATACTTCTCTTTTAGTAGCTAGGATACCAACAGAGCTTGGCAACAACTTTTCCCTAACATTCAATACAAAACTTCCAATTGACATGTTTTTTCACAATAGTACTTGATCTAGTAAATTGATTCTCACCTAAACAACAACTAGCATGTTCCCTTGATTTTAGCCTACAAACAATTGGACCTGCAAATCTCACATTTGTTCTTATTTTGCTACGCCTGTGTGGATAGAACCATTTCTGACTTTTGGAACCACCCTTTAGAGTTGTGCTCTGGCACACACGTGTAAGAAAAGGGATGCATGTTTACACACTAAATGTGTCACAGTGTTTCTCTTATGCTAGTTAAAGTATATCCAAAACCAAAACTGTATTATGACGCAGCTTACTAGTCTTTAATTTGGTGGTTGCATTCATTTTCTTTTTTCAAGCTTCTTTTGCTCTATTTTCACCTGGTAATCCTGCAAATAACACACCCTCCTGTCAATGGGTGGATACATCACTCCTCCACTGTATCGATGGAGAGAGCCATGGCTGTCACCTCAGGCTGCTTTCCTGATATGGATTCCATGTCTGTATCATCTTGATTACATGGTGACAGGGCAATTGGTAGGTTACAGAGGATAGCTAGAAGGGAAGATATTCTTCAGTGCAGGTCACAGGAAGCGACAGACACAGCATTTTGGGCAATATGAACAGGTATATTGTATTTGCTGAAAATGTTCTGAGCTTGAAATAAGGAAAATGAATGCAGCCATCATATCTAAGGACTGTAAGCTACAACGTATTGAATTTGTTTTTTCTGTTTTAGCTATCCTTTAACTGTACTGTAATGCAAGTAACATAGGTATGGAGCAGTGTAAGAATGTATCTCTTCCACCCCCAGAAGGTTCTGTCTGAGAAAAGGATTCCTACCTTCCCTAGGTCATTCCTGCAAGCACATAAAGAACTAAAAAAAAAATGTAAAAAAAAAGTACCAATTACACTTAACGGTTCCCCTTGATCCTCAGTTTGCAGAGAAGTAACTCCTGAACCTGGTACACAAGGGAAATCATTCCTCGAAAGCACTCACCTTCTAGCGTTCTATAATTTTCCCTCTTCCAACGGAGGGGAAGTAGGCCTGCCGTCCTGGAAGAATTCCTAGAAAGGTAGTTAACAGTAAGTATAACTGGTACTTTTCTTTAGTCATCTTCCAGGACGGCACACCTGAGAGGATAAGCAAGTACCTCAGGGCTTACCTTAGGGTGGGACCACTGCCTGCAAGACCCTATTGGCGAACCTCAGTTCTGCAGTGAACTTTACCTCCACTCCATATGCTTGATAAAGGTATCTTAGCTGGATCATGTGGCTGATCTGCAGGTCTGCTCCACCAATGTCCCTGCCTTCTCCGCTTCAGATGCAGGATCTAGGTGGAGTGGGCTCTTAAAGATGGAATCAGAAAACATGTTAAACTTGTAGGTTAGCAACGTTGCCTGTCTCACACGTCTAACAACCATAGCCTATTGTGCCTGTAGGTGCTACTTAGAATCACTAAAAAGATTAATCAGAGACCCGTCTTGTGGGGGCTAAGGGGCTAAGGCTTTTTAACATGTGACATCTCAAGCCAGAACTCCTGTCCCCCTCCATGGAGAAGAAGGTCTGAAATAAAAAAGGTGATATATGCATTACTAATATCACAAATTTAAAAGGCCATAGATTGTGGGCACAGCACAATAAATAGAGTTAGACAAAAGGGACACATGCATAGACAATGTTGTGTATCTGAGTGCGGCTAGCTAAACCAACATATCAAATATGGGAAGAAACCCAAATCTGAACCTTAATGTAGACAAACAGTCTTCACCGTTTGGATTTCTGATGTGCGGCCAAGATGTAAAAACAGAAAGACCCAAGCAAACCCTACATGCTGCGTATTTCTGAAGTGCAGCTAGCTAGGTCATAACTGATATAAATACAGAAAGGATGGAAAAAAAAAAAAACACACCAACTCCCATGTTGTGCATTTCTGCTGTGCCACAGGGTAAAATAATATGGAACACAAGACAATCTTTTCTGTTAAGCAGTCAGATAGAACCAAACACTGAGAAAGGACACAAGCACCTGCAGCATTGTGTTTTTCTGAAGTGCGGTAAGGCAATATGAAACTGAAGCTTGTTGGTGCTTTCTAAGTTGAGTATTTCTGCAGCAACATAAAAACAGAAAAAAACAGACAGCCTTCACAGCTGCGATCTTTCTGGTGTACTGCAAAATAAGGCAATAACTCCATGATGTGTATTCATGCTGTGTAGCAAAACCTCACCCAGAACGGACAGATAAGGTTATGGCTCCTACACCCGTGCGACCCGACCTGCAACTTGGGACTGCAAGATGCATGAGAAGTTATACACCATGGCTTCCAATGGGTACCATTCGTGTCTGTGCAACTCCAGGTCGCAACGCCTCCAAGAAATCCCTGCTCTCTGGAGCCACAGACCTAAAGATTACACAAGTCGCAGGGAAAAACTTGCAAGTTTCAGGTCGAACAAGCGAGGGTTCCCCAATGCCGTGTCTCCCTGGAGGAGTGCAGCCAACAACCCCCTGCTGTGTATCCCTAAGAAGCAGCAAGGTGAGACAATGAGAAACAGAAAAAACACCCCTCACTGCTGTGTCTTTCTGATATGCAGACGATAAGGCAGTAAATATAGGACATACAGGACACAAACAATCTTCAATCTTTGTATGTCTGTTGTGTAGCATTATAACTATTCTGAACAGAGATAGCACAACCCTAAGCCTAGGTCCATATTGAAGCGATTTGGCATGCAAAGCAACATGTCAAATCACATGCCTAAAATCGGCAGCCATTGCCGTTAATAGCACTGTCTAAATCGGCACAACACCACTTTGCGGTGCCGCACCGAATACCAAAGGCAGAATATGTACTACCCCTGGCCCAGGTTCAATGTGTATTTCTGCTGTGTAGACCAAAAACCAGGACCATCAATCTTCACTGCTGCCTGATATGCAACCAATAAGGCAGTAAATACAGGACACAAAAAAAACACACAGACCTCAATCTTGTGTATGTCTGATGTGCGGCAATATAACAATTATGAGCAGAGATGTCACAAGACACAATGATGTGCATTTCTGCCATGTGGCACAAAACCAGAAAGTACAGAGCACCTTCGCTGTTGTATTTCTCTGATCTGTAGCCAAATAAAGTAGTACATTTCGGATGTAAAAGCAAAAACAATCAATCAATCCTCAGTGTAGTGCATTTCTGATGTACAGTAATATACCCCTTATGAGCAGAGATTTCACGAATTTCAATGTGTATTTCTGATGTGCCACAACACATCCCAGCAAAGACAAACCTTCACTACTAAGCTCTACTGGTGTGCAGCCAAGAAGGAGTCATGGTGTATCCCTTTATGAAATAACCAAACAGGGGCACATTATTTCATAGGCATAGCCTGGGCTGTAGATACTAACCCTTCACCACCAGTGAAGGAACAAATTCTAAAATGAAAGTCTAAAGTGGTTGAACACCCCTCTACTATAGTAGCTGTTGTCCTACTTTACCTCCGCTCCCTGAATTTGAGCAAACGTAGCCAGCTCATACACAGGTGGGGCTAATCAAACCCTTCCAGCATCTAAGGTCTTAATGAGCCTTTAAACAAGCAATCATTAACTACCGGTTTACATATGTAGCTCTTACAGAGGTTTGCAC
Source organism: Aquarana catesbeiana (assembly GCF_042186555.1). NCBI lineage: Eukaryota > Metazoa > Chordata > Amphibia > Anura > Ranidae > Aquarana > Aquarana catesbeiana. The sequence continues at coordinate 372,600,299 of NC_133328.1, read as the reverse complement.
AGAAAATCCTCAATTAAAGGTTGTAGGAAGCGATTTATGGTAAATCGCTTCTAGTTCTGCCACTGGGTGGACTGTAGTACAAACCAACAAAAAGGTTTTTCTTAACCTCCTGCAATGTAAATATATCCGCAATGTAAAGGTGGAGTGGGAGGTTAGAGCTTATGAAATGTTACCCATAGCAAGCAACCTCCAAAAGGAGAATTTGTTCACAAGGGAACCCCTAGGCTCGTTCACACAGGGGCAACACGACTTGCAGGCCGACTCTGTGAGGCGACCTGCACACGACTTCAGCTGCGACTTTCAAAACGACTTCTGTATAGAAGTCAATGCAAGTCGCCCCAAAAGTAGTACAGGAACCTTTTTCTAAGTCGGAGTGACTTGAGTCGCTCCTATTAGAACGGTTCCATAGTACAGAACGGGACGCGACTTGTCAGGAGGATAAGTCGCCTGACAAGCCCCCCCTGTGTGAACCGGGGCTTACTGTGCCTTCCCCATGCATTTTTGCTGTGCCGCACAGAAGCTTGATTTCTGCCATATCATTGAAATTTAGAAGGTCAGCTTTTAAGCATCTTGGAGCAACTTCAGATTCCTAGCAGCTGGGCTAATAGAGCCAGATTACCTAGTGCACCTGCTGACCAGGGGAGCTTACTCCTGAACCCTCCAGGTTCCTGCAAACCATTGCACAATCAACCCTACTTTAATCATTTGTTCAGTGGTATACCTGGCCTGTAAAAAAACTCTTTGTATCTACCAGGTCTCCCCTCTTCACTATATTCACCCCTACTAATGTACTACAATCGGGTTTATAGGGAGAGGCTGGCAACCTACTGTTGTGATAACCACAGCGTCTCTGATGTAAGAGGGAGCTGTGGCTGGTGGTTTTAGCAGAAGCTTCTGGGCTATCTGTATCCAGACACCAGGGGAGATTATCTCAAATGCCCAGAAACCATCTGGCTGGTATTAGGGATGTTGCAGCTAAATTCCCAAGGCAAAGGGAAGTAGTCACCGTTGTCGTCTTCCCCCTTTGCCACAGCCACTGGGCTCACTTTTCCATCCTTATGGTCCACACGCAAGGAATATAGCCGCCAAAGTGCCCCCCCACCCCTCAACTGCTGTCCCTCATAGGGAGCTGCAAGATTAGGCTGTGTCCTGCACTGCACCAGTCAGTAACTACACAAAGGGGTGAAGGGGGTAATGCCTTACCTTCCTCTTTCCCATCTGAGGTGGTTTAGGCAGACACTCGCTCCTCTGCACCACCTGTCCAGCGTAGTGAACTGGTGCCTCCTTGGGCTCTCTCTTTAGCCTCCACACTGGTCAGCATCTCCTCCAGCGCTTACCCTTCCCGGGGTTGCACCGTTGTCCTCCACTTAGAGAGGTAGACAGAAGGAGTCTGAGAGACAGAGCTGTTGAGCGGTGTATAACAGTGGCAGATTCTCACCCCAGTGACTGAATCGCTGATACAGTTTCTGGGCCACCTGTGAGAAGGCCGGAGCCTACAGGATATATTTCAGCCCCAGGCTTGCCTATACCTGCCTCACAGGGTTACCATTCGACCCTCGGTCATCTGGTTTGGAGGAAAAAAAAAAAAAAGTTTCGCTGTGTAGGGAGAAACACAATCAAAGACTCAGGATCAAGGGGAAGGGTGGGGACTTAAAAATGTCAATTGATTATGTTTCCTGTTTTCCTGTAGGGAGGAGCCTTATCTCTCATGTGTGCCATCCTGGAAAATGACTAGAGAAAATATGATAGATATACAGTGTGTATGTATATATATATATATATATATTAGTTGTGGCCCTATGATCGAGAGATGTGGATCACAAACACGCAACAAGACATACAGTGCCTTGCAAAACTATTCACCCCCCTTGGCTTTTTACCTATTTTGTTACATTACAGCCTTTAGTTCAATGCTTTTTTAATCTGAATTATATGGGATGAATCAGAACACAATAGTCTAAGTTGGTGAAGTAAAATTTGAAAAATATATACATAAAATGTTTTCAGAAATAAAAAAACTGATAATTGGCATGTGCGTATGTATTCACCCCCTTTGTTATGAAGCCCATAAAAAGCTCTGGCGCAACAAATTACCTTCAGAAGTCATATAATTAGTGAAATGATGTCACCTGTGTGTAATCCACGTGTCACATGATCTGTCATTACATATACACACCTTTTTGAAAGGCTCCAGAGGCTGCAACACCTAAGCAAGAGGCACCAAAACACTGCCATGAAGACCAAGGAACTCTCCAAACAAGTAAGGGACAATGTTCTTGAGAGGTACAAGTCAGGGTTAGGTTATAAAAAAAAATATCCAAATCTTTGATAATTACTAGGAGCACCATCAAATCTATCATAACCAAATGGAAAGAACATGGCACAACAGCAAACCTGCCAAGAGACGGCAGCACACCAAAACTCACGGACCAGGCAAGGAGGGCATTAATCAGAGAGGCAGCACAGAGACCTAAGGTAACCCTGGAGGAGCTGCAGAGTTCCACAGCAGAGACTGGAGTATCTGTACATAGGATGACAATAAGCCGTATGCTCCATAGAGTTGGGCTTTATGGCAGAGTGGCCAGAAGAAAGCCATTACTTTCAGCAAAAAACAAAATGGTACGTTTTGAGTTTGCGAAAAAGGCATGTGGGAGACTCACAAATTGTATGGAGGAAGGTCTGATGAGACTAAAATTTAACTTTTTGGCCATCAAAGAAAACGCTATGTCTGGCGCAAACCCAACACATCACATCACCCAAAGAACAACATCCCCACAGTGAAACATGGTGGTGGCAGCATGCTGTGGGGATGTTTTTCAGCAGTCGGGACTGGGAAACTGGTCGAAGTTGAGGAAAAGATGGATGGTGCTAAATACAGGGATATTCTTGAGCAAAACCTGTACCACTCTGTGTGTGATTTGAGGCGACTTGGAGCTGTGATAGCCGCAAAAGGTGGCTCTACAAAGTATTGACTTTAGGGGGGGGTGAATATTTATGCACATTGACTTTTTCTGTTATTTTCTATTTCCTATTTGTTGTTTGCTTCATAAAAAAAAAAAAAAAAAAAATCTTCAAAGTTGGGGGCATGTTCTGTAAATTAAATGATGCAAATCCTCAAACAATCCATGTTAATTCCAGGTTGTGAGGCAACAAAACATGAAAAATGCCAAGGGGGGGTGAATACTTTTGAAAGGCACTGTACAACATAAATAGACCTGAAGTGTGCCTTGGTGGTCTGGTTGGTATGCCAAGAAAAGGGGGGATACCCAAGGTAAGTAATGGGTAGTTTATGAAACAGGATGTGCTGAGAAGTGCCCTGAAAAAGGGAAAAGCGGGAGGAAATTCAGGCCACCATACTGGCCTTCTTATAATATAATATATATATATATATATATATATATATATATATTAAGTTGGGAGAGTGTTTTCGGATTTCTATTGGTTGCCAGGGTCCATAAAACAGAAATATTCAGATTCAGAATACTTTATTAATCCCAAGATATGCATCCTGTTCTCAAGAAAAGTTTGATCAAAACAAATCTACGCAACAGAGGGTAACTGTATTTGCAATATTTTCAAAGACTACACCACACCAGGGCTGGACTGGCACAAAAATGTGGCCCTGGACTTCATCCAGACCGGCCCAGGGCAAAACACATCAGGGCACGGTACAGAGCCCAGCACATCAGGGTACAGCACATCAGGGTACAGAGCCCAGCACATCAGGGCACAGCACATCAGGCCACAGCACATCAGGGTACAGAGCCCAGCACATCAGGGCACAGCACATCAGGGCACAGCACATCAGGGTACAGAGCCCAGCACATCAGGGAACAAGGCACATCAGGGCACAACACATCAGGGTACAGGACATCAGGGTACAGAGCCCAGCACATCAGCGTACAGGGCACATCAGGGCACGACACATCAGGGTACAGTGCACAGCACATCAGGGTACAGCACATTACGGCACGTCAGGGCACAGTACATCAGGGTACAGGACACAGCACATCAGGGTACAGGACACAGCACATCAGGGTACAGGACACAGCACATCAGGGTACAGCACATCAGGGCACGTCAGGGCACAGCACATCAGGGTACAGGGCACAGCACATCAGGGTACAGAGCCCAGCACATCAGGGCACAGCACATCAGGCCACAGCACATCAGGGTACAGAGCCCAGCACATCAGGGCACAGCACATCAGGGCACAGAGCCCAGCACATCAGGGAACAAGGCACATCAGGGCACAACACATTAGGGTACAGGGCACAGCACATCAGGGTACAGGACATCAGGGTACAGAGCCCAGCACATCAGCGTACAGGGCACATCAGGGCACGACACATCAGGGTACAGTGCACAGCACATCAGGGTACAGCACATTACGGCACGTCAGGGTACAGGACATCAGGGTACAGGACACAGCACATCAGGGTACAGGACACAGCACATCAGGGTACAGGACACAGCACATCAGGGTACAGGACACAGCACATCAGGGTACAGGACACAGCACATCAGGGTACAGGACACAGCACATCAGGGCACAGGACACAGCACATCAGGGCACAGGACACAGCACATCAGGGTACAGGACACAGCACATCAGGGCACAGGACACAGCACATCAGGGCACAGGACACAGCACATCAGGGCACAGTACATCAGGGTACAGTACATCAGGGTACAGGGCACAGCACATCAGGGTACAGGGCACATCAGGGCACGACACATCAGGGTACAGTGCACAGCACATCAGGGTACAGCACATTACGGCACGTCAGGGCACAGTACATCAGGGTACAGGACACAGCACATCAGGGTACAGGACACAGCACATCAGGGTACAGGACACAGCACATCAGGGTACAGGACACAGCACATCAGGGTACAGCACATCAGGGCACGTCAGGGCACAGTACATCAGGGTACAGGACACAGCACATCAGGGTACAGGGCACAGGGCACAGCACATCAGGGTACAGGGCACAGCACATCAGGGTACAGAGCCCAGCACATCAGGGCACAGCACATCAGGCCACAGCACATCAGGGTACAGAGCCCAGCACATCAGGGCACAGCACATCAGGGCACAGAGCCCAGCACATCAGGGAACAAGGCACATCAGGGCACAACACATTAGGGTACAGGGCACAGCACATCAGGGTACAGGACATCAGGGTACAGAGCCCAGCACATCAGCGTACAGGGCACATCAGGGCACGACACATCAGGGTACAGTGCACAGCACATCAGGGTACAGCACATTACGGCACGTCAGGGTACAGGACACAGCACATCAGGGTACAGGACACAGCACATCAGGGTACAGGACACAGCACATCAGGGTACAGGACACAGCACATCAGGGTACAGGACACAGCACATCAGGGTACAGGACACAGCACATCAGGGCACAGTACACAGCACATCAGGGCACAGTACATCAGGGTACAGTACATCAGGGTACAGGGCACAGCACATCAGGGTACAGTGCACAGCACATCAGGGTACAGCACATCAGGGCACGTCAGGGCACAGTACATCAGGGTACAGGACACAGCACATCAGGGTACAGGACACAGCACATCAGGGTACAGGACATCAGGGTACAGAGCCCAGCACATCAGGGCACAGCACATCAGGGTACAGAGCCCAGCACATCAGGGCACAGCACATCAGGGCACAGCACATCAGGGAACAAGGCACATCAGAGCACAACACATTAGGGTACAGGGCACAGCACATCAGGGTACAGGACATCAGGGTACAGAGCCCAGCACATCAGCGTACAGGGCACATCAGGGTACAGTGCACAGCACATCAGGGTACAGCACATTACGGCACGTCAGGGCACAGTACATCAGGGTACAGGACACAGCACATCAGGGCACAGTACATCAGGGTACAGGGCACAGCACATCAGGGTACAGGACTTAGCAAATCAGGGTACAGCACATCAGGGCACGTTAGGGCACAGTACATCAGGGTACAGGACACAGCACATCAGGGTACAGGACACAGCACATCAGGGTACAGGACACAGCACATCAGGGTACAGCACATCAGGGTACAGCACATCAGGGTACAGGGCACAGCACATCACGGTACAGGTCACAGCACATCAGGGTACAGGGCACAGCACATCAGGGTACAGGGCACAGCACATCAGGGTATAGCACATCAGGACATAACACATCAGGGTACAGGACATCAAGGCACAGGTCACAGTACATCAGGGCACATGACATTGAGGCACAGCACACCGGGGCACAGGACATGAGGGCACAGGACATCGGGGCACAGCACATCAGGGCACAAGATACATCAGGGCACGGGACACATCAGAGCATAGGACATCAGGGCACGGGACACATATCACATCAGGGTACATAGCACATCAGGGCACGGGGCACATAGCACATCAGGGCACGGGGCACATCAGGGCACATAACACATCAAGGCACGGGGCACATCAGGGCACATAGCACATCAGGGCATGGGGCACATCAGGACACGGGGCACATGGCACATCAGGGAATGGGGCACATCAGGGCACATAGCACATCAGGGCACGGGGCACATAGCACATCAGGGAATGGGGCACATCAGAGCACATAGCACATCAGGGCACACAGCATATCAGCGCACGGGGCACATCAGCGCACGGGGCACATCAGCGCACGGGGCACATCAGCGCACGGGGCACATCAGCGCACGGGGCACATCAGCGCACGGGGCACATCAGGGCACGGGGCACATCAGGGCAAGGGGCACATCAGGGCACATGGCACATCAGGGCACATCGGGCCCCAGGCACATCAGGGCACGGGGCACATCAGGGCACATGGCACATCAGGGCACATGGCACATCAGGGCATATAGCACATCAGGGCACATAGCACATCAGGGCACATAGCACATCAGGGCACATAGCACATCAGGGCACATAGCACATCAGGGCATATAGCACATTAGGGCACAGGGCACATAGCACATTAGGGCACATAGCACATCAGGGCATGGGGCACATCAGGGCACATAGCACATCAGCGCACGGGGCACATAGCACATCAGGGCACGGGGCACATAGCACATCGGGGCACATGGCACATGGGGGCACATGGCACATCAGGGCACAGGGCACATTATGGGGCACATCATCAGGGCACATGGCACAACATGGGGCACATTATGGGATTGTTTACTAGCCTGGCCAGCTTGCAGGAAGCGTCTGTCTGTAAGTTCTCTCTCTCATGTCATGCAGCGCTGCTCGCTCCCCGGCGGCCCCTCCTCTCTTCTCGTCTATCCCCATTGGCTTGTGACATCATCTGGGATAGACGAGAAGAGAGGAGGGGCCGCCGGGGAGCGAGCAGCGCTGCATGACATGAGAGAGAGAACTTACAGACAGACGCTTCCTGCGCTACTCTGCATTCTGGGCTACATCTCGATCTATCCGTCAGGCACCAGCTGTCGGCGATTGACGGGTAGATCGCCCTGGACCTTCGAGGCAATAGGAGGCTACTGAATCCGGCAGTTCCGATGGCCAGTCCATCCCTGCACCACACTGGTGTATTGTGCAAAAAGGATATCCACACATTTTAGTTTATTCAACTCCAAGACCACAGGCAGGGGAAGTAGATCTGTTAAAGTGGTATATGTGCACATAGTTCCTTTCAGACATACTTGGTAGCGCTAAGTGGCAGGTCTCCAGTTGGGTATGATTGCTGTGCTATGTTATTTGACCGCAACACCCATATTGCAAGAACATATTTTATGCTATTCTTATTGGATGCCTAGGATGAGGATGATTGCCGCATGATATAAATGTATAATGTAACTTACTAATACATAACATAGGGAACTCCTTTATTTAATAATGACTCACTAAGGAGTGATTCTAAGCCATGAAGATTGCATTATCATAATACAGTGGAACCTTGGTTTACGAGTAACGCGGTTAACGAGTGTTTTAAAAGACAAGCAACTTTTTTAAAAAAAAATCCTGACTCAGTTTGCTAGTGTTCTCTCGCAAAATGAGCAGGATTCAAGCCAATGGGGTGTGCACTACCGCATTTGGCCAGAGGTGATGGGGCGCCGGTGAACGGTTTGGAGCCTTTCGGAAATACTCCCGAGCTGTCCCCGAGTATTTCAGAGTCTCTCTGGCGCCCCCCCATCTCTGGCCACATGCGGTATTGCATGCAATAGAAGTCAATGAGGAACTAATTATCATCGTTTCTATTGACTTCTCTGGGGAAACTTGCTTTGATATGTGAGTGCGTTGGATTACAAGCATTCTCCTGAACGGATTATGCTCATAATCCAAGGTTCCACTGTAGAGCAAAGCAATTACAGCTGCAAGTCTTTTGGGGATGTCTCTGCACATCTAGAGTGACATTTTTGCCCATTCTTTGCAAAATAGCTCAAGCTCTGTCAGATTGGATGGAGAGCATCTATGAATGAACATAGTCCCCCTCATGGCTTCTCACAAATTGCAAATGGGACTTCTTATGGCTTTCTTTCAACAATCTCTTTCTTCTTGCCACTCTTTCATAAAGGCCAGATTTGTGGCATGCTCAACTAATATTTGTCCTGTGGACAGATTCTCCAACCTGAGCTGTGGATCTCTGCAGCTCCTCCAGAGTTACCATGGGCCTCTTGGCTGCTTCTCGGATTAATGCTCTCCTTGCCCGGCCTGTCAGTTTAGGTGGACGGCCATGTCTTGGTAGGTTTGCAGTTGTGCCATACTCTTTTACATTTTCAGATGATGGATTGAACAGTGCTCCGTGAGATGTTCAAAGCTTGGGATATTTTTTTTTTATAACCTAACCCTACTTTAAACTTCTCCATACTTTATCCCTGATCTGTCTGGCGTGTTCCTTGGCATTCATCATGCTGTTTGTTCACTAAGGTTCTCTAACAAACCACTGAGGGCTCCACAGAACAGCTGCATTTATACTGAGATTAGACTATTTACTAATTTGTTGGCTTCTGAAGGCAATTGGTTACACTAGATTTTAGTTAGGGGTTTCAGAGTAAAGGGGGCTGAATACACATGCACACCACACTTTTCAGATAAACATTTGTAAAAAAAAGTTTGAAAACCCTTTATCATTTTCCTTCCACTTCACAATTATGTGCCACTTTGTGTTAGTCTATCACATACAATTCCAATAAAATACATTTAAGTTTTTGGTTGTGACATGAAGAAAATTGAAAAATTTCAAAGGGTATGAATACTTTTTCAAGGCACTGTAGCTTAAACTATGGTTGCCACCTCATCCCATTAAACCCGAACACACATGAATTACACAGGTTCTGTGGCTGATTAAGATGGTAATTAAACTCACTTGGTGCCTTATCTGCATTTAATTAGCCTCAGAACCTGTGTAATTCAAAGGTGTTCGGGTTTAAAGAGATGAGGTGGCAACTCTAGCTTAAACACTGAAGTGAAATTTTGTGATGGCCTACAAAGGCATGCATCAGTGAGAGAAGGGTGGGCTAAGGCCCCATTCACACAGGGCTCATTCTATGTGGAATCCGTTCCGATCAGCAGGGGATCAGCTCATAGATCCCCTGCTTATCAGAACAGAGGGGGCAGGTAACACATCCATGTCTGCACAGTTTCTGCAGAGTGGACAAGGACAGAACCCGATCTGCTTTATGGGCAGACCGGGAGTAAGCAGACTATGCCTGTCCATTTACCCCTGCAATCCGATCTGCATGAACGAAAGTGGATGGATCCCCTTCTGTTTTTTTTATGAGCAAGCCGGATCAGACCCTGGGGTAGGCAGGTGTAAATGGACACAAGTCCATTTACACCCACCTGTCCATAGGGGTGAATAAACCATCAGATCAAGTCAGCCTGAAAAACTGACAGGTGGACCTGTTTAGACCTCCCATATAAAAGGAGCCTCATGGTTTGGTTTAGTTAATTGTTGCTCCAGGAGACTCAAAAGCATAGAAGGAATTATGTATCCTACTAGATTTATTTTGTATTCATCTCCAAGATCCTAATTCTCCCTGAGTCAGTACGGAGTCAAAAAAGGTCCTTAGCACTTAAGCCCTATCAATTACCTATGCTTCTAAAACTTATCAAACCTTGAGTAGCATGTCTGTCTGGTTATGAAAAGTCATTCTTATGGCCCCCCCCCCCCCCAGACACGCACGTGAAATTAAACGGTGCTGCAGCATGTGGCGTGTTTTTAAAAAAGGGTTGGGGACTTCTTTTCCCATGTTTCTGGCAGTACAGCAGCCCATTCAAATGTGTGCACACAAATGCACATGCACATATGTGAACCTAGCCTAGGATAGAACTTGAGTTTATTTCTTACCTTGAGTTTTTAATGTGCTGGTGAAGATAATCTGGATGAAATGATGGAACCATTGGGTCTTTAACACCATGAATAATTAATGTTGGACAATCAATTAATGGTAGCAAGTGCTGACATATATTACCTACAAGAAAAATAAATGACATCAATCTTGGGGATGGTACAGGAGGCTCTTATAACATCCGCTAATAAACCAAATATTTCAATACCGGGCACTCTTCCTGCCCAGTCCAATTTTCAGCGCTGTTGCACTTTGAATGACAAATGCGCAGTCAAACAACACCGTACCCAAACTAAATTTTTATAACTTTGTTCACACAAATAAAGCTTTCTTTTGGTGGTATTTAATCACCACTGGGTTTTTTATTTTTTGCTAAATAAATGAAAAAGACTGAAAATTTTTAATACAAAATGCGTTTGTTTCGGTTATAAAATTTTGCAAATAAATAATTGTACTTCATAAATTTGGCCCAAAATGTATTCTTCTTCATTTCTTTAGTGAAGACAACCCAAATCAGTGTATATTATTTAGACTGTATGAAAGTTATAGATGGTATATATCTGAAAATTGATCACTCCTTATGTACTGATCTAATTTCTTGAGGACCTAAAATGCCAGGACAGTAGAAATACCCCTCAAATAACCCTTTTTGGAGTAGACAGTCCAATTTACTAGAGGCATGGCGGGTTTTTTGAAGTTGTAATTTTTTTTGTCATAATTATTGGGAAAAAGAAGACATCACTTTTTTTTTTTTTTTTTTTTTTACATACTGTCACCAGTGCAGTACACCCTCATCATTTAACTGGTGTGGCAGTGATCAGGGACACTGACTGGCAGGGGCGTTGCTAGGTCTACAAAAGATCTGGGGCTAGAGCCCATAGCAGCGTACTAAAGAAAGTCATATGCTTGGGTGGGCATACACATGTATATACAGTAATATACATGTGTGTGTGTATATATATCCCCAGAGAGCCCCCCCACTTACATCAGGGTTCCCAAAGAGTCCCCCTTACATCAGGGTCCCCAGAGAGCCCCTCCTTACATCAGAGTCCTCAGAGAGCCTCTCCCTTGCATCAGGGTCCCCAGAGAGCCTCTACCTTGCATCAGGGTCCCTAGAGAGCCCCCCACTTACATTAGGGTCCCCAGAGAGCCTCCCCTTAAATCAGGGTCCCCAGAGAACCTCCCCCTTGCATCAGGGTCCCCAGAGAGCCTCCACCCTGCATCAGGGTCCCCAGAGAGCCCCCCGACTTACATCAGGGTCCCCAGAGAGCCTCCCCTCCCCTTGGAGACCCCTGCAAAGACTCAGGGCTATGGGCCCCAGATTCGGGGCTATAGCCCCAAAAGCCACCCCCCTAGCGACGCCACTGCTGACAGTACAAAAAAACACACACCATATATACTATTTTTTTTTTATTATATTACATTTTTTTAATTTTTTTTTTTTTTAACACACTGTGACCAGAGCAATATAATGTTACCATAGTAACATTGCACTGCTCTAGGGAAGTGATAAGGATGTTTTTTTTTAGTTTTTTTTACACATTATGTTTGCTTATAGCACTGTATTACATTGCTATAAGCAAGCATTTTACTGAATTAAACTGAATCATTCAGTCTGTTTTGTTGTGATTGGTCAAAGCTAATCACATGGTACAGATGGGCTGCGATTGGCCCTGTCTGTACCATGTGATCAAATTGACCAATCACAGCTAGCAATACAGTTGTACAGAATGGATGGCATGAAAGGAAGCCATCCATTGTGTACAACGGTCATGTGACCTGCTGTGATTGGTCACAGCGGCCACATAGTAGCGGCAATGACCCAGGTATGCTGATAGGTCATCGACCGTATCCCGTGTACACGGCCAGTGACAGATCATGCCACTTTTTGGACGATAATCGGCACTTTTGGTTCTGACAGCGACTCGCACATCAAATTCACGTAGTTTTAAAATGTGCCATTTCCACATTGTGTTGCATTAATGTGCTCTTTCTACATTTTGTCTCTTTATGCACCAAAATCAAAAGTGGTGCTAATTAGGACCAACTTTCTCTTGGCGTACAGAGAGAAAAACCAACAGATTTTTTAAAAGTGTTTTGAGTGCATTGTAAAAATGGCGCACCGTGAGCCAAATTCAAGTACAATTCTAGACAGGTATATGAATTTGGCGCATTTTTCACCACTTTGGGAGACACTTTTGCGAAATCTGTCTGAGCCAGTCTGAATTCCAGGAAATCTTCTGCTAAACAAACAAAATTCTTTTAGCAGTGTTTCTGACAAGAACATGATCATCTCTTGGAGTTCACTCTCCCATGAAAACAATACATCTTCCACTATTACAAGGAACTACCTACCGCGTTTCCCCGAAAATGAGACCGGCTCTTATATTATTTTGGCTACAAAAAGCACACTAGGGCTTATTTTAAGGGGATGTCTTATTTATTTGCGGTATGTATAAAAAAGGTCCTGTGTCCCCTGTTTTCTCTCCCCTCTCCCTCTGTCAGCATTATGAAATTCTGTAATCCCAAAAAATAAACCTTAAAGTCATTGTAAAATCATGTAACCCGTTCTGTAAAAAGATTATATAATGTGCAGTGTGTCTCCTTGTGTAACTTTATTGTGGAATATACCTTATTTAAAGCGCCACTGGGCACTCACGTGACCTGCCGGAGCTCTTCTTCCCTGCTCCCAATAATGCAGAGGGAGGGGCCGAAATCCCTGCTGACGTCAGCCCGCTCCAATCACTGCATAGGGAGGAGCTGCTGATGTCAGCCGGGAGGAGAGGAGCTCCGGCAGGTCATGTGAGTGCCCAGAAGCGTTGTAAATACAGTATTTTCCACAATACAGTTACACAAGGAGACACACTGCACATTATATAATCTTCTTACAGAGCCGATTACATGATTTTACAAGGACTTTAACTAGGGCTTTTTTGGGGGGTAGGGCTTATATTGCAGCCATCCCAAAAACTCACGCTAGGTCTTATTTTGGAGGTAGGGCTTATTTTTGGGGAAAAAAGGGTAGAGCACCGTGGTAGTTCATTAAGAAATACAAGCCGACAGGTGCAAGGATCCCCAGCTCGCTGTCAAAACAGGAGTTTTGGAAAGGGGGGAGGGTGGCGCGGGGGCCGATGCATCTGTAACATGTTACACCCTGAATATGGGTGTAACATGTTTCAAAAGGTGAACTTATCCTTTAACATTTGCATATAATTTTGGCTACCTTTATCTTTACTGCCCTTTACCAATGGTTTCACTGGCAGTAATCATACACTCAGTTTTGCCTAGATCTGTTAGAGCTTTACTTTAAAGTGGTTGTAAACCCTCTTGTGACAACTTTCACCTACAGGTAAGCCTAGATTAAGGCTTACCTGTAGGTGCTTGCAATATCTCCTTAACCCACAACGGCGCAGGCGCACTGAGCATGCCGTTAGTGAAGGCGAGCATGCCATCACTGATGGCTCCCGTGCGCATGCGCCGGAGTGGCGTCATCGCTGCTCCGGCCACTCACAGCGCCGGATCAGCGATACCCGGAAGTCACTCCGGGTATCATGGCGCCGAGGAAGGACATGAACGAGGGTTGCTTCGGCGGCTTCGATCTCAGGTAAGTAATTCATAATGAGCTAGTATGCTATGCATACTAGCTCAATATGCCTTTGTCTTGCAGGTTGCATGTTTTTTTTTTTCTTTAGAGGCTTTACTTCCTCTTTAATGCTTCATGCTTACTGAGCAGACCACACACACACACACACATTTCTTTTTGATTGCACAATCCACTAAGATTAGATTGAGCGATTAAAAAATACAAGTATTGTTTCTGCCAAAATACAGTATTACAATTTACTTAGCCCTAACAACTTTCATATCTCATTACCATCCTCTTTAACCCCTTGCCGACCAGCCGTGGTCATTATACTGCGGCAGGCTGTCGCGGCTGCGCGAATCGCTGCAGGTGTACGTCGGCCGCTTTAAGAGCGATAGGGGGCACGTGCGTGCCTGCGGCACGGCGCTGGAGCCGATGCGCATGGCCGCAATGTCGGCTGACCACCTGTGATCACTCCTCAGACAGCCATAACTGGGATTTGTCAATGTAAAGAGACAGATCACCGTTCTGACAGGGGAGTAGAGAGAGATCTGCTGTTCCTAGTGATCAGAAACAGCGATCTCTCTCCTCCTCTAGTCAGTACACTGCCTCCACAGTTAGAAACACCCCTCTAGGGAACACTTAACCCCTTGATCGCCCCCTAGTGTTAACCCCCTTCCCTGCCAGTGATATTTATACAGTAAAAAGTGGCTATTTTTAGCTCTGATTGCTGAATAAAGGTCACTGGTCCCAAAAAAGTGTCAAAAGCGTCCGATCTGTCCGCCGTAATGTCGCATTCCCGCTAATAATCGCAGATCGCCGCCATTACTAGTAAACAATAAATAATAAAAATGCCATAAATCTAACCCCTTATTTCATAGACACTTTTGCACAAACCAATCAATATATGCTTATTGTGATTTTTTTTACCAAAAATTTGTTTAATAAAAAAACTGCTTACATCAAGTAAGGTGGAGCCCTGGGTGGAGCCGTGTGACGTCACTTCCAGTGCTTATTGAGAGCGGAAGCGTGGTGAGGAGGCGAGTGTGTCACTACCCTCATTTTTATATTGCGGATTTTGTTTTTACTTGATATAAGCAGTTTTTTATTAAACAAGTTTTACTTTATTTGGCAATATTGCACTATGGTTGTTTTTTGTTTTCTCTGAGTGCCATCTATACAAGAAGTGGTAGTTTTTTGGAGTGAGTTTTTCTCTACATATGGAACTATCCAGGGGTGAGTGTAGGATGTATATAATAAAATCCGCGCTTAGGAAAATAGGTTGCAGCCTCCCCTAATAGGTTCCCAAGGGAACTTACAAGAGTGGATAAAAGAAATTGGGGAAATGGCGCTACCCTGTATGGCACTAAATGGTTGAAGGAAGTATGTAAATTAATTAGACTATACTCCTAAACCTGACGTAAATTATATATGGAATAGCTATGTGCGTAGTCCCAAAACTTATGAGATAAAAGTGGACGTGTAGAAAATGTACAAACCATAAAAAATGCTTAGACCGCCTTTGAGAACGTCCAGTGACGAAACACGTAAGGCGGAGCCACGCTCTTACGTCACACCCGGAAGCATCCAGCTTGGAACGCAGATGGTACGTACGCCATGGACCGGCTTCCTGCTTACCTTATCCTATGCGGTTCCTCGCTCTAGTCTACCATCGCTAGTTAGCGATTGTGTTTTAAATACTTATATTTTTTAAATAAATCTTTTTAATACTACACTATGGGAGCCCCTTGTTTTTTTTTTTCCGTGAGGATCGTGCCGCTTGCTGCGGTGGAGGAATCTAAGAAGCCCTGGTTGGAGCACACCTCGGAGTTCTATTGAACAAGGGAACAGGCTGATGGAGGTACAGATGATGTAACACAGCTATCCAAGGTGGAGATCCATACACAGTTGCCCACTCTATGCCTACTACCCCTGCAGGGGTAACTACCTTCGGTGAGTGGGGACCCATTGGGGGAGCACCAAGTCACCATACCTGCTGTGCACCGAAGTCACCTGATTTTTTGGAATTGGGGAACACATTTCTTTTTTCACTGATTGTTTTTTATACATAATTTTTTTTTTTTTATATGTCCACGTTTGTCCAGGGACTTGGACTATACATTGAACACTTATTTTTATTATGTAATTGCTGTGGACTTTATTTGCATGTCCTTTAGGATGCGTTTATAGAAATAGCGTTCACATTAATCAGGTGTGGAGAGATCTGCACTTTATTATACATTCACGTTTTCATTTATGTCTATTGGATTGGTTTATGTATGGTACAATTATAGCCTTTGGGTTGGACGGGTGAGGGTGGGTGTGCATCTCATTACTCAAGTTGAGCTGCATCCTAACCTCACTCAGACATACCCCCAACACTTATTCACTTAACAGGTATAACCCACATACCTAGTGATCTTTTAAGCATTTTTTATGGTTTGTACATTTTCTACACGTCCACTTTTATCTCATAATTTTTGGGACTACGCACATAGCTATTCCATATATAATTTACGTCAGGTTTAGGAGTATAGTCTAATTTACATACTTCCTTCAACTATTTAGTGCCATACTGAGTGCAGGATGTGTTGGTGCTAAGATTCCATTCAGCATTTCGTCTTTGCTTGGGACCGAAATGTCTCCGCTGATCCACCAGCAGGATACCCCATTTGCTATCTGATGAGCCTTGTTTGACCTTTTGGTCATTGTTGGAGGTGAGCGGCCAATCTATAAATTTTACAATCGGTGTTGGACTGATGCTTTGTTTTCCTTCTATCAAGCTACTGTTCTATGAGACTACCATTTGTTTTTACTTGGACTTTTTTTGCACTTTATTTTATTTTTGGGTTTTATGTTAACGGCACATTATATTGAATAAGCGCACCACTCCCCCCTTCTTTTTCATTTGTTTATGCAGTGATTTTGAGCACACTCCTAAGTGGTTGCAGCTGTTCATATTCATTGTTTTTCTGAGTTTATTCTGAGTTCGCTATATTCATTGTAGTTTGATGTTCTATAACATAATTTTATATATATATATATATATATATATATATATATATATATATATATATACACACATACACACACACACACACACACACACACACACACACACACACACACACACACACACTTGTCTATAAACCATAACCACAAACCTTTTTTGTAAAATGCATATATAAAAACCAAAATCATACATACACACATTCTTTTACATGCATATAATATAAAGAGAGACTGCAATATTTTGTTTTCATACCCACCATGCAATACAATTTAAACCAAGACACTACACCATGTACTCCAATGTATACAGTATATACACCCCAATATTCACAGCACTGTGCACCCCAATACACACAACAGCCCCCCACCCCAACCCTAGCACCTGCTACTGTGCAGTTAAGCTGACAATACCAGCTCACCCAACTGATTGCATCTCCATCCTTTCACCGGGTGCACGGGTCAGGATCCTCAGCTTACGTCTGACTTTGTCCAAAACACAAAGCTGTTGTCCATGCTTTCAGAGTAGCTTAAAGAAGTACTGTTTTAGTACTTGCTGGAGTGCTGATTACTTTAATTTCTAAGGTGCAGCAGAGTTGCAAGGGAGAACCAACTGCACTGCAGCCATGGAGTAGGGAATGAGGACCTTGAGCAGCTACCCAATACCCCTACTGTGGCCCTGATTATCAATGGAGTGCTTATCAGGAAGCAAATGCAATGCAGATGCTCAGTCACCCACAGGCGACTAATCACAAAAAAATATATTGCAGCTTACCAATTATTAGATGTGGTTTCTGCATTAGTTTTCTTTTGTTTGGCTTTTTCCTCTCTGTTTTCACGTGGTGATCTGGCCAGTGACACACTTTCTAAATTAGTGAGACAGATCTTTGGAGGATTGAGCATAGGAGGCACAGCAGACAGCCTCATTATCAGTCTTGGGGGAGTGGAGTGTTAAATGTGTTAGCAGATTTAGAACCACTAACAAATTGAGGCCAAACTCCAGCTCACATTTTATAATCAGTTACACTACAGCATAAAGCTATTTTCCTTTTGAGATAAAGGTGTTACATGAATAAACAAAAGCCGATCACCCCTGCTAGTGTTAGGTGGTTTGTCTCATCCATGTAAACTGATACATCCTGCTAAAGAGTTTGTGCAGTGAAAATAATAGATTTGCTGGTTGGATTACCAGATGAAAATAGAGGACAGAAAGCCTAAAAAGGAAACTAATACAGCCATCACATCTTATGCCCTGTACACGCGATCGGACATTCCGACAACAAAATCCATGGATTTTTTCCGACGGATGTTGGCTCAAACTTGTCTTGCATACACACGGTCACACAAAGTTGTCAAAAAAATCAGATCGTTCTGAACGCGGTGACGTAAAACACGTACGTCGGGACTATAAACGAGGCAGTAGCCAATAGCTTTCGGCTCTTAATTTATTCTGAGCATGCGTGACACTTTGTGCGTCAGATTTGTGTACACACGATCGGAATTTCCGACAACGGATTTTGTTGTCGGAAAATTTTATAGCAAGCTCTCAAACTTTGTATGTCGGAAATTTCCGATGGAAAATGTGTGATGGAGCCCACACACGGTCGGAATTTCCGACAACAAGGTCCTATCACACATTTTCCGTCAATAAATCCGACCGTGTGTACAGGGCATAAAAATTGTTAACTGCAATATAATAAATGTTTGCTTTTGGGTTTAATACTGCTTTAAAAAAAAGAGGATTGAGAGTGATACATCAGATCTTGTACTTCTATGATACACTAGTATCAGATATAGACAAGATGGCAAAATGACAAGCCATTTATTGACATACTTGTCATTAATGAACAAACTTACCATTCGATACATTAGGAAACTGACTGATAGCTTCAACCCAAGCAGAAAACGTGTTTGCAAAATACTCCTTTCCATACAACTCTTCCATGGGCTGTCTCATCTTTTGACTCCAGTTTGACACATCCTTTACAGCTAAATAGGTTGAAAGACAGGTTAGTGTGTTTATTGCTGTTTTGACTATCACACAGTTCATGTACCACATGTCTATATTTACAATGACAATTGCAATTAGGGTGACATTTTAAAGGGGAACTTCATCTTTACAATACATATTGCATACCACACCAACAAAAATGAAAATGGCAGAGAAGTTATATAATTTAATAATATAGCTACTATATGAACAAAAAGTTTGAAGTTACACCAGCTATATTGTGGATAATAACCTATTTAAATTATTAAAATACACATTACCATGTCATATGCATTGTATATTTTGTTCACATATGGATTGTGCACTTTTGTATACCTCTCTGCCCATGCCACTATTGTTGGTCACTTGTTTTATTACAAGTTATGCATCTTTTATCTTCTGGGGACTATAGGCATATCGCACAAACATGTATTTGACTTGACTGTTTGTGTATTTGGTCCTTTATACACAGAGGCTCTTCAGGAGTCAATATATTGTTGTGTTCAAAAGTTTGCATACCCTGGCAATACCAGCTCACAATAGGGCGGCACAGTGGTGTAGTGGGTAGCACTCTTGCCTAGCAGTTAAAAGGGTCGCTGGTTCGAATCCCAACCACACTACCGGCCTGGAGTTTGCATGTTCTCCCTGTGCCTGTGTGGGTTTCCTCTGGGTACGCCAGTTTTCCCATGTGGCCTCAGAATCTTCAAGGTGCATTTAAGGTGGTCATATGAGACTAAAATTGAATTATTTGGCCTTAACACCAGACGATATGCCTGGCGAAAATCCAATACAGCTCACCATCCAAAAAACAGCATTCCTACAGTAAACCACGGAGGTGGTAATATCATGTTATGAATGTTTTTCTCTGCAGCAAGGACTGGAGCATTTGTCAGGATAGAAGGAACAATGGATGGTGCAAAATACCATCAAATTCTTGAGGAAATCTGCTGCCCTCTGCCATAAAGTTGTCAATGGGAAAAAGGTTTACCTTCCAACATGACAATGACCCAAAGCACACAGCAATAGGTGGTTGAAGGAGAAAATGTGAATGTCCTTGCAAGGCTTAGTCAGAGCCCAGACCTAAACCCCATTGAAAACCTGTGAAATTACTTGAAGACTGCAGTCCACAAATGGTTACCATCAAATTTAACTGACCTTGAGCAGTCCTGCAAAGAATAGTGGGCAAATATTGCAGTCTAGATGTGCAAAGTTGGTAGAGATATATCCCAACAGACTAAAGGCTGTAATTAAAGTAAATTAAATATGGTCCAACAAAATACTGACATAAGAGGGGTGATCCTTTTTCCAGCTCAGTGATTCTGCTTTATTTTCTCTGACATGTTGGTGTTATATCTTTCACTTGGATGTTAGAAGTTGCACAAGTAAAGACAGCTGGATAAAACAAAAACTTTGTGTCTTCCTTTCAGGCTGCAAAGCAACAAAATGTGACTTTTTTAAAAAGAGGGATGATTCTTTTCTATTCCCACTGTATATGTGTATATGCGGTTACCTAAATGAGGTTGTAAGAAGATAATTATACAACAGAAGGGTATGTATTATTTTTCTACATTGTAGGTGAACAACCTACATGCTCTGCCTTTTCCATTCTCTTTGGTCTCACCAGATATCTAGGCTTTCAAGGAGGCAGGACTCTCATTGCTGAACTCAATGGGAATTGAGTCATTTTGCTGCCACTATTTTTACCATTATTAAATGCACTTGTTTTGATTTCAATAAAAGTCTGTAAACATTTTAGCAAAATCTTAAAGGATAACTAAATTCAAGAACAAAAAGCTTACCAGTCCTTAGATGTGGTGACTGCATATGTTTTATTTTTTTAAGCTAACAGTAACAGCAACTACACATAATAATTTCATTAGAAATCCAATGTGCTTGTCACTTTCTTTGTAATAAATGTGAAGACAGACATGTTTGAGGTCCAGCCTGGGAGGCAATCATGGGTCACTCCATAGATATAGTGGGAGAGTGAGTGTAGCCACCCAGGGACAGGAAGTGTGTTATTTGCAGGATTACCAGATGAAAACAAAGTGGGGGGCGTGCAGACGTTGATAATGCTATTTCCTGTCGCATCATGGCAGCATACACCTATGGGTTGTGGCTCCGCCCCCACAACCTGATAGGACCGCGTAGCTATTAAACTCTGAGAGAGCCCCTGCCCCAGCATTCTCCTTTTTTTCCTCACCTGTCAAGGACCGAACATGCATCCCTTACCACACTCGCCCCAGCCAGGTTCTAGCCTCTTCTGGGTGGAAGTCCTCTCCTGTACAGCCTCTAAATGAGCTTAACGGAAGGAACCCCACTCTGATGGTCTCAGGGGTATGTTATTATGCATTACAAACCTTAAATAGGTTTCTGGCTTGCAGTGGTCTCCATCTCCTCTCATGTGCACTTGTGGGTAACTTCCCCTTCTCTCTGTCTCCATAGCATCCAGCTTTGTGTCTCCTCTCCGCTCTCTGTGCTTAGCGCCCAGCGTCTCAGCTCTTCGCGCATGCGCAGACAGCGGTATCTCGTCCAGGGCATCCCCTTTCCAGCTTCCAAGATGGCGTTGAACACCTCGGAGCGCTTCTGCGCATGCGCAAGCGTGACGTCATCACTGCCGCGACGGCGGCAAGTTTAAAAACCCTGTAATGTCAGTTTTTTCTTGTCTCTTCTCTCCTGAGCCTGCAAGGAGGAATTCTGACCGGATTTTTTTGCTACACTATCCAGCTGCACTGCCCTGTCTCTTTCTTACTCTCTCCACGTCCAGGTAAGCTCTCTGGGTTCTTTTGCTTGCTCACTAACTGCTATATCTCATGCATGCTAAACTACCTATATGTTATAGGTTGGTTCATCACCTTTCATGGAGACCGCTGCCCTAGTAGACCATCGCCAGCCTACTAGGTAAGAGGGGATGATGGGTAAGTATGAAGAAAGGAAAAAGAGAGCTTTCACTAATGCTGTTTAAATTGAACAGCCCCACCAGGTCTTCCAGATCGTCATATTCAAGACGAGGGGAGCCTTCAAGAAGGAGCCGCTCAAGCCACAGGCAGAGTCGCTCAGAGCGTGGCAGAAGTCGCAGAAGCCGCTCAAGTCGCAGGAAGAGCAGATCACGCAGGAGAAGCCGATCAAAATCAAGGCATAGTCACTCCCATCACAAGAAATCCCCTGCACGCAGGAAATCTCCTGTCACCCAGTCTTCCCGTCCGCCCCGGAACTCCTGCTGGATTTGCCTTTGCTACAGCACTTCCAGACAAACTAGCCTGTCGCACGTGCTTCATTGAGGCAACTAAAGACAGAGAAACAGACACAAGGGAACTGAACGAACCATCCCTACAAATCGCAGGGCCAGAAACCAGCAGACCCATACAAAATACCTCATCCGCTGCTCCATCATCATCAAAGACGTCAGACCCTCTCTCTGACATTGATGATCTAGAGGCATCCACCGGCTTTGATTTTTCACTAATCGATCCATTTGTGAAGTCAGTAAAGGAGGCGATCGACTGGGTGGAGGAAAAAGAAACTCCTCAAAAAGTGAGGAAATACTTTCCAAACCTTAAAAAAGACCCGGAGACCTTCCCGTTCATTGACGAACTTGAGGATCTAATTAAGGATGAGTGGCAAAAGCCAGAGAAAAAAAACGGCCTCAGCAGCAGATTAGCAAAGCTCTATCCACTTAAAGAGCCTAACGTCAACCCACTAATATCTCCTCCAATGGTCGACTCCTCTCTGATGCGCCTCGCTAGGCACGTAACACTCCCAATAGAGGATGCAGTCACATTCAAAGATGTCCTGGATAGAAAGATCGATCTGGATCTTAAGAGAACCTACCTCTCGGCAGGTGGCGCTTGCAGGCCAGCAATAGCACTGGCTGCTGTCGGCAAGGCTATCTCAAGCTGGTCCACGATGGCCGAGAAGCTGGTGTCAGAAGGAGTGGAACAAGAGAAAGTCATCTCAGCCCTCCAAGAACTTAGTCTTGCAGGCGACTTTGTCGCAGAAGCCTCTGTGGATATAATTAAAACCACTTCAAGAGCAATGTTAAGCTCAGTAATGGCCAGAAGGGCGCTTTGGTTAAAACCCTGGTCGGCAGATCCCTCCTCAAAGTCCAACTGGTGTAAAATACCCTTTGATGGCATAAATCTTTTTGGAGAAAAACTGGACTCGGCCATTTCTAAAGTCACCGGAGGGAAATCGGGACTCATTCCTTCAGATAGGAGGCCCAGACAGCAGAGACCACCTGTTTCTAGAAGAAATCTCCTGGATAAATACAGGGAGGCAAGATTCTACAGGCCGGGGAAAGAGTATAGGAGGAACTGGAAGAATCCCCAGTCATCATTCCTCAAGCTCCAAAAGTCTAAGAACCCCTACCACAGGGGACCAAAAGTCTTTTTGAAGGTGCGTCCGCCCAACCAGCTATAGTGGGGTCCAGACTCATGAGATACAAGCAGGTCTGGGCGGATACAATAAAGGACCCATGGACGATAGACACTGTCCAGTTCGGGCACAAATGGAAATTCAAGACACGGTCTCCAAGAGACCAATTCTCTGTAACCAGATTACCGGCATCTTGGGAAAAAAGGACGCTACTAACAAGATACGTCCAAGATCTGTTACAAAAGGAAGCCATAGTGGAAGTCCCACTATCCCAAAGATCAACGGGATTCTACTCCCCGTTGTTTCTAGTGAAGAAAAAAACAGGGGATCTCCGTCCTGTTCTAGACTTAAAGAATCTCAATCGCTCAATCTTAGTCGAGACATTCAAAATGGAGAGCCTCCAGTCAATTCTTCGGGCCATGAATATTGGGGATTGGATGCTTTCCGTCGATTTACAAGACGCCTATCTGCCCGTCCCCATTCATATCTCATTTCAAAAGTTTCTCCGCTTTGCGGTAGGTCTTCATCATTTTCCATTCCGAAGTCTTCCGTTCGGGATCTCCACCGCTCCAAGGACATTCACAAAAGTCTTACTGCCAGTAATAGCCTTACTGAGAGAACAAGGATTGAGAGTCCATCATTACCTGGACAACATCCTCTTGCTAGCAGACAATCAGGATTCCCTTCTACGGCATCGATCCATTCTGATTACCACCCTACAAAACTTCGGCTGGATCATAAACTGGGGGAAAAGCAACTTACAGCCCACTCAGAGAATGATATTCCTGGGGGCGGAACTAGACACCCGTCTCAACACGATAGAACTTCCGCAGGGAAAAATTCCCATCTCATTCAGAAGGCAAGAAAGTTATTAGCTTCTACCACACTACCAGCCCGGGAGTACCTCAGCATACTGGGGTCATTCTCAGCAACCATCCCGATGGTACAATGGGCCCAATGGAACACCAGACCCCTGCAAGCATCACTGTTAAGACAGTGGAACGGGTGTCATTGTCTCAGCCAATCATAATCCTGAAAGAAGTAAAACAATCACTCTGGTGGTGGACCAGATTGAACAATCTGAAGAGATGCAGGCATATAGTCCCTCTTCCTCAAGAAATAATCACTTCAGATGCCAGCCTGAAGGGCTGGGGGGCACATTACCGCCATCACGCAGTCCAGGGCCTTTGGACATTCAGGACACAGAACGTGGTTTCAAATATATTGGAGATGAAAGCAGCATTCCAAGCTCTGTTAGCCTTCAGCCCCCTCCTCAGGGGGAAAGAAGTCGTGCTAAAATTGGACAACAGGGTGGCAGTTGCCTATATCAACAGGCAAGGGGGCACCAGGAGTCCCTCCATGATGCAGGAAGTCCGTCCAGTCTTCGAGTGGGAACAGCTGAACCTGTCGGGATTAACGGCAACGTATGTCCCAGGAGTTCAAAACCAACTAGCCGACTCTCTAAGTCGGACCTTTGTATCAAACAACAAGTGGGCTTTAAGTCACCAAGCCTTTACCCTCATAACCCAAACCTGGGGCATACCGAATATAGACCTGGCAGCAACACCGGTCAACACGAAATGCCAGAGGTATCTAGCCAGAATTCCTTTCCCATCGGCAGAAGGCGCGGATTGCCTACAGCACGACTGGAACTTCCGTTTGGGGTACATCTTTCCGCCAACGCCACTCATTCCAAGATTCTTACTCAGACTCAAGAGGTCGAAATCCACAGTGTTAGCAGTCCTCCCATTTTGGCCGAGACGACCATGGTTTACGACGCTCCTCCAATTGAGCACATCAGAACCACTGACACTCCCAATGACAGGGGATATACTGTTGCAGGGGCAACTCCTTCAACCATTTCCGGAGAGATTTCATCTAACAGCCTGGAGAATGAAAGGACTAGGTTCTTAGTCCAATGATGCTCCCAGAAAGTGGTAGACACTCTCCTTCAGCCAGAAAATCCATGACCAATAAAACCTATAAAAGGATCTGGGAGAGTTTTCTCTCAATCGCACAACGGCAATCCTGGAACCCGGCATCTCCATCAGTTGCTCAGATCCTCGAGTTTCTCCAGCTAGGACTAGATAAAGGTCTTATGCCGCGTACACACGGTCGGACTTTTCGTCTACAAAAGTCCAATGGACGCCGACGGACTAAAGCTGGCTGGTAATCCGTTCGTGTGTGGGCTTCTCCGGACTTTCAGCAGACTTTTTCAGCCTCAAATCCGACGGACTTTAGATTTGAAACATGCTTCAAATCTTTACGTCGTAACTACGACGGACCCGAAATCCGCTCGTCTGTGTGCTAGTCCGACGGACAAAAACCCATGCTAGGGAAGCTATTGGCTACTGGCTATGAACTTCCTTATTTTAGTCCGGTGTACGTCATCACGTACGAATCCGTCGGACTTTTGTGTGGTCGTGTGTAGGCAAGTCCGTTCGTTAGAAAGTCTGCTGCAAGTCCGCCGAAAGTCCGCCGGAAGTCTGTCGGACAGGCTGTCGGACTTTTGTAGACGAAAAGTCCGACCGTGTGTACGCGGCATAAGGTCTAGTACCCTGAAGGTACATGTATCAGCCCTGTCCGCCATGACAGGAGTGAAATGGGCTCAAGAACCTCTAATCATCCAATTTCAGAAGGCCGGCCTAAAGTTGAGGCCACCTAGAAAACCTTCCTTCCCGACATGGGATCTTTCGGTAGTGTCGGAAGCCTTATCCCATGAGCCATTTTTTCCGTTAGAGGACGTTTCCCTGTGGGACCTAACTCTCAAGGTCACCTTCCTAATAGCAATTACATCAGCCAAAAGGGTATCGGAAATTCAGGTCTTACAGGCTAAGGAACTATACCTAATGTTCTATCCAGACAAAGTAGTCTTAAAACCATCGGATCGCTTCATTCCGAAGGTGTCATCGTCTTTCCACTTTAACCAAGAGCTATGTCTCCCCACCCTCTCCACAGAACAGGGTGATCCACACCCACTTGATATAAAGACTAATATCCAGGCCTACCTCTTGGCAACCAGCGATCTGAGGAAGACAGAGAACCTACTAGTCATTCCTCATGGCTTTAGAAGAGGACAAGCAGCAACCTCTCGCACCATCGCAGCATGGTTGGTGAAGATCATTAAAAGAGCTTACGCATCTAACAACACACAAGTACCTGAGGGCTTAAGGGCACACTCCACAAGGGCAATGGCGACCTCCTGGGCGGCCTACTGCAGGGTATCAGCCGAAACCATCTGTAAAGCAGCCACTTGGTCTTCAAAAACCACCTTTATTTCTCATTATAAAGTGGACTCCGCTAGATTGTCCAATTTGGGAGAGCAATTATTCAGGCTAACTCCTCAATACCTTCTAAATAAAACTTATCTTTTGCTCATACCCACCCAGTTTGCGAGTTATTCCCCATAGGTGTATGCTGCCATGATGCGACAGGAAAACGGAAAATTGTATACTCACCTTTCCGTAATTTTCCTTTCCTGTCGCATCTCATGGCAGCATACAAATGCCCACCCATCTGAGGTGAGTTATATATATACGGAGAATGCTGGGGCAGAGGCTCTCTCAGAGTTTAATAGCTACGCGGTCCTATCAGGTTGCGGGGGCGGAGCCACAACCCATAGGTGTATGCTGCCATGAGATGCGACAGGAAAGGAAAATTACGGAAAGGTGAGTATACAATTTTCCGTATTATAGTCTATGAGGAAATTACCATTTTCCCAGGGAGCTACACTGGAAGTATATTCAGATGCAAGAGTGTATCCTCCCTGCAACATGGAGAAAGTTTAAATGAACCTTCACTGCCAGGATCGACAGGTACTTTTATGAAATAAAATACCCTACAATACACTACTTGGTAATTTTAATTTTTGGCCAGACATACTTTTTAACCTTTTTTTTAACTGTTTCACTTCTGTATCATCAGCCACGTGCATTTTCCTATTATACACATGGAACCTACCAGACACAAATTCCCAGACAGTGTTTGTTGAACATCTTTATGTTTGCATCAGTCTTGCAGTATACTGTGTTATATTGGGATTTCTGCAATTCCTCATGCGCATTGTGTGCTTTTATTATTTTCCTTCCCAATTACCCCACCCCATTTTTTTATTAATTCTCCACACTTCCACATATAGTCTTGCTTACTGTAAAACAGCAGGTTCTGTCTGCATGTACAGCCAGGGTATCATGAGTGAGGACAGAACTCCTACCATTCAAACAAATGCCATACATCCTTTTACGTGGAAGTGTGCATGACAGCCTTATCTAACTAATAAAAATATTTATAGTGACAAATTGGTGCAATGAAAGGGAAAGGATTGACTATTTTTAAATCACATGCGGCCCCTGTGGCTAGGGATTTAACTCTCCTGAAGCAGTCAAATATACTACCAATTTCAGAGGCATAATGCAAGTAAATAAAAATAAAAAGAATGTATCGAAAGTAAGTAAGCATTTACAAAATGTGACTGTGTTGTGCTTTTACCTGCCTTATGTGAAGTTTGTAGCAGAGCTCAAGGCAATTGTAGCCACAATACCACTGCAACAAAACATTATATAACAAAACATTGGAGTGCTGGGAACATTCTAGTGATCTGCCCCAATCATATTTAGTCCTCTTCCAGTATTATGCCTGATTATATCAGGCTGGTGGGCCCCATACACTGTGAAACACTACTCTAAGGGGTGTGAATGTATCCCTATATGAATACATTAGGTTGGTATATAACATCATAAAAAGATATTGGCCGTAATATTGTTTTTTAACTTTACCATTATACATTTTCAGATCTTCTTCAGTCACATAGGCATTGGCTCCCCAGATAACAAGTTTATTGATTAGAGATGGGTAAATTCCCGCAGCAATCAATGCAGTTATGCCTCCATCACTCCATCCTAGCAATGAAAATTTCTTGAATTGTAGGTACTACAACAAAAAATATGTGTTCACAAGTTCAGTACAGAAATATAGTATATACACCATATACAGGTACAGTCAGGTCCATAAATATTGGGACATCGACACAATTCTAATCTTTTTAGCTTTATACACCACCACAATGGATTTGAAATGAAACAAACAGGATGTGCTTTAACTGCAGACTTTCAGCTTTAATTTGAGGGTATTTACATCCGATTCAGCTGAAGGGTGTAGGAATTACAACAGTTTGTATATGCGCCTCCCACTTTTTAAAGGGACCAAAAGTAATGGGACAATTGGCTGCTCAGCTGTTACATGGCCAGGTGTGTGTTATTCCCTCATTATCCCATTTACAAGGAGCAGATAAAAGGTCCAGAGTTCATTTCAAGTGTGCTATTTGCATTTGGAATCGGTTGCTGTCAACTCTCAATATGAGATCCAAAGAGCTGTCACTATCAGTGAAGCAAGCCATCATTAGGCTGAAAAAACAAAACAAACCCATCAGAGAGATAGCAAAAACATTAGGTGTGGCCAAATCAACTGTTTGGAACATCCTCAAAAAGAAAGAACGCACCGGTGAGCTCAGCAACACCAAAAGACCCAGAAGACCACGGAAAACAACTGTGGTGGATGACCGAGAATTCTTTCTCTGGTGAAGAAAACACCCTTCACAACAGTTGGCCAGATCAAGAACACTCTCCAGGAGGTAGGTGTATGTGTGTCAAAGTCAACAATCAAGAGAAGACTTCACCAGAGTGAATACAGAGGGTTCACCACAAGATATAAACCATTGGTGAACCTCAAAAACAGGAAGGCCAAATTAGAGTTTGCCAAACAACATCTAAAAAGCCTTCACAGTTCTGGAACAACATCCTATGGACAGATGAGACCAAGATCAACTTGTACCAGAGTGATGGGAAGAGAAGAGTATGGAGAAGGAAAGGAACTGCTCATGATCCAAAGCATACCACCTCATCAGTGAAGCATGGTGGTGGTAGTGTCATGGCGTGGGCATGTATGGCTGCCAATGGAACTGGTTCTGTTGTATTTATTGATGATGTGACTGCTGACAAAAGCAGCAGGATGAATTCTGAAGTGTTTCGGGCAATATTATCTGCTCATATTCAGCAAAATGCTTCAGAACTCTTTTGGAAGGCGCTTCACAGTGCAGATGGACAATGACCCGAAGCATACTGCGAAAGCAATCAAAGAGGTTTTTTTAAGGGAAAGAAGTGGAATGTTATGCAATGGCCAAGTCAATCACCTGACCTGAATCCGACTGGGCATGCATTTCACTTGCTGAAGACAAAACTGAAGAGGCCTAGCAGAGCATCACCAGGGATGAAACCCAGCATCTGGTGATGTCTATGCGTTCCAGACTTCAGGCTGTAATTGACTGCAAAGGATTTGCAACCAAGTATTGGTCCCTTAAAAAAGGGGAGGCACATATACAAACTGTTGTAATTCCTACACTGTTCACCTGATTTGGATGTAAATACCCTCAAATTAAAGCTGAAAGTCTGCAGTTAAAGCACATCTTGTTCGTTTCATTTCAAATCCATTGTGGTGGTGTATAGAGCCAAAAAGATTAGAATTGTGTCAAAGTCCCAATATTTATGGACTTGACTGTATATATTTGAACACAGGCACAATTTTAGTTTTTTTCAGTTATTTACCAAAACATATTCAAGCTATAATTATATAATGGATATGGGTTGAAAGCGCAAATAATTTTATGTTATTTTCATCCAAATCGAAGGAAGGGTTTGGGAGTTACAGCCCTTAAGAATAGCCAACCCCCTTTTTCAAGGGACCAAAAGTAATTGGACAATTGAATCAAAAGCTGTTTCATGGCCAGATGTGGGCTACTTTTTTGTTATTTCTTCAATTAAGCGGGTAAAAGGTCTGGAGTTCATTGTAAGTGTGGTATTTGCATTTGGAATCTATTGCTGTGAATCTACATCATGCGTTCAAAGGAGCTGTTTATGCAAGTGAAACAGGCCATTGTAAGGCTTCAAAAATGAAACAAATCCATCAGAGAGATAGCAGCAACATAAGTGGTGGCCAAATCAACAGTTTGGTACATTCTGTGGAAAAAAGAACACACTGGTGAGCTCAGCAACATAAAAAGGCCTGGACGTCCACAGAAGACAACAGTGGTGGGTGATCGTAGGATCCTCTCTATGGTAAAGAAAAACCCATTTACAACAGCCAGACAAGTGAAGGACACTCTCCAGGAGGTGGGTGTATCATTGTCAAAGTCTACAATCAAGAGAAGACTTCACGAGCGCAAATATAAAGGGTTCTCTACAAGGTGTAAACCATTCAGAAGCCTAAAGAATTGAAAAGCCAGATTAGACTTTGCCAAAAAAAATAAAAAAAAGCCATACCAGTTCTGGAAAAGCATTCTTTGGACAGATTAAACCAAGAATAATCTGTACCAGAATGACGGTAAGAAAAAAGTGTGGAGAAGGCTTGGAACAGCTCATGATCCAAAGTACACAACGTCATCTGTAAAACATGGTGGAGGCAGCGTGATGGCATAGACATGCATGGCTTCCAGTGGCACTGGGTCATTGGTCTTTATTGATGATTTGACAGAAGACAGAAGCAGCCGGATGAATTCTGCATTGTTTAGAGATATACTATCAGCCCAGATTCAACCAAATGCAGCAAAGTTGATTGTATGGTGATTCACAGTACAGATGGACAATGATCAGTGGCGGTGCATCCATAAGGGTGCACGGGCACCGCCCCCTCTCTCCAGCCACCTCCTCTATGACCAATGGATAGATTCATGCATAGCATAAATCTATCCATGGCTGCCGCTGGCACCCCCTATTCAGGCGCCTGGCCCCTTTTCGGCACCTGAATTACAGCAGCAGGGGGGTGTTTTTGAAGCACATAAGCTCTAATAGGCGTCAAAAAAAGGTGACCTGCGAGCGCGATGCTTGGCGCTCGCAGTTCACACAGGTGTGTTAGAACAGCGAATGAATATTCGCTTTCCTAACACTGAACCGCCTCTCCGCCAATCAGGTGCTCGGGTCTGTTACCGTCACCTGATTGGCTTAAACGACAGGCGCTGTGATTTGACACCTGACTGGAGAAGAAGAAGGCAGAAGAGAACGGGAGAGACGCATGGAGGACACCGCTCGCCGTCACCCGCTGCCCCACTGAGACAGGGTAAGTGGTGGGCAGACGGCGAGCAGGTGGGGGGGTCACAGTGGCGACATTCGATGGCACAGTGGCAGCATTTGATGGGCACAGTGACAGCATTTGATGGCACAGTGGCTGCGTTTGATGGGCACAGTGGCTGCATTTGATGAGCACAGTGGCAGCATTTGAAGGGCACAGTGTCAGCATATGATGGGCACAATGGCAGCATTTGATGGGAACAGTGGCTGCGTTTGATGGCACAGTGGCTGCGTTTGATGGCACAGTGGCGGCGATTAATGTTTTTTTTTCAGTATTTTTCAGTTTGTTTGCACCCCCCAGAAATTTTGAGCACCAGGCGCCACTGACAATGATCCAAAACACACTGCAAAAGCAACCCAGGAGCTTTTGAAGGAAAAGAAGTGGAATATTCTGCAATGGCCGAGTCAATCACCTGATCTCCACCCAATTGAGCATGCATTTCACTTGCTGAAGGCAAAACTAAAAGGAAGAAAGACCCACAAAGAACAACTGAAGACAGCTGCAGTTAGAGCCTGGCAAAGCATCAGAAAGGAGGAAACCCAGTCTTTGGTAATGTTCATGGGTTCCAGACTCCAGGACTCATTGCCAGTAAAGTATTCTCAACAAAATAATAAAAATTAACATTTTATTTATGATTATATTCATTTTTCCAAGTACATTTGAGCCATGAAAATGGGGAGACTGTGTATACAAATGGTTGCAGTTCCTAAAATAGTTATTTGATATTTATGTTCAACCCCTTGAATTAAAGATGAAAGTCTTCACTTTAAATTAACTTGGATTGTTTCCTTTTCATTTTATTCTGGTGGCATACAGAGCCAAAGGTATAAAAATTGTGCCTGTGTCCAAATATATATAGACCTAACTGTCTGTGAACTGCTTACCTTCCAAACAGTTAATAATTCTGGTCACTACTGCCAGACAGCATAGCCAAGTCAGTGACCTCCCTTTTCTCTACTGTACTTAAAGCTAACTACAGGGAGATTCAAAAAATACACAAATAATGTGGTTCTGCATGCACGAATACATCCTGAAATGTATATATTTTTTTTTTATGGTAAGCAGTGTAGGTTTCTGTAATTTGACTAAGTATCAGCTTCCCGCAGTCCCTCTACAGCATGTGTGTAGAATCCAGCATGTGTTTTTATTCATTCTGATCACCATAAAGTATATATTCATTATCTCACTGTTGCTTTAAATTGGTATCCATTACTGACAGGAACTTTAGCATATTACGCCCACTTCCTGCCCAGCAGACATTTTGCCTAATACTTTCTGCAGTGAAGAAGTATGAGAATAGCTCCACTATTTCTTTGAAGCATAAGTCTTTTTACTGTTCTGCCCTCACTATGTGTTTAAAGTACAAGGCTTGGCAGACGGCTAACAGCTTCCCAATAAAAACTTAGGAAGAAGGGCTAAATAATCTTTACTGAAAATTAGCTTTTTGCAGTTTTACAAAAAAAAAAAATCTAATTCTCAGTAAAGATTACAACTGTTAGCCCTTCCTCCTGAGTCTTTATGAGGAAGCTGTTTGAAGTACAAGGCTTGGCAGACAGCTAACACATAGTGAGGGCCGAACACATCAAAATACATCTATAACATCTGTGGGTGAACTGACCTGTTAGCTTTTATTTTCTAGATCTAGAGTGCCTGTCATACTAGATAATAATAAGGGGGTGGGCTGCCAATATTGACCTCCTCCTCCAAATTCTACCTGCAATGCTGTAATTCTGAACCTCTGGCTTTAATACTTTGACTCAGAAGTATGTCAATAACGAGAGTTGGAGAAAAGTCTGAATTCTTTATTTACATACTTGTTCCAGCTCTTCTCTAAAGCCCCATACACACTATTAGATTTTCTGCAGATTTTTGTCTTCAGATTTACCAAAACCATGTAGTGCAAGGGCCTGCCAGATTGCATACAAATTGAAACTCCTAAGGTTTCACCTCTTATTATATGGTTTTGGTAAATCTGAAGACAAAAATCTGCAGAAAATCTAATAGTGTGTATGGGGCTTAAGGGCTGGTTCACACCACAAAAACGAATTCTGGATGTGTCTTTGCTTACAGTTCACACCGCAAAGACTCACTCCAGATGCGTTTCTGCATAAGCATTTTCGATGAGTTCCAGTGCATTTTTTCCCCATCTTGTTTTTTCTGTTTTTTCCCCAAGGTTTCCTGGGGATTTTTTTCACGTTATGCATTCCAGTTTGTTTTTGATGCGTTTTGCAGTTCCAATACAGTTCCGTGCAGAAAAAATGCTGCATGTTCTACTTTTTTTTTCCTGCACTGGAACTGACTGCACTGGTGTGAACTATGCCATTGGAATGCATATAATATACTGATCATGTGTCTTTGATGCAAAAAAAAATGCAGTGGGCTGCATCTGGCGTGAACTGGCCCTTAATATTGAATAATAATAGGCATCGTGATAACCAGGCACCAAACATCTTCAGAAGCAGAGGTCAGTAATGGCAGCTTACACTTTTTCTCATGACATGTATTCTCAAAGTACTTACATTTCCATTGTATTGTATATGGCAACCAAAACTAACATGTCATTTGGTGCTTAGGATATAATTAATAATTTAACTGAACTTAAAGCAGAAAGGTAGGCAAAACTTTTTTTTTTCCATTTTGGATAGAGTAAGGGAGGGTTATAACCCCTGTCAGATTTTTTTTTTTCGCCATCTGTGTCCCATTGCAGAGATTTCCCTTTACCTACTGTCCCATAGCCAAACAGGAAGTGAGAGGAAATCCCTGCAAAGTAAAGGAATTCCTTGGGGGCCCCCAGGTCACCAGAACTAGTCTCCCCATTGGAAGATTACTTTTCTGGGGACAACCAAAAATTTTAGCTTTTTTTTTCCTTTCAATTTCAAAGATAATGGTAAACAGGACAAATAGAGAGGTGAATCTCCTTAATGGGGGTATTTCATCAGATTTGGCGACCCGTCAGAATGTGTAACGGAAGTGACGTTACGTCGCCGCCATTTTGCTATCTTGCTACACCCCGCACTCGCCCACAGTAAGGATAGAGTGAGAAGGGGGCAAGTGGACATCTTGTTACACCCACCGTAGTTTGGCATTTTACACTTATTTTTAACAGTAAA
The DNA here is from genome assembly GCF_042186555.1 of Aquarana catesbeiana. Taxonomy (NCBI): domain Eukaryota; kingdom Metazoa; phylum Chordata; class Amphibia; order Anura; family Ranidae; genus Aquarana; species Aquarana catesbeiana. The sequence continues at coordinate 372,565,774 of NC_133328.1, read as the reverse complement.
CTGAGGTTATATGTTGAAATACAGTACTTAGAACTACGTTTGACTGTTTAGATGTTGAATTTTTTTTTTTTTTTTTAAACAATAATGTTTATTCAGTTTTGGATTTACAGAAAATAAGACAAAAACCAGGAACATTATTTAGCATACTTCTACCGATATTATTGACTATGATAAAAATTAAGGAAAGAAAAACAAACAAAAGAAAAAGAGGGGAGGGAAAAGGTAAGTAAAACAAAAGGGGAGAATAACAACTCTCAGGGTAGTACTTTAACTTACAGTTACATTGTCCCAGCCTGGTTCATAGGAACTATACCTTATGCAGATGGCACTGTTTTCCTCCGCCCGTCACCCCCTTGGGAGCTTGCTGTGACTGGGCGGAGGTGCAGTTCCTACAATGCAATATTTATTTGTTTGCTTTTAACGTTTTTGTTCCTGTTATCAGCTAAACCCTCGAACCAGACTAGGAAAAGGAAGTGTCAATGTTCATTATCAGTATGAGGACTTTTAGTAACTGTATAGGACTCTACTGTTAAGTTATGATATTATTATAGCATGTGTACTACCCGACTTATATAATATTTTACACAACTATATGGGTTAAGTTCAAAACGAGTCATCAGTCCGTTAAAGGAAAACAGTCGTAGCAAAGAACCTGAGAAGAGAAAGAGAAAAGAGAAATAGAAAGGAAAAAAGGGGGGAAAGTGAGACCGTGGGAGGGGGTAAGGGATGAGGAGGTGGTGTGGATGCGCTCCTGCACGCCGCGGATGCTATAATGGTCCGGCATCCTACGTATTAGTAAGGTACCTTATCCAGGGATCCCATATTTTATTAAATCCAGTAATCCTATCCTTCAAGATTGCCGTAAGGCGTTCATTTACCATTATCCATGATAGTTTGGCTTTTAGTAAGTAAAAGGGGACTGTGTGGGACCTCCAAGACTTGGCTATTGAAATCCTGGCCGCCACAAATATGAATGTGATTAGTCTGCACATTGACTTTGATGCCCCCTCCACTGGGCGTCCCAGCAGCGCGTGCAGAGGTGATTTAACTAGATTCACTTGCGTGAGGGAGTATATAAGATTATACGTGCGTATCCAAAATCTCCTCACTTTGGGGCACGTCCACCAAGTGTGGAACATAGTGCCGTTTACATTACATCCTCTGAAGCACTGGGGAGACGCCCCCGGAACGAAAGTTGCTATCCTCTCTGGGACCATGTACCATCACATCATTACTTTATAGTTTGCCTCTATCAGGGAGGTATTAACAAGCGACTTAGATGCATTCTGTATTATTTTGCTCCATTCTTTCATATCCAGATCCATATCCATGTCTTGCTCCCATTTATGCATATAGTACAGTTTAGAGGTAGATAAAGTCAAGATGTTGTATATCTGTGATATGTGACCAGTGTGCTTATCAAAATTCCTACAGAGGCTTTCCATTGGGGTGAATGTGGTGAGATCAGAAGTGCGATTCAATGTCGCCAAGAAATGCCTTATCTGGGTAAAGCGAAAAAGTTCTGAATTTGGAAAGTTATATTTCTCCTGTAACGTTGATTTCGACAAAGCACCCCTGTGGTCACAAAAATCTGCAATGCGCATTAAACCTTTATTGGTCCACCACAAAAAATTTTGGGGTTGGAGACCCGGAGTGAACAGTGCATTTCCAAATAGAGAGGCCAATGGGGTGTGTTGGGACTTAAACCTGTGGGCTGTCAACAGTCTGTCCCACAAGTTCAGGGAGAACGATAAGCTCGGGCACATCATGACCGGCCTGTCCTTCGCCTTCATCCACATTAAATGGCTAATCTCTCTATCAGGGTACAGAGAAGATTCGATTGACATCCAGAGCGGTCTAGGCTGTTTTGTGTGGAATTTGATTAATTGGGACAGTTGTGCTGCTTGAAAGTATTTAAGTAAATCGGGCATTCCCAGGCCCCCTCTCAGCTTTGGTGTATATAGTGTACGCCTGTTCACTCTGGGTCTCTTGTGTCCCCACACATAGTCCAACAATCTCCTCTGGAATTTCTGTAAGTCTTTCCTTACTATTGCTATTGGGAGAGTCCTAAACAGGTATAGCACCTTCGGTAAGACCGTCATTTTAATCGAGCACAGCCTTCCAAACCATGACGGAGGGTTATTCGACCATTTTTTGAGATCATCTAGTATTTTCCGAAATAGTGGGGCATAGTTATGTTTGTACAGTGTAGTGAGGGTAGGAGTGAGGAAGATGCCCAAATATGGCATTGTCTCCTTCTGCCATTTAAAAGGGTAGGATTGTTGCAAGGCTTGAATTATGTGTGTTTGTAGAGAGACGTTAAGCGCCTGAGTTTTAGAGTGATTCACTTTGAGTCCCGAGAATTCTGTGAAGTGTCGCAATACTACCTGTAGATTGGGTAAGGAGGTGACCGGGGAGGAGAGAAGTAGTAAGATGTCGTCCGCGAACATTGCACATTTGTGCTCGCGGTCGCCACATCTCACCCCCAGTATATCCTGATGTTCCCGGATTTTAATGGCCAGTGGCTCCAGGGCTAAAATAAATAATAGATGTTGAATTTTAAAAGCAGCGGCAAGCCTGCTGATCTCACAGGTTTTCTAATCTGACAGAAGTTCACTGCTTTTAAAATTCGACATCTAAACTGTCAGACGGAGTTCTAAGTACTGTATTTCTCTATATAACCTCAGTTTACAGTTAAAAATATGTGTAAGATGCAAAACTCCAGTGGGTGTAACAAGATGTCTGCTTCCCCCCTTCTCAGAGTATCCTTACTGTGGGCGAGTGCGGGGTGTAGCAAGATGGCGGTGACGAAACGTCACTTCCGTTACACATTCTGACGGGTTGCCAAATCTGATGAAACAGGGGCACGGACAGAAAAAAAAAAAAACTGACAAGCATTCTAATCTCTCTCAACTCTATCCAAAACTAAAAAAAAAAAAAAAAAGGTTTGCTTTTAGTTATACATTAACAATGAAAGGCTATTTTGCAAAATACAATACAGACAGTTCTTCCATCAGACACACATGCACAATATTAGTGCCCATGCATTTTTTATAATCTGAATACTATAAACTGTGCATTATCTAAGACTCTCATGCATATGGTCATAATTAAGCATAAAATATACATAGCATATATGCATACAACATATTTTACCAAACATGGAAATGTTGATGCATAAAGGCATCAGCGTTTATATGAGTACAGGAGTGTACAGCCATTCACTTCTATGGCCGGCTGTACGCTCCATCTGCAGCTACACAGTCATGGGAAATCAACATGTTTTTTATGATAGATACATTTTATTTACATCTGTGCATGAGGCCCTAACGGTGTATTTGGCAGTAAGTACCACATTTCATTGTTCAGTAATCCAAGTTTAACAACTCATACAGTTTTTATAATTATTTGCAAATATATGTATTTTTTATTGTCACTCTTAATATTATATTATATTAACAGATAATGCTTCATTTTACGAGACACTTGTGTAAGAACGCCACCCTTTATATTGGTATTGAAAGAACGCTTAGCAGGATGCCATGCCCAGCAACATTCATGTATGGTATATGTCTTCTGCTTCAAGGGATTCATGACTTTACAGACTCACTGACCTACTGCCTGGTACACCCAACCAATGGCTATCTAATTTTAAACACACAGTACAACTGTAAAGGTGGTTAGGGTCGTTTGGAGGACTGGCATACGATATTGTTACTAGAATAGTAATGTAGGTACTGGCAATATTTTCTTTCAATATATTTGTTCAGCTAGAATGGTGGGAACTTATTAGAATGTCATTTGATCATCATGTGCTGTGCGCTTTGTTTGGACTTTACAAGTCTATTTAATGAGACAAAAAGCAAAGCCTGGAACAGATCACAAATCATCTTTCAGTCATCTAACTAAAATGAAAATTTGTCTGTTATGGGTTACTGCCCTTTTGATTACAATTTTCTTCTCTGCATTAATATTAGTAAATCTGCATTGTGGTTTATTCTCAAATGTTAACAGTTCCCGCAGAAGTGTGCTGTCATCACATCACGCTTATTGTCAAATAAGTTATTCAAGATGGTAGCTCTGCAATAGAGAGCCCAACATTTAGGATGTAAGGGTCACCATGTTAAGGGGCAATTTAAAGCAGAAATGTAGGTATGGCAATTTTTACATCATCTTGGACCAATGTAACAATGTATGTGCCACACCTGTGGCATTCCTGTGGAAACTGGAAATTACTGTGGTAGGCACCGCTACTCCCTTAGGTTCCAGGTCCTGTGCAGAGAGACTGCCTGCTGCATTCTGAACACAGGTCAGCATTCAGAGAACACTTTGCATTCTTCAAAGCTATGCAAAGCATTCTCTGAATGGACAAGGTGGAGATTGTGATGTCACTGTCCAACTCGTCCAATGAGAGAATGCTTTGCATTCACTGAGAAAATGCAATGTGTTTCCTAAATGATGCCCGTGCCGAGCGGCCAACCTCCTGTGTTCATTAAGGAGAATGGCAGCGGCTCTGCATGGGACCAGAAAGCTAGTGTTGATTACTGTAGTAGCTGTGCCTAGTACAGTGATTTCCAGATTCCACAGGGATCCCACAGGTATGGCACAAACATACTTAAATCTGTCAAAGCTGGACAAATGCAACTATTTAAAAATTGCCATACCTAAACTTTAAAAACTGGAACAGGGGTGGGGACTCAGAATAATGCAAAATATTCTTACCCTGCAATATAGTGGATAAACTGACAAAATGTATACTCAAACATGAATATGATTACCGTTAACCTGATGCTGTTAGAGCAATAGAGAATTACAATCTACCAGCATTTCAGAAGACACATGTCACCTGACAGCGGACACATTGGTGCCATGCCTGGCTCCCTCTCTCTCTTGATACAAGCAATGGGGGGAAAAGCAAACTTAGGACTTTAATTGGGACGCAAGTGAAAGTTTGCGCCCCCATCCTTAATATCATGAAAAAGAGGGGGGGTTGGGACTTTAAATGAGGTGCGCATGATGCAATCCAATCACACTCACAGAGGTGCAAACATATGTATGTTTATTAAGGACCTATGATCAACATGGCATAAAAACGCATTGCATACATCAGACGTAAAATAATCGCATATAGACAATAAATCTATGTATATACAACCATGGGACATGGGTAGGTACAATTATGCATCTTAATCCCCCAAGCAAGATAAAAGTCATGTGAAGTAAAAAACATCTGAAAATTGGTCAATGTGTGTTTGATGCATCAAAGGTAGGCCCGACGCTGCGTTTCATGGACTTCAATCCACTCTTCAGGAGCCAGATCATCTAAATTCTATAAAAAATGTATGAAAAGCAATATAGTTTCATGGGTCTAACAAAATCAGCAGAAAAGGGGGAAATTTGGGCATAATGGGCCATGCCAAAAAGGTTACTCACATGATAGCCAAAACTGGGACCATGCGACAAAACAAACCCAGGGGTAAGCCATGGAGCCTGGCCCAGGAGCTGAGAGGGGGACCTCAACGAGGAACACCGGACCGCACACACCAACACCCCGCAGTGGAGGGGACTTCTATAATGTAGGAAATATATAAAATCTATCTATGATGATACAAGTAACAAAAAACAAGATGATATAAGCTGCAGATATCACCAAGGTGATTGAAAAAAGCACCCGGAAGATTACCTTGAAAAATACATGTGATGTTTGAAGCCACATAGATAGGAGAGGATCAGGGTGTGCATAGGTTGTATCAGCACCATCTCTGAATACCATGAAGCAGGGAGTGAGATGAAGCCCCAGCATGGAACGCCAGCTCCCCCTCAGCGTCACGCAGGCACGACACAGTGGAGCAAAACCTCGGTGAACACCAGAGAAGCTCACCGCATGTCAGCCCAGCTGATATACCGGATGTCTGTGTGTGCGACGCCCAACCAAGGAAGTCACATGCAGAGTGCCGGGGGCGTGGCGCCGATGCACGGAGGAAAGATCCGCCCAGCCACTCACCCCCAACCCTGTAGAGGGGAGGTAGGAGGGCGGACACCAGCATGCATCGCAGCTCCCGGGAAACAGGACATCTGCCCACCCACCGAAAATGAGTCACACAAACCCTGTCTGGCCACAGGGAGTAAAAAATGTATAAGATAGTGAAAGATCAAAGTATGTGAACTGTCAGTGCAATGAACGTTCCATATAAAGCATGCTGAATTAGGGCCGTACCCGGTAGGAATCCGCCATAAGAGAGCGATGGGCTACAATCATGAGCACCTCCATCCCTAATCAATCTCTCTCTTGATAGAACACAATGAAATAACTTCCCTGGCAAAAAAATCCAACTAAAGAAATAAAGACACGTGGGGACATCTAGTGGTGAAAAGTAAATAAAAAAAAAAAGGCACTACATGCCTAACACCTCACTATACTGACATGCAATCTACATTTACAAACTGTGCACAAAGGCAGCTCCCAAAACATCGATTGGCGAGTTTGAAGTGGAGGGACTTGAGTGGCGAGCACAGAGCCCTGACCTCAAAGCTACTGAACTCCTGTGAGATGAATTAGAATTTTAGACTGAAAGAAAGGTCTTCTAGGCCAACATCTGCACCTGACCAAAATGCTATGTATGGGCACTAGGGCTGCAAATAACGATTATTTTCATAATCTATTAGTTGGCTGCTTATTGTTTCGATTAATCAATTAATAACCTTAAAAAAGTGTGGTGTATAATTGAGTTAATATGTAAAGTTTAAAAAAAAGGCAATTTATTCTTAAATATTAATAACCAACTATATGGTTAGGGAGCAAAATCTTTAATCCACTCTGAGAATAACAGACAGAAGAGATATACTGTATAAACACTATTAGAGATTGAAGCTGGTAAATATCATCAGACTCAGATCAAATTTTTTCATTTAAAGAAAAAAAAAAAAAGTTAAAGACTGTTTTGCAGATTTTCAAAGAGAACTGTAATATATTATATGCTGGCCATACAAAAACAATGTCTTCACTCAAAAAAAAAAAAAAAGGATTTTAAGAACTTTTGTTCGATTATCTAATCAACGTTTGTTTTCAACCACAGTGACGAGAAAATTTAGAAATAATAGAAATAATAGAAAATGTTAAAAGCAAGTGAGATTTTCAAACAACATTCTTTCATTCAGCGAATGTACAAAAATTTTTCGTATGAATATTCTCGTCTGAAAATTGTTCCGTGTGGCCAGCATAAGGCACGGTGCACATCTATGCAGCTTGCTTTTGATCTGTTTCTGCAGTGCTTTTTGCTGTGCGTTTTGATTTTTGCAAACGTGATTTTGCGTTTTTGCAATTTTTTTAAGCTTTTTTTTGGCCAATTTGTTGTGGGTCAGATAAAAAAAAACACAAATTGCTGCAAAAACACACTACATGCTTTTCTGCAGCTTCTCCATTAAAGTGTATTCAACCACAAAAGCACCGTTTTGCTTTAAAAAAAGTCCTTGACCCTTTCCAAATACGCAGCGGCTGAAAAAAAAGCATAGATGTGAATGTGTCCCATAGGAAACCATGTTAAATGAACTGTAGTGTGTTTCTGCAAAAAGCACCAAAAAACACAAAGGTGTGAACCAGGCCTAAGACGTTTAGTAAAAAATTGGGGTTAAAAAAAATAAAATTAACCCTTTATAGTAGAAAAAGAGCAAATCGCTACTGTAAGGGGTTCATATTTTTTTACTGTGGAACAGTGAAAGTAGTATTTACAGTAGTGATTATTTGCTCTTTTTGTACTATAAAGGGCTAATTTTAGTTTTTTTAACCCCATTATGTTACTGAAATTAAAGCGGATATGTCCTTCGCGCTACTGTTGAGTAAATACAGTAAGAGTGCACAAAGTAAAAATGTGTGATGATATCTATAAAGATAGCAGCAAAATCTAAAAAGTGTTCACACTACACCAATATGAAATGTAAGATAAAAGTGATCTCGCGCGGTCAAATCTATTCACACATAATAAAGTGACTTAAACGTATATAAAGTGCATAGCAATAAATGACATCACAATAAAATGTGTATAATATAATAAAGGATAAATAGATATAAAGGTGCTCTCTATTTGTGCAATAAAAGTGAAAAATCGGAAATGGATAGGTAAAGGGCTCAGTTCAAGCAGTAAGAACTGCATAAAGTGACTTAGTGAACACTAAAATGGGCTGGCCAAAGTTCATGTATGTCTTCATAGATGATCTCCTATTAGCATCAGTCTCTCAGAACTCTCACCTTAGTGTGTGTTGAAACAAGCATTGTTTGTTGGCATCAAATTGTAGATCTGTGTACAGCGTCAGAGTGAAGCCCAGATGGTCCTCATCCATTCACCCCGGCTTGGACAATTTCCTCTCTGCTCCCAATACAGCTCACTTGCCTGTCACAATATATACCACCGAGGCACAAATTGCCCGGTGGTACAAGAGGAAAAAAGAAAGCCTCCAATAGTGTAGTATGTAAGGTAAATAAAGGTGAATTTATTTTATTCAGATGAAGTCACGAGCAGTGACGTAACGCGTAGGGAGTGGCCGTGGACAGACGTAAACCGTAAGTCACGTGAGGAGGCGCTCTAGAACGCCGCTGTATCTGTATTTTCCTTGTTTTTAACTGATTTCATGTGAGAGTACATTAAAAAACAAAAATTCTGCGCTTACTCAGTTAAGATAGCAGCTCACACAACAAAAAAGAAAATTTGTAAAGGAAACAGGTGCATAAAGAGTGTAGCGCTACTTATAATGAAAGTATTTACAGTTGTAATGTTACATACAGCATAAACATTGGAAACAGATAAATGCATATGTCACACACTTCGTACAACACCAAGTGTGAAATACCCTGGCAGATATCTGTTAGATGTGAATCAAGTTGTAAAGAAAAAGATTATATAGTCCCATGCTGTGGATACAATAATTCCATTCACCACGTGAGTAGCTGGTGAGACAACGAACAAATATGGTGGATCCCCCACGTGGAAGCAATGCAGGCTTACCAGATAAGTTGGACTCATACAAACATATGTTTAATGAGTCGATAAGGCTTATATTACCAACCGGCAATAGAGTAGAGTAGTTCAGCCAAACAGTGATGTGGTCCGGATTGGAACAAGGACATTACTAAGGACTCTCCAACATATAGCTTGGTCTCTGTGAAGATAGCCCATAAAGAAAAAAAGGGGGCCATATAGTGTAATAACGTTTGGTATAACCAATTTATTAAAAGGTAAAACACTTAAATTTTCCAAGATAAAAAAGCGCTTGTAATAAAATTGTGGCAGGCAGTGGAGTCTCCCGACGCGTTTCGTCTAATCAGACTTCATCTGGGGTACCCTACCACTGCTGCCATACTCCTTTATAAAGGTACTGTGACCCCCCATAATGAGAATCCAGCTCGTGTCCATTAATTGAGTGCACTTCCGGGTATCGCCAAAATGGCGGACCCGCGTGCGTTTCAAGCCTCTTTCTTAGTGTATAGTGTGCGTTCCAGCACTCCTATCTTAATACTGAGTAGTAATATGTATGTCATTTTCCCACATGAATAACATTTAGAAGACTCCTTGTATTTAGAAAAAAGAAGGTGCATGTAAAGTGTCATAAGTAAAGCAAAAGGGGCATTATTTAAATCCATCTACGAAGATCCGTTCCGGATCATACGCAGGAAGTAGATGGAGCTGGGCGGTCCGTTCCGGATGACGTAAAGAACGTCACGCTCCGCCGCGTCTTCCGCCTGCATGGAACGCAAGTGAAGTCGCCGTCAGTCACGTGTATACCCCGCCCCCTTACCAAGGGAGACGTGGCGCGATGTGGTCACGTGCGCTCAGCATGACAGCGCGTCCCTGTCATATTGTGATATCCACATAACACTGTATGCAAGGGATGGGCACAGACTGACCCCACAAGAGAAAGCAGTTTTGTGTGTGTGAAGTGATCCTTTAGTGTTGCCTCAATGTTGAAACACCGAGACAGAACAACTTAAGTGGCCAGTTGTGATAAAATTAACAAAAGAAGTCTTAAATTTAAAGACTACTAGGGCGTACACACGGTCGGACTTTGTTCGGACATTCCGACAACAAAATCCTAGGATTTTTTCCGACGGATGTTGGCTCAAACTTGTTTTGCCTACACATGGTCGCACAAAGTTGTCGGAATTTCCGATCGACAACCACGCGGTCACGTACACCACGTACGACGAGACTAGAAAAGGCCGGTTCAGAACCAAGCGCGGCACCCTTTGGGCTCCTTTTGCTAATCTCGTGTTAGTAAAAGTTTGGTGAGAGACGATTCGCGCTTTTTCAGATTTGTGGCTTTCAGATCGTTTTCTGCCGTTCAGTTTGTGCTTGTGGGTTTGTATCTGCTCTTCAGTGCGTGCAGTCAGTTCGTATCAGAGTTTTCTGTGTGATCTTGCCTGCTCGTTGCTATTTTTCAGGTCGCTCTTCACAGGCCTTGCTGTTCTTCAGTGCGTTCTGTTACTTCGTTCTGAGCAGCCGACCGTTTTCTAGCCATGTTTCGTATGCGTACTCCTCATAGGGTTCGTGCTGTGCGGGGGCTTGGTGTTGGGGTCCTGACCTTGACACAAGTCCAGTCCATGAACAGGGTGGGGAGGAGTTCATGGACCAAGAATTGGTTGCTTCAGCGTGACCAGTTCTGTCATATGCCTTTGCTCCGTGAGATCCGTGAGAATAATCCTGATGATTTCAGGAACTTTCTCAGGATGACGGACCCCGTGTTTCACCGTTTGTTGGCTTCGCTGACCCCCTATATTAGCAGGCAGGATACCTGCATGAGGCAAGCCATCACTGCAGAGCAGAGGTTGGTCGCTACCTTGTGGTATTTGGCCACAGGGAGAAGCCTGCAGGACCTCAAGTTCTCGACAGGCATCTCCCCCCAGGCTCTGGGGATCATTATCCCAGAGACCTGTTCTGCCATCATCCAGGTCCTGCAGAAGGAGTATATGAAGGTAAGATTTTTTTCCTTTTATATCACATTTTATTGTATTGAATGTTTGCTAATATATTGTATTTCTTTCCTCATTCCCTAATTACCATGATTGTAATATGCTGTGAATGTCCCCTTTGTTCTCATGCATGCTGGATTTTTATGTAATTATTATTTTATGTCCTTCATACATATTTGCCCTTCAATAACCTCTCCAGCATGGTGTCTCCTGCCCCTATATTCACCTCATGTAGTCACTTAACAATGTATTTTATCAGCTCTATAGTAGTGCTTTACCCCAAACACCCCCTAAAATGTTTGGAAATGTTATTTTTGATTTAAATTCAGGCAGAGTGCCAGAGGCTTTTTTTTGTGGTGTCCCCAAATTTTTTGTAACCCTCCCTCCCCCAACTGCTAAATCAGCTGATCCCAATTCTCTATCCTCAATCATCTATCTGCTGACTTTGCCAAACCCATACACACTATACCCACCTCTTTACTGGTCAGATTTATGGATGAATTCCCCAAAGCATGTAGTGCAAGGGCCTGCCTGTATACTTTCCAATGGTACTGTTTAAAGTTTTTGTATCCTATTATTATCTTGATAGGTAATAGCAGAATGTTCAAATGTGCTCAAATGTGTACAGTGTGTATTTATATCTTTGTATTATGACACTTCTTACCTGTCCAGTGGTCTGCCAATAGTGTAACTAAGGAGGGGCTGTTCCAAGTAATACCCTGTATTTAGGCATTCATCTCTCAATGAAGTGAAGAGGGTAACCTGTCCAAGAGTTCCCCCCCTATAATGTTAGAAATGGCCCATGGGGGGGGGGGGGGGGGGATATGATAGGTGTACCTTATACTTTGTTGTTGTTAAATTCCCCTTAATAAATGCTATATGGAGGTTGCCCCATAATGTTTGTGTATAATCTGCTTGCCATGTTTCTGTGAAAAAATAGTAATGTTTATTGTTTTTTCCTCAACAGTTTCCTTCAACGCCACAGGAATGGCAGACTGTGGCCTCCCACTTTTCCCAGCGGTGGGACTTTCCTAACTGCGGAGGGGCAATTGATGGGAAACACGTCCACATCGTCCCACCACCCAACTCGGGGTCATACTATTATAATTACAAGGGGTTTAATAGTATAGTGATGTTGGCGGTGGTGTCGGCTAATTACGAGTTCTTGTATGTGGACGTGGGGAAGAATGGCCGGATGTCCGATGGTGGAGTCATCGCCCAGACGGAGTTCTACAGGTGTCTCCAGAATGGCAGCTTGGACTTGCCACCTCCAGAGGACAATGTTGAAGGTCTCCCATTTGTGTTCGTTGCTGATGAAGCATTTGCGCTGGGGGACCACCTGATGCGGCCATTCCCGATGAGGACCCTCACCCCGGAACAGAGGGTTTTTAATTACCGGCTGGCCAGAGCCCGAAGAGTGGTGGAGAACACATTTGGAATCCTGGCCAGCCGGTTCCGATTATTTCTGACACCCATCCATATGGCGGAGTATAAACTGAACCATATAATACTTGCCTGCTGTGTTCTCCATAATTTTTTAAGAAAACATTCAGCCAACTATGCTGGCTCAGTTGGGCCTGAGGCCGGAATCCCAAATCCATCAACACTGACGGCTTGAAAGTGGCCGTCCTGGCTTGCCCTCCCTGAGTGCCCGTGATGTCCGGTTACGATACCTGGAGTTCTTTGTGGGTAGGGGGGCTATCAATATGCCAGACAATCTGTGAAACCTTTTTCAAATAAAAAACAACCAAAAGAAATTCTTTGTGGACATTTACTGCTTGTGTTTGTTTTAGCTGACCCTGACAGAAATGTGTTGAGTGCAGAAAATGTCGTGATTGGGTAACCTTATAAAAAACAGTGTTGGCTGGTACTTCCTAAATGCAAAAACACATTTCACTACAAGTGCACTTGCAACTGCACTGAACCTGCACTTGTAGTGCAAAGTGGATTTGCCCTTAGGAAATAACCCCCATTTTTGCATAAAACAGCAATTACATCACCCCAAAAGTGTTGTAGTGTTGAGACAATAATCCACACATTCTTGAGTAAGCCACTTTTTTATACCTGCACAATCACATGTGCATTTACGAAAGGTTTTTAAAACAAACCAACATGTTTGTTGTATAACAATTTTTGCAGTAGCATTATCAAAAATCGAAATATCCATTTCAGATAAAACAGGCCTGTGTAAAACCAACAAGAAAGCCAAAAAACTTGAACTTACAAAGTTCACATTAGGTAAAACCTGAAGGCTATATCAGACATCAGTATTTAGGAACTGGGTTTGATATAGCGTTCAGATGGGTGGAAATCACCCCTGGAAAAGCCAAATTTGGAAGATGCACACCAATTTACGAATGTCAACATGTGCTATCTGCCATCAGGGGGGACCAAGGGACGTGTTTTGGGGGAGCAAGCCCTTCCTCAACGCGACTTTATTATTGAGGAAGGGGTTGCACCCCCAAAACGCGTCCATTGATCTCCCGTGATGGCAGATAGCACATGTTGGCACACTGTGTGCGTCCTCCAAATTTGGCTTTTCTAAACATTGAAAAAATTTTTGGAAGATTGGACCACAATAAAACAGGTGATTTTGTGGGGTTTCAATTCGCCCCAAAACATCAATGATGTTATTATTTTTTTTAATAACATCACTGATTTGTTGCTGTATGTTGTGCAATTCGAGATTACACCCCATGATCTCCGCGATCAGTATCTGGGCACTTTCAGATGTGAAACGTTCTCTCTCCCTCACATCACGATCACCTAAAAAAAGCTAAAGAACAAAAAAAAAGGTCTCAAAAATCTGCCAACATCCATCTCTTTTACCTGAGCCTGTGGTCGCAGACACTCACCTGTTGTGGTGCCAATCTCCACCACATCTTCTTCTTCCTCCTGCTCAGCTTCTTGTGTTGGTGTTATTTCCCCTTCTTCCAGAGGTGGGGGGTCTGTGTTCTCCTGGGATGAGGGGTGTCCTCCGAGTCTTTTCTCCCCTATGTAAAACAAAAATGGTATACTTAGCACACAGATATTTGATGGCAGAACTAGAAATAGGAAACATTGCTTGGAAGTGGGGTACAATTGTCTATTTTAGCCGAGTTCCAAGATGTATATTTTTTATTGCCCTTTGTCAAGCTGCAATACTTTACCTGTTTGGTACAAGCTTCACAGATGTAGCCCCCCTATAGTATACACTGGAGCACCTGTGTGCCCCCCCTAATAAAAACGGTGTTCTTGTGTCCCACACTAGTGCTCCAGTGTCCAGATGTGAAAACAGCTGCTCAGTGTCCTCTCCTTACACACAATCTAGTTGGCATTTCATTCTAGTAACAAACCCATCTACACAAACAAATATTTGGCATCCAAGTAGGCCCCAAAAAATGTGTGAAAATGCATATGGCCTAAACAATGGTGTTCTAGAGGCCGAAAGAAAAATGTTTGATACGAACGAATAATGGGCCCATGAACATTAAAGTTGCCCTTTTAAACGTTACAATTAATAAAAGCATATGGAGCAGAATGAACGGAATAAAGACAGAAAGAATAGGAACACAGCACAACTACTTACTTTTTTGCAGCACTCTCCGGATCTTTCGGTACTGCTCTGGCTCTCTCAACTTCAGGTCCGACCACCGCTTCCTGAGCTGATCTTTAGATCTTCGTACCCCGAAATTCCTGTGAAGGCTTTTGATCACTTTAGCAATGATTTTGGCCTTTCGGATGTTGGGGTGGGAGTAAGGCCCATATTTTCCATCATAGTCGGACTTCCTCATGATGTCGACCATCTCCAACATCTCCCCAAACGACATATTTGTGGCCTTAAAACGTCTCCTTCTGGATCGGGACGTGCCTGGATCCAGGCTTTCCCCCTCCTCCTCCTCGTTGCTAGAATTAGCATGCACCTGCTGTAACTCCGCCATCATGCTCTTCACCCACTGCGCCGAACGAAAAGGGGCGGGGAATAGACTAGAAAGAACGTCTGGGGCGGGCGGAGTTACACGCATGCGCAGTGTGTATAAAGCGTAACACGCGTGCGTATTACGTACGATCTGTGAGCGGAGGAAGGAGCATTGGACGCGCCGATCGTAAGAACGAAGGTAAGAGACAAACTTGTGCCTATACTGCTTCTAGATTGAGGCCTATATTGTAACAAGATTAGGAGAGTTTTGTGTGACATTAGGCTTTGTCTTGTGTTGTGTCTTGCAGTGAACATGGATATCTTAATGAAAGACAATGACTTCATGTCAGTATTCGTAGAGATGCTAAGTGAGCTGCCCTGTCTGTGGGAGATTACCCACCCCCATTTCAAGAACCAAGCAAAGAGGAAGGCAGCACTGGAGCAATTGTGTGCAATTGTGAAGCAGGTGATCCCCACGGCAGACATCACCTATTTAAAGATTTTCATTGGTGGCCTGAGGAGCACATATCTGGGGGAGCGCAAGAAAGTCCTGGATTCGCAGAGATCCGGAGCAGCAGATGACATCTATGTCCCCAGGATGTTGTACTACGACAGGCTGCACTTTCTGGCAGGCCAGACTGAACCCAGGCCATCCCTCTCCAGTCTTCCTTCCACGCTTCCTTCCCCCCTGGCTGAGGCTTCTGACGCCCAACTTGAGGAGCCCAGCTTGAGCCAGGTATAGCATTCCTCTAAATATTTCTGCTTGTCCAATCAATGATGTTAACTAGATGTTAGTTTGGAGTACTAATTTAGGATTGTGATTGATGAAGCAAAACATTACAACTATGTCCCTTTTTCATACACAGGGAAGTCTCAGCCAGGAGGTGGCCGGGCCGAGCCGGCTGGCTGATCTGCAGGTCCCTCCACCCCCCCTGAAAAGAGAAAGTGGCAGTATGAGGAATACCCTAGAGGAGGCTGCTATAGCATTCTTTTGGAGGGCTACAGAGGTCCTGGGAGCACCCAACACCATGGAGGAGAACATTGCTGCCTTCATAGCCTATAAAATGCAGAGGATGGAGGAGGGCCAAAAAGTCTGGTGTGAGGCCCTCATATCGGAGGCTCTGGAGAAAGGTATGAGGGGCCAAATTACACCTCAGACACATCTTTGGGATGGTCCTCGTTCCTCCTCCTGCAGGTCCTCCTCCTCCTCCTCCCTCTCCTCCAGGTCCTCCCAGTCCTCCTCCAGGTCCCCCCAGTCCTCCTCCAGGTCCCCCCAGTCCTCCTCCTCCTCCAGGTCCTACTCCTCCTCCTGCCACATCTCCAACTGCACAGCCACAGCCCGGAAGGAAGCGTGGAAGGAAGACCAGACAGTGATTGCCCTGGGTTCAGTCTGGTCAGCCAAAAAATGCAGCCTCTTGTGGTACCACAGCCTGGGGACACAGATGTCATCTGCTGCTATCCAGATCTCTGCGAATCCCGGACCAGACTGCCCTCCCTTAGATATGGACTCCTCAGGCCACCAATTTTGATGTTGAAGAATTTTTGTCTGCCGTGGGGGTCCCAGGCTTCGCTAATTTATGCTGTTGATCCAGTGTTGCCTCCCTCTTTGTTTGGTTCTGATCCCTTAATAAAGGATTTTTGTTTTGAATTATACTCTCCTATGTGTTTTACTTCAAAAATGACAGCTTGTTTGTGAGGATTCAGGTACATTTCTAATATACAATGTGAAATGAACAAGGGACACCAACACCAAACAATCTTCTTGAGATTAAGTAATAAAAGATATCAATGGTGTTGGGGTAACTTGACACACAAAACACACACAAAAATATTCTGGAGTAAAAATAAAAATAACATTGAACAAAGATCAGCCTTGGAAAAAATCCAAACATTAAAGAAAAAAAAAAGGCTTAAAATCCAAAAAAAAAAAAAAATAAAAAATATAAAACTGTCAGATGTGACAACTAATAACAATATATTCAGGGAATCCCACTAAAAAAACACAAATAAAAGTTTGTGAGAAGTGTGTGTGAATATGAGCAGCAAAACTACTTAATTCTTGTCACATTATAAAGAAGAAGAGAGTGCGCTGTATTAAACCATTTTTAACATTGCAGCGTGACGAAAGTGCTGTATCCATTGCGAACGCTAAGTTTACCAGAACGAGCTGTCCCGTGTCGGAATTTCTTCTGAGCATGCGTGGCACTTTGTGCGTCGGAACAGGCCACACACGGTCGGAATTGACGCGATCGGATTTTGTTGTCGGAAAATTTTATCTCCTGCTCTCCAACTTTGTGTGTCGGAAAATCCGATGGAAAATGTCCGATGGCGCCCACACACGATCGGAATTTCCGACAACACGCTCCGATCGGACATTGTCCATCGGAAAATCCGACCGTGTGTACGGGGCATTACAGTGATATAAAAAAACGAATATTGTGTGTATGTATTATCATAATTTGATTATAAGTGTATTACATATACATATAAGGTTTCCATAGAATGTGAAAGTATATTGTACCTGTACTCATAAATGTGAAATAAAGTCTGCATTATAATAGGTGTAACCAAAGACGTTACAAAATAGTGACCAGTCAAATAAATAATTTGAGCCAAGTGTCCATAATTAAAGTGAAAATTTGTGATAGTTATGGGAATTTAAATAAAAAAAAAAAATTATATATATAAAGATCCGAGAGGGATTCTCATTGGGTGATCCAGACCCATAGTAATATATGTACAACATACCATATGATGAAACTGCATAAAAAATGCATAAAAAAATTACATATAAGAAATACAGAAGAAATAAAAAAAAGGTCCCACCAGCTAATTGAATCCTATGATTCATTAATAAAGGCATTAATATCTAATTCCATATTCATACCCTGTGGGTGAAGAGACCGTAATTCGTGTATCCAGAACGTTTCTAGACGAGAAACGCCTCTGGTCATGGCCCCACCCCTCCATGGAGGAATGTATTTATCTATCACCAAAAATAATGAACCTGCGGGGCTACTATTATGAAATTGTTTATAGTGTCTAGGAACACTATGTTTCGAGTCCCTACCTTTGATGAGACTAATGTGTTCACTCACTCTCACAGTGAAAGTTCTAGTTGTTCGGCCAACGTATTGTTTGCCACAAGGACAAACGATTAAGTATACTACATACTTAGAGCTGCATGTACAAAACGGTTTGATAGTATACCTCTTCCCTGTGACAGTAGATGCAAATTCTGTCAATTTGCGTCTTATTGGTACATTATGTTGACAAACAACACATTTCTTACAGGGGTAGAATCCCGTCCAATCATGGAAAAAAGACGGACGCACAGGGGGATTGACAACATTGGGTGCTACATGCCCCTGTAGGGATGGTGCTCCTCTGAAGACGATTTTGGCCTGTTCCGGTAGCAATTTCCCCAATATGTTGTCTTTTCTAAGGATACCCCAGTGTTTTCTCATAATGTTCTTAATTTGTTTATGTTGTATTGAATAAGTAGTCAACATGGCCCATTTGAATGTGGTATCCGGTTCTCTCTCTGGTTTAGTTATAAGGAGGGTGTTCCTATCAGTGTTAATAACTCTCTGAAGTTCAACATCTAAGTCAACCATATTGTATCCTTTATCAAGGAATCTCTGTCTTTGGACCTCCGCTTGAGTGATGAATGTTTCCGTATCTGTACAATTCCTACAAAGCCTGAGGAATTGACTCCGGGGGACTGCATTGAGCCAAGAGCTGTGATGGCAGCTGTCTCTAGGGATAAAGCTATTTCGATCTGTTGACTTGAAATAGGTATTAAATTTGAATTGTCTATTGACAATCCCAATTTCCAAATCTAGAAAATGAATCCCGGTTTCACTAGCTTCATATGTAAGGGAAATCCCCCTATCATTGGAATTAAGGTCCTCAAAGAACTTTTTCAAAGTCTCGAAGGGTACCGCAGATGAAGTCTGATTAGACGAAACGCGTCGGGAGACTCCACTGCCTGCCACAATTTTATTACAAGCGCTTTTTTATCTTGGAAAATGTAAGTGTTTTACCTTTTAATAAATTGGTTATACCAAACGTTATTACACTATATGGCCCCCTTTTTTCTTTATGGGCTATCTTCACCGAGACCACGCTATATGTTGGAGAGTCCCTAGTAAAGTCCTTGATGCAATCCGGACCACATCACTGTTTGGCTGAACTACTCTACTCTATTGCCAGTTGGTAATACAAGCCTTATTAACTCATTAAACATATGTTTGTATGAGTCCAACTTATCTGGTAAGCCTGCATTGCTTCCACGTGGGGGATCCACCATATTTGTTCGTTGTCTCACCAGCTACTCACGTGGTGAACGGAATTATTGTATCCACAGCATGGGACTATATAAAATTTTTCTTTACAACTTGATTCACATCTAACAGATATCTGCTAGGGTATTTCACACTTGGTGTCGTACGAAGTGTGTGACATATGCATTTATCTGTTTCCAATGTTTATGCTGTATGTAACATTACAACTGTATATACTTTCATTATAAGTAGCGCTACACTCTTTATGCACCTGTTTCCTTTACAAATTTCCTGTTTTGTTGTGTGAGCTGCTATCTTAACTGAGTAAGCGCAGAGTTTTTGTTTTTTAATTTACTGCTGTTATTTATTGGAATATACACTGCTGCTACTCTCTCTTTTGTTGTTAAATATTTTCCTTCATGATGGATGTTTTTGATTACCGGGCTTCCCATAAAGTTAATACTGAGGGAGTTTTCATAGCCACTGGGAGTGATACAGAGGTGGGAGGTTAATTTTTGAGGTTGAAAAATGTCATGACCACTGAACTTCATCTACAATGGGATCTGGCATTTTTACAACAGTATATTTCAGAACAGATGGTACCTAGGAGCCTACGATGGGAGGTACAACCCCAACAAGGTGAAACGGATCTAGATTCATGGTTCAAATATTTTAATGATGCAGGTATCAGCTTTCTGAATGTCCTTATCTCTAAGAAAAATAGTAGGCTCCTCTCTCTGGATAGAGAGATTAAAGAGCTGAAGGATAAATTATTAATGCATAAAAACTCCCAAGAATATAGCTCTTTGTCCTCTAATCTCCTAAATCATTTGGAGAAAGAGGATAAGGAACAAAAATACAAGAAACAGAAAAAATATTCCAGAGATGTGGGTGACTATAGAACCAACACAGTTTTTGGGTGGCAAAAACTATTTAATGTCACTCCCTCTATGGAAGCCTCAACAAGTGATATGGAGGTAAATTTACCATCAAATGTACAGGTAGCTCCGACAACTCGGGCCTCTCAACCCAATTTAAATGGGGGTCGGACACCAAGGGGTAGAGAGAAACACAGTGAGGCACCACATTTCTCACAACCCAGAATACGACACTTTAGTCCACAGACCCCTGGACGCCCCTCAAGGGGTAGAGGTAATTATAGGGGGAAACATGGAAATAGGGGTAACTTTAGAGGCAACACTCAGCATTCTAATATACATCTTCATCGTGAATATGAGAATCAGCCTTATTGTGACTATGAGAATCAGCCCCAATACCATTCCCCAATGACACATGAGATACGTCATGACCCCTACTATGGAGAGAGTTCATACTATCGCCTACTCATAATAGATACTCACCACTCAGAGATACATATAACTCTAGCAATAGGAGAGATAATTATGGTGAACCTCCATATGCGCATAATTCCAATGCCTATGAAAATCAGGGTTTTCGCGAGGACCGCCACGCCAAAAAACGAGGTCCAGACCCAAGAGAGGGTGTCAAGGGGGTAGGAGATTACAGAGGAGAAAAGCGAAAAAGAGTTCAGTAGGACAGGGCATATTTAATTTAAGTACTCAATCACTTACTCAAAGTGAAATATCAGTGTTAGACAAAGGCCTCAAATATGCTCCACCAAATAAATTAAATAAGTTTCACACTTTTATAGATATTCACAAATACATCCGTAGGATTAATATTCAAAGGTATTTAGTTACCAATCCTATGAGGATGGACTATCCGGCAACAACTTCAGGAACTGTACATTCAGGACTGTCCAACCCCTCCCTTTTTACCCCCCCTGTCCCCATGGCACCAGCAGTTAAAATTTTCAAGGATCTCGTATTGGAGGACCTTGCAAAATTACCAGAGAAACGCATCCAATATCCCCCAGAACCAAAAGAAGGATTACAGTCTTTGTGTTCGCGGAAAAATATAGTTGTCCGCCCGGCGGACAAAGGGGGGGTATAGTGGTGTTGGACAAAAATAAGTATGAGGAAGAGATGTACCGGATCTTGAGTGAACCGGGTACTTATACCGAACTCCCCAATAATCCCACTAATATTTATAAAAAACGACTCCAGAAACTTGTGACTAAAGGTTATGACCAAAAAATCTTAAATAAGAAAGAAAAAGCATTTATGATACCTAAGGCACCCAGAATTCCCACCATCTATTACTTGCCAAAGATCCACAAAAATCCTGTATGTCCTCCAGGCAGACCTATTGTGAGTGGGATTAATTCCATTACCTCAGGAATAGGCAAATACATAGATTTCTATCTGCAACCTATGGTCAAAAAAACACCCTCCTTTTTAAAAGACACAAGCTCTACGATTAGACTTTTAGAAAGTATAGAATTACAGGATGGCTACATCCTAGCTACGGTGGATGTAGCATCTTTGTATACATGTATACCACATGAAAGAGGGATAGAGGCGGTAAAACATTTCTTGGATCAGGAACAGTCCTTGGCATCCTTTCAGGGTGAATATTTGATAGAGCTCCTGGAATTCGCAACTAAACACAACTATATTTGGTTCAACCAGCGCTACTATCTCCAGCAGCGTGGCGTAGCCATGGGAGCTAAGTTCGCTCCAAGTCTTGCGAATCTTTTTATGGCTAAATGGGAGGAGGATGTCGTCTATGCCCACCATACCACTTCATTGGTGTTGTGGGCGAGGTATATAGACGACATCCTCCTCCTATGGAGTGGGACCTTCGAGACTTTGAAAAAGTTATTTGAGGACCTTAATTCCAATGATAGGGGGATTTCCCTTACATATGAAGCTAGTGAAACCGGGATTCATTTTCTAGATTTGGAAATTGGGATTGTCAATAGACAATTCAAATTTAATACCTATTTCAAGTCAACAGATCGAAATAGCTTTATCCCTAGAGACAGCTGCCATCACAGCTCTTGGCTCAATGCAGTCCCCCGGAGTCAATTCCTCAGGCTTCGTAGGAATTGTACAGATACGGAAACATTCATCACTCAAGCGGATTTCCTAAAACAGAGATTCCTTGATAAAGGATACAATATGGTTGACTTAGATGTTGAACTTCAGAGAGTTATTAACACTGATAGGAACACCCTCCTTATAACTAAACCAGACAGAGAACCGGATACCACATTCAAATGGGCCATGTTGACTACTTATTCAATACAACATAAACAAATTAAAAACATTATGAGAAAACACTGGAGTGTCCTTAGACAAGACAACATATTGGGGAAATTGCTACCGGAACAGGCCAAAATCGTCTTCAGAGGAGCACCATCTCTACAGGGGCATGTAGCACCCAATGTTGTCAATCCCCCTGTGCGTCCGTCTTTTTTCCATGATTGGACGGGATTCTATCCCTGTAAGAAATGTGTTGTTTGTCAACATAATGTACCAATAAGACGCAAATTGACAGAATTTGCATCTACTGTCACAGGGAAGAGGTATACTATCAAACCGTTTTGTACATGCAGCTCTAAGTATGTAGTATACTTAATCGTTTGTCCTTGTGGCAAACAATACGTTGGCCGAACAACTAGAACTTTCACTGTGAGAGTGAGTGAACACATTAGTCTCATCAAAGGTAGGGACTCGAAACATAGTGTTCCTAGACACTATAAACAATTTCATAATAGTAGCCCCGCAGGTCCATTATTTTTGGTGATAGATAAATACACTCCTCCATGGAGGGGTGGGGCCATGACCAGAGGTGTTTCTCGTCTAGAAAAGTTCTGTATACACGAATTACGGTCTCTTCCCCCACAGGGTATGAATATGGAATTAGATATTAATGTCTTTATTAATGAATCATAGGATCCAATTAGCTGGTGGGACCTTTTTCTATTTCTTCTGTAATTCTTATATGTAATTTTTTATGCATTTTTTATGCAGTTTCATCATATGGTATGTTGTACATATATTACTATGCTTCTGGATCACCCAATGAGAATCCCTCTCGGATCTTTATATATATAATTTTTTTTTAATTTAAATTCCCATAACTATCATAAATTTTCACTTTAATTATGGACACTTGGGTCAAATTATTTATTTGACTGGTCACTATTTTGCAACGTCTTTGGTTACACCTATTATAATGCAGACTTTATTTCACATTTATGAGTACAGGTACAATATACTTTCACATTCTATGGAAACCTTATATGTATATGTAATACACTTATAATCAAATTATGATAATACATACACACAATATTCATTTTTTTATATCACTGTAAGTCTTATAATTTAAGACTTCCTTTGTTAATTTTATCACAACTGGCCACTTAAGTTGTTCTGTCTCGGTGTTTCAACATTGAGGCAACACTAAAGGATCACTTCACACACACAAAACTTCTTTTTCTTGTGGGGTCAGTCTGTGCCCATCCCTTGCATACAGTGTTATGTGGATATCACAATATGACACTCCGTTTCCAGGGACGCGCTGTCATGCTGAGCGCACGTGACCACATCGCGCTTGTGACGACATCGCGCCACGTCTCCCTTGGTAAGGGGGCGGGGTATACACGTGACTGACGGCGGCTTCGCTTGCGTTCCATGCAGGCGGAAGACACGGCGGATCGTGATGTTCTTTACGTCATCCGGAACGGACCGCCCAGATCCATCTACTTCCTGCGTATGATCCGGAACGGATCTTCATAGATGGAGTTAAATTATGCCCCTTTTGCTTTACTTATGACACTTTACATGCACCTTCTTTTTTCTAAATACAAGGAGTCTTCTAAATGTTATTCATGTGGGAAAATGACATACATATTACTACTCAGTATTAAGATAGGAGTGCTGGAACGCACACTATACACTAAGAAAGAGGCTTGAAACGCACGCGGGTCTGCCATTTTGGCGATACCCGGAAGTGCACTCAATTAATGGACACGAGCTGGATTCTCATTATGGGGGGTCACAGTGCCTTTATAAAGGAGTATGGCAGCAGTGGTAGGGTACCCCAGATGAAGTCTGATTAGACGAAACGCGTCGGGAGACTCCACTGCCTGCCACAATTTTATTACAAGCGCTTTTTTACCTTGGAAAATGTAAGTGTTTTGCCTTTTAATAAATTGGTTATACCAAATGTTATTACACTATATGGCCCCCTTTTTTTCTTTATGGGCTATCTTCACCGAGACCAAGCTATATGTTGGAGAGTCCCTAGTAAAGTCCTTGATGCAATCCGGACCACATCACTGGCTGAACTACTCTACTCTATTGCCGGTTGGTAATACAAGCCTTATCGACTCATTAAACATATGTTTGTATGAGTCCAACTTATCTGGTAAGCCTGCATTGCTTCCACGTGGGGGATCCACCATATTTGTTCGTTGTCTCACCAGCTACTCACGTGGTGAACGGAATTATTGTATCCACAGCATGGGACTATATAATCTTTTTCTTTACAACTTGATTCACATCTAACAGATATCTGCCAGGGTATTTCACACTTGGTGTCGTACGAAGTGTGTGACATATGCATTTATCTGTTTCCAATGTTTATGCTGTATGTAACATTACAACTGTATGTACTTTCATTATAAGTAGCGCTACACTCTTTATGCACATGTGAGAGTACACCTTGAAGCCCTTAATAAATTCACCTTTATTCACTCTGACGCTGTACACAGATCTATAATTTGATGCCAACAAACAATGCTTGTTTCAACACACACTAAGGTGAGAGTTCTGAGAGACTGATGCTAATAGGAGATCATCTATGAAGACATACATGAACTTTGGCCAGCCCATTTTAGTATTCACTAAGTCACTTTATGCAGTCCTTACTGCTTGAACTGAGCCCTTTACCTATCTATTTCCGAGTTTTCACTTTTATTGCACAAATAGAGAGCTCCTTTATTATATTATATACATTTTATTGTGATGTCATTTATTGCTATGCACTTTATATACGTTTAAGTCACTTTATTATGTGTGAATAGATTTGACCGCGCGAGATCACTTTTATCTTACATTATGTTACTGGTCGATTAATCGATTATGAAAATAGTAATCGATTAATTTCATAACTGATTAGTTGTTTTGGCCCTAATAGGCACAAATTCCCACCAACACACCCCACACTCTTGTGGCAAGCGAAGAGTGGAGGCTGTTATAACCACAAAGAGGTGTTATCTTTATATCAATGCCTATGTTTTGGAGATGTACAAACAAGCTCATACAGATGTCCACAAACCTTCCATGTAGTTAATTAGTGGAAACTTACATGCTCAAAGTGTCCAGTGTCAACATAGCAGAAGATGGAAACCTCTCATTTAATTAGCTTTCTTCTATATGAAGTATGTCTGACTCATAGAAGATATATTACCTGCATCAAGTCTACAGCATCTTTTGCATCTCTTTCAAAAAAGTCCATAGGATAGTCTCGATATGGTGGAATGGAGAGTCCATATCCTCGAGGGTCCCATGCAATTAGTGTAAAAGCATTTTTATTAAGTTGTTTAAGCTGAGGTTGAAAGTCTGTCTGACCGCTACCTGTGTAAAAAAAGTACAAGAACACTAAACAAAATATTACGGTTGGTTGGTTACGATGTTACAAACAAAATTTACAATTTACATTTTAATAGCTGAAGTCCAGGCAGATATGTATTCCTTGAATGATCAAATGTATTACTACATACAGCAAGTATAATATCTTAAAGTACAGCAGGAGATGACAATACCATCACCAGGACCTTACTGACAGGAGGAGGAAGCAAAGTAAGAAAAGTAATGAATTCATCCAGCATTAGCTGTGCAGCAGTACAAAAACTTAATTGCTTAACTACACGGAAGAAACACAAAGTCATTAACCTAGCCGTGTTGTCTTTCTGACGGCTTGTAGTTCTCAATGAAATGTAAGGGCGATGCCAAACCCTGGCAGGTGTCGCAGACTCAAACAAGACGTGGAGTCTAAGCACCTGGTGAAAATGTTTTTTGCTGTGCGATGGGACCAGGTTGCGACCCTCAGTATTGTCCCATCAAGAGGTGAGCGGGGACAGGAAGGCTACAGTTAGGAGACAGCACACTAAACTTTAGGCAAAGGTGTAATTAGATCCAGGAAGAGGTCTTGAGCAGGCGGCAGGCAAGAGAGTGGTCAGGTCCAGGCAAAAGTTGTGTGCAAGCAGCCGGCAAGAGTATGGTCAAGTTAAAGCAGAGGTCATGAGCCGTCAAGAGGTTAGGTCAACACGGGCCAACAACAAAACAAGTAATCAGAAGTACAATACAACTCTTTTGCATAAAGAAGGGTAGCTGGCAAATAAACACATCACCAACCCCTTCCAAGGCAGATGCTTAAATTCGCCTGTTCCCACAATGCAGTAAGGCTCTGTTTCCACTAGTGCGACTTTTCATGCGACTTGGGACTGAAAAGTCGCATGACAAATTGTTTCCCATGATTTCCAATGAGTACCGTTCATATCTGTGCGACTTCAAGTCGCAGCGACTTCAAAGTAGTCCCTGCACTACTTTGGTCCCACTTTGATGCGACTTGAGGTCTATAGATACAGGCATTGCTTCAAATCGCGGTAAAAAGTCGCGGTAAAATCGCGGTAAAAAATCGCGGCAAAATCGCGCGACTTTGGGGACGCACTAGTGGAAACCTAGCCTTAGTGTGAGCGAAGCCTGAAAGTCCTGGCAGGGATTCTGAAAGTAGGAGTTCTGAAGGTGCTGGTGGACCTAAAGGTAGTAATACCTGTATTATTTGCTCATAAAGGTGCGTATAAAGCAATTTCTTGTCTTATATATAAAAATCAATTGCAGAGTAATTTTCCCTACTTTGTTCAAAATCTGTAATGATTTTTATTAAACACCAGTTTTATAACTGTGAGCAGCTACAAAAACGGTAGCTGCTGACTTTTAATAAAGAGACACTCACCTGTCCCAGGATCCAGCGATGTGCTAATCCCAGCTGTTCCTTCCATCTGTGTTCTGTCCCTGACTCCGGCATCTCAGTGGTGGGTACCTGGCTGTGACAGCTTGTGGCTTCAAAGCCAGGTGCCCACTGTGCATTCGCAAGTGCGCTGCACATTGTGAATGGACCTGCAACTTGTCCCAGAAGACTGTGGGGAGGGAAGGGGGAGGAGAACTCGGTCGGATTGCCTAGGCGGTTAGAGCGGAAGTGGGAGCGGGTACATGTCAAAACCAGGTCCCCCCCCCAAAAAAAGTGCCATTATGTAAAAAGAGGGGAGGAGGCCTTGAAGAGGAGTTTTTCCTTTTGGATGGAGCTCCACTTTAAGTAGTTCAGTAAAAAAAATAAAGAAACACAAACTAAAAAAAAAAAATTCACTTCATCTTTAAAGTACATGCACATACCCTATGTTTTATTCGTTCACAAATCCTGCAGGTACGAAAAATCCCTCTTGAACTAGAAGAAATCCAGTGTGCACCTAACTTCCTCTTTGTGCTAACAACACTCAACCCCACAATCCCAAACTGTGTGGTCAGCCATGCCAAATTCTTTCAATTTGGCAGAATTCCTCCAACCTCTCCTCATCCCTTTAACATATGGAGAAGGAGTTCCGTAGTCTTTTGGGGGAGAACTGGGGTAAGGCTAATAGCACTGGGACACTTGGGATTTTTGTACAACAGAGGCAGAGTTGTCAGATCAAACAGGAAGTTAAGAGTTTGCTGATTTTCTTACAGGATCAACAGGTAGTTAGTTTTCTATACTTGCAGAGTTTATATAAACACACAACACAGGAAAATGTGTATGTATTGCAGAGATGTAGTGAATATATTCTACCTTTTATATTGCCCATTCACTTTAAAAAAGATGATCTCTGCAATAATCCATTTCCTATGTGGAATGGTACACTACCACAAGAAAATCTATCTACCAACTACGAGGTTCTTTCCCCCTCCTTTAGGTTGCTCCATTTTGCCAACTGTGGGCTCATGCTTGGTGTACAGGTTTCTCTGTTTATTTGCACCTCCTTACCTCCTCCTATCCTTTGTCACTGTTGTTCTACTTGCAGTTTATTTGCATTTACACATCTCAAGTCCCTGTTCTCTGTACCGTGGGAACATAGCCTCAAAGGTCCTTCTATCTATGCTTCCTTCTTTGATAGCAGTTCCATGTACATTTATTATATGTATATATATGCACAAGGCATACAGACTAAACAACTGAAGTTCTGATTTTTTTTATGCCTCCATATTTTAGTCCTTTTATTCTGGACTGCTGTTTGTAGTAGCACTGATTCGTATGCACTATTGTAAACTGAAAAATCCAATACCTATATATATAGCACCATACCTAGTACTCCAGGCAGTAACAGGACTCCATGAGCACCGCCACCCGTGCGCTGGTAATGTATATTGACACCATTTATTTGCACTCTTTCCGAAGTGACTGAAGTACTGTAGGGAGACATATTTCTGTCAAAACACAGTTAATAAAGTATATCCTCATTCACTTTTGCAATAAATCCCAAAACGCGATGTAAGTAATCAGAGAAGAACACATTGCAGATGGAGGACACAAATCATAGAAAACTTTTTCATTAAGCCAGCCATAGATTAGATAGGTTTTAATCCCAGCGGGTTCAGCAGGGACCCGCCAAGATTCGAACCTTGTAATGGTTTGACTCTGGTACAACCAGTATGTTGGATTTTTGCATGCAATTATTGCCAGTGGCTATAGCCGCTATCAATAATCACTGTGTTCTCCCTGCAGGGATGGCCCCCCATGGCCCCCACTGGGAGAACACAATAGCTCCATGGGAGGAATTCCCCTATCAACACTCACTGTATTGATGGGGGAATCAAAGGATTTTCTTTCCGTGGTAAAATCGCTGCAAAATCAGTGAAAGCTCCTCTTCTTTACTCCCCTCCCCTTACCACTCCTACCCGACCCCTCAGCTCTCCCCTTTTCCCCTCCCCCTTTATTTTTTTGCTTCTTTTTCTTTCTCTCCCCCTTTTTTTCCTTCTTCTCAAGAAGCCACCAAGCATACCATGATTTAAATTGCTGAAATACAGCTCCCTTCAGAGGCATTAA
The DNA here is from genome assembly GCF_042186555.1 of Aquarana catesbeiana. NCBI lineage: Eukaryota > Metazoa > Chordata > Amphibia > Anura > Ranidae > Aquarana > Aquarana catesbeiana. The sequence continues at coordinate 372,536,616 of NC_133328.1, read as the reverse complement.
AAAAGGAAAACGGATCCGAAAGTAAGGTCTTATATTGGCATGTGGCGGGGCCATCCGCTGACGTCACCCAGAGCCCCACCCATTTGTGACGTCACCACCCAGGGCATGATGGGGCGATGACGCCACAGGGGGTGGGACCTCCGAATGATGTCAGTGGATGGCCCTGCCCCATGCCAACATAAGTCATTGCACCTGGCGGACCCAGCATTACATGGGGAGATCGCGTCATATCAACATCGGAAGAAGAACAGAGGGAAAAGACCCGTCAAAAGAGCGAGAAGACAGCAGAGAGCGAAGACAGGGCAGAGAGAAGAACCAGAGAGAGAGAAGGATCCGCAGAGGGAGAAGATGTTGCCAGAAGAGGGAGAAGAGCCAGAGAGGGGAGAAGAAATCGGAAGAGACCCCGGAGCTGCCTTAATAAAATACTTTAAAAAACCTGTGTATTGTGTTTATTTTTGACACTTTTTTGGTAAATGGGTACGGGTACACTGTACCCCATACACATTCACATAGGGTGGGGTTTCCAAGATCTGGGGGCCCCCTTGTTAAGGGGGGCTTCCAGATTCTGATAAGCCCCCACCTGCAGACCCCAACAAGCACCTGGCCAGGGTTGTCAGGAAGAGGCCCTTGTCCTCATCAACATGGGGACAATGTTGATGAAAGCACCCACCCCCCCATGTTGAGGGCATGTGGCCTGGAATGGTCCAGGGGGGGCGCTCGCTCACCCCCCCCTTTCCTGACCTGCCGGGCTGCGTGCTCGGATAAGGGTCTGGTATGGATTCTGGGGGGACCCCATGCCATTGTTATTGGTGTGGGGGTTCCCCTTAAAATCCATATCAGACCGAAGGGTCTGGTATCATCCTGGGAGGAACCCCATGCCAATTTTTTTTTTTGTTTCATTTTGGCGGGGGTTCCCCTTCAAGATCCTCAGCACACAAATCGCTCCGCAAGTCGGATCATCATGATTCGACTTCTGGTGTGACTTCTATTCAAATCAATGGGCTCCCATAGCAAACCATTAATTTTGAATAGAGGCAGAGAAATGCAGCTAAAAGCTAGCATAGGCGCATTGACGTCAATGCAAAACGCTGATGAAATCAAGTTTTTAACGCCGCTTTTTTCCTGTCGTGGGTACTAGCTTTACAGCTTGTTTTTAACCAGTTCAATACAGGGCATTCCCCCCCCCCTTCCTGCCCAAGCCAATTTTCAGTTTTCAGCGCTGTAGCAATTTGAATGACGATTGTGCGGTCATGTAACACTGTACCTAAATGAAATTTTTATAATTTTTTCCCCCACAAATAAAGCTTTCTTTTGGTGGTATTTGATCATCTCTGCGGTTTTTATTTTTTGCGCTATAAACAAAAGAAGAGTGAAAAGTTTGAAAAAAACACAATATTTTTTACTTTTTGCTATAATAAATATCACAATTTTTTTTAAAAAAATAAATTTTTTCCTCGGTTTAGGCCGATATGTATTCTTCTACATGTTTTTGGTAAAAAAAAAATCACAATAAGCGTATATTGATTGGTTTGCGCAAAAGTTATAGGGGATAGTTTTATGGCATTTTTATTATTTTTCAAATTTTTTACTAGTAATGGCGGCGATCTGCGATTTTTATTGTGACTGCGACATTGCAGCGGACATATCGGACACTTTTGACACCATTTTGGGACCACTGACATTTATACAGCGATCAATGCTATACAAATGCACTGATTACTCTATAAATGTTACTGGCAGGGAAGGGGTTAACACTAGGGGGTGATCGAGGGGTTAATTGTGTTACCTAGGGAGTCATTCTAACTGTAGGGGGAGGGGACTGACAAGGGGAGGAGACCAATCGGTGTTCCTCTGTACTGGGAACACATGATCGGTCTCCTCTCACCTGACAGGAGGAACACACAGATCCACGGTCCTGCTCTGTTAACGGCAATCGCGGGTGCCCGGCGGACACGTGCATCGGCTCCTGAGTGACACAGCTGCAGTGCGCGCGCACCCCCCAGACGGCCGGGAAGCCCAGGACGTCATTTGACACCCACCCAGGATGGGAGATCCCTCCTGCGGATGTCATATGATAATGGGCGGGATGGGAAGTGGTTAATAATGCCCATGGGCATGAGGCCTTATTTTTATTCTTTTTTTCCCTAGACCACGGGTCTCTAAACTTTCCAAACAAAGGACCAGTTTACTGTCCTTCAGACTTTGAAGCAGAACTGTGGCCAGTGTGAGTAGAAAATGCCCTGGCATCAATAGGAGTAAAGAATGCCCCATCATTGGTATTAGTGGGAGAAACAGTGACACCTTTTTGGCATCAGGGGAAGGAACAGTACCCCATCATTGGTGTCAGTGGGAAAAACAGTGCCCTACTGTGGTATCAGTGGAAGGAATACTGCCCCATCATTGGACTCAGTGAGAGAAATGGTGCCTCATTGTCGCTGTCAGTGGGAGAAATGGTGCAGGAATGGTGGCCCATTATTGTTGTCAGTGGGAGGAATGGTGCCCCATTTTTGGTGTCAGTGGGAAGAATGGTACCCCATTTTTGGTGACAGTGGCAGGAATTATACCCCATTGTTGGTGTCATTGGGATGAATGGTGCCCCATTTTTGGTGTCAGTGGAAGAATGGTACCCCATTTTTGGTGACAGTGGCAGGAATTATACCCCATTGTTGGTGTCATTGGGATGAATGGTGCCTTGCATCAATGGGAGAAATTGTGCCCCAAGGATAAAGGCAAACAAAGGGCTGCAGTTTGGAGACCACTGCCCGAGACTGTCAGGACCTCCCTAATACAGGTTCCCCCTATTTTTTAAAACAATTTGGATACAGCCCCCTGAGATCACCCATTCCTACCGGGGACAATTTCGCTTTCAAGTCCTTGTCATTACTCCCTACCCTCCCACAACACATGACTCACTCATAGTCCACCCAAGCTAGAGAAAACAGGACACTCTTGGGTCTCTCCACATGGCGGCTATTTAAGGTCCTGCAGCGAGCACCAGGGGTTCCTGCTGGACTCTTGGACTGCTGTGGGGGGAGATTGGGAGTCCATTTGAGCTATTTCCCAGGTCTACTCAACTGTCCATCCACAGTAATATCCTCTTGTTTTTTTTGGAACTGAGATATTTTGAGTTTTTTTGTCTAGTTATTTACGGTTTGTTAACGTACTCTTCCATATACAACAAATACTTTGTATACTGCTGACAATTCTGATCTTTTGGCTGTACGTCTGTTGGAAGTATGCTATGGATTTCTTTATGTATATACTCTCTGCATTTCTTTATGTATATACCTGTTGTATTTGTGAAGCAATTTCAATAAAAAAAAAAAGGAAAAAAAAAAGCAAACCGATCTGAATGCTGCATTTTTGTTTGGGGTTCCAACACTAAGCTCTGCAGGGGGTCTAAAAAATTAGTTTGTTTCAGGGAGTCCAGGAAACCCTGTGTACACCTGAAATGAGAGCAAAGCATATTAATCATCCACAAATAAAAGATCACAGCTCCCTCTATTGTAAACTAAGCTGTAATAAGTCTTTTCAGCCTGCGTAAGCCATGGCTTCCAGTGCAGTTACTATCTGTTACTGGGCATTACAGGATAGTCCCCATTTGTTATGAAGAGGTGCAGGGTCTTTACCAGAGAGGTGCAGCAAGCCTGTGAGGTAATGCAATCCTCAGTGTACAGCGCAGGAGCTGATCAGTAGAACGCTGCAGTACACACGACAAAGCCATGTTCTTGTAGCACTTCTCTCTTCTTATATATTAAACTGACACACTTCCTGTATAACACAACCTCTTATTACTAATCACTGCCCCCTACAGGTAACTCATATACAGTACTGTATCTGTACTAAACCACTGAGCCAGTCTCCTCACCTTCTGCAGAGAGTGCCTGTCATGAATTCCATGAGTTCAGGGTCTCTGCTACTAAGAACCACTAATGCCGCGTACACACGGTCGGATTTTTCGTCTACAAAAGTCCGACGAACGCCGACGGACCAAAGCCGGCTGACAATCCGATCGTGTGTGGGCTTCCCCGGACTTTCGACGGACTTTTCCAGCCACAAATCTGACGGACTTTAGATTTAGAACATGCTTCAAATCTTTACGTCGTAACTCCACCGGACCCAGAAATCCGCTCGTCTGTATGCTAGTCCAACGGACAAAAACCCACACTAGGGCAGCTATTGGCTACTGGCTATCAACTTCCTTATTTTAGTCCAGTGTACGTCATCACGTACGAATCCGTCGGACTTTTGTGTGATCGTATGTAGGCAAGTCCGTTCATTAGAAAGTCTGCCGCAAGTCCGCCAAAAGTCCGTCGAAAGTCTGTCGGACGGGCTGTCGGACTTTTGTAGCCGAAAAGTCCGACCGTGTGTACGCGGCATAAGACATGTACAGGCTCCTTTTCCCTATGTTTTAAAGTGTACAAAATGTGACAGACTATTAACAAAAAATAAGTAACAGATATTTGTTAGCTTTAGGTTTAAAGTGATTCTAAAGTAAGGTGACCAGATTTTCAAAATGAAATCTGGGGACATATTTTTTATTTTATTGGCAAATGGCAAAATATTTTCTAAACATATTTTCCTCAAATTATATATGCAGTGTATGTGGTATGTGTTTATGGAATTATTGCATGATATATACATTATTTCTCACATTTCGTCCATGAGATTAAAAAAAAAGAAAGATACTTCTTACCACCGTCCAGAGCAGCACTGTGTACATTATAGGCCTCCTCTCAGACCACCGTCCAGAGCACTGTGTACATTACAGACCTCCTCTCAGACCACCGTCCAGAGCACTGTGTACATTACAGGCCTCCTCTCAGACCACTGTGTACATTACAGGCCTCCTCTCAGGCCACCACCCAAAACACTGTGTACATTACAGGCCTCCTCTCAGACCACCGTCCAGAGCACTGTGTACATTACAGGCCTCCTCTTAGACCACCACCCAGAACACTGTGTACATTACAGGCCTCCTCTCAGACCACCACCCAGAACACTGTGTACATTACAGACCTCAACTCAGACCACCGCCCAGAGCACTGTGTATATTACAGGTCTCCCCTCATACCACCGTCCAGAGCACTGTGTACATTACAGGCCTCCCCTCATACCACCGTCCAGAGCACTGTGTATATTACAGGCCTCCCTTCATACCACCGTCCAGAGCACTGTGTACATTACAGGTTTCCCATCATACCACTGTCCAGAGCATGGTGTACATTACAGGCCTCCTCTCAGACCACTGTGTACATTACAGGTCTCCCCTCATACCACCGTCCAGAGCACTGTGTACATTACAGGTCTCCCCTCATACCACCGTCCAGAGTACTGTGTACATTACAGGTCTCCCCTCATACCACCATCCAGAGCACTGTGTACATTACGGACCTCCTCTTAGACCACCGCCCAGAGCACTGTGTACATTACAGGTCTCCCCTCATACCACCGTCCAGAGCACTGTGTACATTACAGGTTTCCCCTCATACCACTGTCCAGAGCACTGTGTACATTACAGGTCTCCCATCATACCACTGTCCAGAGCACTGTGTACATTACAGGCCTCCTCTCAGAGCACTGTGTACATTACAGGTCTCCCCTCATACCACCGTCCAGAGCACTGTGTACATTACAGGTCTCCCCTCATACCACTGTCCAGAGCACTTTGTACATTACAGGCCTCCTCTCAGACCACCGTGTACATTACAAGTCTCCTCTCATACCACCATCCAGAGCACAGTGTAGGCCCCAGTCTGCACAATTCCCCACCAGTAAGCACAATCCTCCCCCAGTCTGCACATTCCCCCCCTCAGTCTGCATAATCCCTCCCAGTCAGCACAACCCCCCTAGTCAGCACAATCCCCCCCCCCAGTCAGCACCATACCCCCAAGTCTGCACAATCCCCCCCAGTCAGCACCATATCGCCTCAGTCACTACAATCCCCCCCAGTCAACTCCCCAGTCACCACCATATCCCCCCCAGTCAGCACAATCCCCCCCATGTCTGCACAACCCCCCCAGTCAGCACCATATCCCCACAGTCAGCACAATCCCCCCCCAGTCAGCACAACCCCCCCAATAAGCACAACCCCCCCAATGAGCACAATCCCCCCCAATCAGCATAACCCCCCCAGACTGCACAATCCCCCTAGTCAGCACAATCCCTCCCCCCAGTCTGCACAATCCCCCCCCCAGTCAGCACAATATCCCCCAGTGGGCACAATCCACCCCCCCCCAGTCAGCACCATATCCACCCAGTCAGCACATTCCCTTCCAAGTCAGCGCAAAATCCCCCCCTAATCACCACAACCCCCCTAATCAGCACAATTCCCCCCCCAATCAGCATAACCCCCCCAGCCTGCACAATCCCCCCCCAGTCAGCACAACCCCCCCCAATCAGCACAATTCCCCCCAAACAGCATACCCCCCCCCCAGTCTGCACAATCTCACCCCCCCAGTCAGCACAATCCCCCCCCAGTCAGCACCATATCCTCCCAGTCAGCACAATCCTCCCCCCATTCAGCACAGGGGGAGAACGAAATGAGAAGGGAAAGAGGCAAAGCAAAGAGGTCTGGTGAGAGAGGAGAGCTGTTCGTGGAGAGGATGGCTCACTCACCAATTATGCCTCCCCTCTCAGGCTGGTTTTCACAGGTAGGTTGAGCACAGTGTATGCATTGCATGCAGGAGGCTGGAGTGTGGGAGGGGTTGGGTGGACACCAATTTGAGGTGGAGTGTCTGATTGGACAGGCGGCGGAGTTAGGGAGGAGCCAGGAAGTGCTGATGGGATGGGCTGTTGCCGATACAGCCCAACTCCTGGGTGGCCGGCCTGGAGCTAAAATGCGGATGCTCCTGAGACAGAGCAACTGAAAATAGTACCATGGCTGCTACGGCGCCAATCCGTGGACAAAACCGGGGACAAATTCGGTCCGGGGAGAGCGTCCCCAATCCGGGGACTGTCACTGGAAAATGGGGACGTCTGGTCAGCCTATTCTAAAGGCTATTTTTTTGTTAATAATAAACATATCATATCTACCTCCTCTGTGCAATGGTTTTGCACAGAGCAGCCCTGATCCTCCCCTTTTCGGGTCCCCTGCCAGCGCTCCTGGCTCCTCCCCCCTGCTAAGTGCCCCCATAGCAAGCGGTTTGCTATGGGGGCACTCGTGCATGCTCGCTCCAAAGCGCAACTTGGCCTTGCTCTCCGCTCTCCTCCCTGGTTGTGATTAACAGCAGCAGGAGCCAATGGCTCCCACTGCTGCCTCTCTGCCCAATGAGGAGAGGAAGAGCTGTTGCTCTTGTGCACGGCACTAGATAAAGATCAGGCTTAGGGGGAGCTGCATGCAGAAGGTTTTTCACCTTAAAGTGATAACAAAGTCTTGTTTGTTTTTTTGGGGAAAAATAACAAACATGTCATGCTTGCCTGCTCCATGTAGTGGTTTCGCACAGAGCAGCCCAGATCCTCCTCTTCTCGGGTCCCTCTTCGGTTCTCCTGCCCCTCCCCCACTATTGAGTGCACCCACAGCAAGCAGCTTGCTATGGGGGCACCTGAGCCAAGCCGCAGCTCCCTGTGTCCATTCAGACACAGAGCCCTGACCCAGCCCCCTCTCTCTCCTCATTGGCTCACTGACTTTGATTGACAGCAGTGGGAGCCAATGGCACTTTGCGGCTGTCTCAGCCAATGAGGGGGGAGAGGCCAGGACAACCGAGTCTCTCGTGCAACATTGCTGAAACGGAGGAGGCTCAGATAAGTATTAGGGGGCTGCTGCACACAGAAGGTTTTTTTTTATCTTAATGCACAGAATGCATTATGATAAAAAAAACCTCCTGCCTTTACAACACCTTTTAATACATCAAATCACTTTAATAATGAATACAATCATAAAATAATAAATAAGCATTTCTTTCTTTTAATATTGATGATTATGGCTTACAACTAGTGAAAACCCAAAATTCTGTATCTCAGAAAATTAGATTATTATATAAGACCAATTTAAAAAAGGATTTTTAATACAGAGATGTTGCTTACTGAAAAGCATGTCCATGTACAGTATAGTATGCACTATACCAATACTTGGTCGGGGCTCCTTTTGCATGAATTACTGCATCAATGCGGCATGGCATGGAGGCGATCAGCCCGTGGCCCTGCTGAGGTGTTATGGAAGCCCAGGTTTCTTTGATAGTGGCCTTCAGCTCATCTGCATTGTTGGGTCTGGTGTCTCTAATCTTCCGCTTGACAATACCCCACAGATTTTCTATGGGGTTTAGGTCAGGCAAGTTTGCTGGCCAATCAAGCACAGTGATGCTATCATCATTAAACAAGGTATTGGTACCTTTGGCAGTTCGGGCAGGTGCCAAGTCCTGCTGGAAAATGAAATCAGCATCTTCATAAAGCTGGTCAGCAGAGGGAAGCATGAAGTGCTCTAGAATTTAATGTTAAAGGGCTGCACTGACTTTGGACTTGATAAAACACAGTGGACCAACACCGGCAGATGACATAGTACTTGGTTTCCCCCAGGTCTTATATGCAATGCTATAGTGCCTGGCCACCACGCCAGGGCAGGCGCAAACTGAGCAAAGCAAACAGGTACTTGCGGTTAGCAGACAGGTAGCATGGTTCTATGACAGTCTGAGTAAAAGGCAGGCTGAGTTCAGGGAATAGTCCAAAATCCAATACAATGTCATACACAGGGAAATCCAATCTAGCAGAGCAGGGCAGACAGACAGGGGGCTTGATCAGGAATAACACACGTATCAATCTCTATCACAAGCACACGAGTGTAGGTTTGGCTTGCTTATAACAGGTATGATTTCTACCCAGAGTCTGATCACATTAATAACATTGCAGGTGGACAGACAGACAAGAAGAGTGCCATAGCTAAAACCCCGGATGCTGGAGCGAGGAGCAGGAGCACTAGATGCTCCTGACATTACCCACCTCTGAGGAGGGGCCCCTGGACCCTTAAAGATGAGCTGGACATCCAGCACAGGACCGTCAGACTGGGCAGAGGTCAGTGAATCCGCAAGGTCAGGTTGGTTAGCAGGTGACGTGTCACAGGAGTCAAGCCAGATAGCTGAAACACAAGCAGATTGAAGAGAGGCTTGAAAAAATGATTGAAAGCCCCACCTGGCCGAATGATGCAGTCTATCCAAAGGATTGATTGAACTTCTTAGACAGGTTTGAAAGGATGTAGTAGAAGGGCGCGGCCAGGTTCCAGAAAGTCCCGAATAAGAAAAAGCAGACTCAATGGGCATGGGCTGAACCGGGATAACTGGTTCAGAGGCAGACTGGACTGCATCACCAGGTGTAGCGGCTGACTGCACCGCATCGCCAGGTGTAGCGGCAGTAGGCCTTGAGGATAAGTTAGCCTAGATATGCATTCAAGGGAGTTTAGGGACAGGCAAAGGTAGGGGTAATCGAGGGAACTTGACTTCTCAGGACTTAGAGGAAGTTTCCAAACAGGACTCAAGGCTGGGAGACAGCAGGTAAGTTTGGCTTCTAGGAGTAGAAGATTCAGGCTGTGGCAATTGGCAGGAGAGGTGACCTGTAGGGAATTCAATAAACTGGCACATGGTTATGCAAACTGGAGTCACACTTGGAAAAATTGTCATTATCAGGATCCCAATAATAGGCATGACAATCGCTATTATTGTCCCTCCTGTCCTGACCAACCTGGTCTCTGCATCAGGGACTGTTTCTGTCGCTACCACACCCTAGTGGAGTATTAGCATAGGGTACAACATGGCACAGTCCTATGGCACACTTTCAAACAGGGTCTCGAAAGATGAGATGGCCATCGCATTTTGAGAGACCCGAACTTGGAACCTTTACAGTTACAAATAAAGTGTAATAAAAAAAAATATAAAATGAAAAAGCCAAAAATAGTTGTTTTATTGTTCTCTCTCTATTGTTCTGCTCTGTTTTACTGTATTTTGTGCTTAACTGTAATGTTTTATTGTTACTGTGTTTTATCATGTTTGCTTTGCAGGTATGTCATTCTACTGTTATACTGTACATATACTGTACATTTAATGACTTCGGTTTCGCCGTATATAAACAGCACCATTGGGAAATAGGGAAAGCATCTTATCACACCGATCTTGGTGTGGTCAGATGTTTTAAGGGCTGAGGAGAGATCTGGAGTCTAATAGGCCCAACATTTTTCAAAAAAGAGTACCTTTCACTACATATTGCTATCATAGGGGATATTTACATTCCCTGTGATAACAATGAAAATGATAAAAAAATAAATAAAAAAAATTAAAGCACCCCTGTCCCCCCATGCATGGCGAATGGAAGCATCAGTCTTGTGTCATATGTAAACAGGAATTGCACCATGCATGTGAGGTATCACCGCGAACGTCAGATCGAGGGCAGTCATTCTAGCAGTAGACCTTCTCTGTAAATCTAAAGTGGTAACCTGTAAAGGCTTTTAAAAATGTATATAGTTTGTCGCCGCTGCACGGGTGTCCGTAATTTTAAAGCATGTCCTGTTTGGTATCTATGTACTCGGCATAAGATCATATTTTATATTTCACCAAACATTTGGGCAATATAGTGTGTTTTTGTGCATTAAAATGCAAAAGGTGTTTTTTTCCCCAAAGAATTGTGTTTGAAAAAACGCTGCGCAAATTCTTTGTGAAAAAAAAAATTGCAACACCCACCATTTTAATCTGTAGGGCCTCTGCTTTAAAAAAATATATAATGTTTGGGGGTTCAAATTAATTTTCTAGCAAAAAAAAAATATTTTTTCGCAGCTAGACTCCCAAAAGGTCTCACACGTGTGGTATCTCTGTACTCAGGAGAAGCAGCAGAATGTATTTTGGGGTGTCATTTCTCATATACCCATGGCATGTTTGAGCAATATATCATTTAGTGACAACTTTGTGTAAAAGAAAAAAAAAATTGTAATTTTCCTGAAACTTGTGGCAAAATATTAAATATTCCATGGACTCAACATGCATCTCAGCAAATAGCTTGGGGTGTCTACTTACCAAAAAGGGGTCATTTGGGGGAGTTTTGTGCTATCTTGACATTTCATGGCCTCCGAAACTGTGATAGGTAGTGAGGAGTGAAGTCAAAAATTTACTCCCTTAGAAACCCTGAAGGCAGTAATTGGTTTTCAGGGTCCTGTAGGTATCTAGATTCCCAAAAAGTCTCTCATATGTGGTATCACCGTACGCCGTACATGTTTGAGCGATATATAATTTAGTGATAACTTTGTGTAATAAAAAAAGAAAATTTGTGTCATTTTTCAATCACTTGTGACAAAAAAATAAAATATTCAATGGGCTCAACAAGCCTTTTAGCAATTTCCTTGGGGTGTCTACTCTCCAAAAAGTTGTAATTTGGGGGGGATTTTGTACTGCCCTGCCATTTTAGCACCTCAAGAAATGAGATAGGCAGTCATAAACTAAAAGCTCCGTAAATTCCAGTAAATGTACCATTGACTGTAGATGCTATAACTTTTGCGCAAACTAATAAATATACCCTTATTGAATTTTTTTTACTCAAAACATGTGGCTGAATACATTTTGGCCTAATTGTATGACTAAAATCGAGTTTATTGGATTTTTTTTAGAACAAAAAGTAGAAAATATAATTTTTTTTCAAAAATTTTCATTTATATCGCAAAAACTAAAAATCCCAGAGGTGATCAAATGCCACCAAAAGAAATCTCTATTTGTGCGAAAAAAGGATGCAAATCTAGTTTGTGTATAGCATTGCATGACCGCGCAATTACCAGTTAAAACAGTGCAGTGCCAAATTGTAAAACATGCTCTGGTCATTAAGGGGGTAAAACCTTCAGGGGCTGATGTGGTTAAAGTGGTACCAAATATTTTTTTTCCTTTAACAATAATAAACATGTTATACTTACCTGCTTTCTTCAATGGTTTTGCACAGAGCAGTCCAGACCCTCCCCTTTGGTGCTCCTGGCTCCTCCCTCCTGTCGAGTGTCCCCACAGCAAGCAGCTTGCTATGGGGGCACCCAAGCCGAGCCACAGCTCCATGTGGGTCTATTCAGACACGGAGCCACTGTATGGCCCCACCCCCTCCTACTCCTGATTGGCTAACTGACTTTAATTGACAGCAGCGGGAGCCAATGGCGACGCTGCTCTGTCTCTGCCAATCAGGAGGGAGAGTCTTGGACAGCCAAGGCACTCGTGCAACATCGCTGGACAGAGATGGGGCTCATGTAAGTATTAAGCTACACACAGGTTTTTTTATCTTAAAGCAAAGAATGCATTAAGATAAAAAAACCTGCTGCCTTTACGACCACTTTAAAAATGAGGATAAAACTGAAATTAATGTGTCCCGGAGGAGCTGAACATATGGATGAATTGAATTTAAAAGTCTCTGGCTGACACTGTATGGTGGAGGTGAGGCTGCCTCTGGAGTGGGCTGGGAACCCGACCAGTGAAACAACAAGAAGAGATGGGGTGGAGGAGGTGCCAAGCCGCCAATAGTGTAGCACTGTTTATTGAGTACCGTAATTGACATTAAAAACATAAGTAATGCACTCACAAAACATTCAAGTGACAGGCATATAATCTCTCAAATGAGTCCACTTGAGGGGTTCTGGTCCGTGCTGTGGCAGATGTGAAGCCAGATCCACCACAGGAGAAATGCAGGAAGCCGGGTAAACAGAGACAAAGACACAGAGCTGTCAAGGAGCTGTCAGACCTAGGAGTGAATTGGCCAATCAGAGCGCGTTTCGGAGGCATATTTTTTAAACATTATTGTATATTTTTTAACAAATGATTTTTTTATACATATGTCTTGATATATTTTCATACATATATTTATATTTCTTGTGAATATGGCTTGTCATGCAATTGTTTTTTCGTTATATTGGTTCAGTTCTGGTTATCAGTAATTGTTGCTAATGTTTGCTTTTAATGACATAATACTGTTACTAGCCCAGCTGCAGTTCTCTCCACATCCCACAGTTCTCCCCTGGGTAGTGTAGGGTAATTGCTGCTTATACTTGAACCTGGAGGTCAGCTTAGCCAGCAGGCTGATGATTGAGGCTTGGCCCTGCCTCTGAAACGCGTTCTAATTGGCCAATTCACTTCCAGGTCTGACAGCTGCCTGACAGCTCTGTATCATCATGGCGGTTCCAGCTCCCTGCATCATCTCCCACAATGGATGCCGCTTCATGGCGGCCACAGCACAGACCAGAACCCCTTGAGTGGACTCATTTGAGAGATTATATGCCTGTCACCTTGGATGTTTTGTGAGTGCATTACTTATGTTTTTAATGTCAATTACTCAATAAAAAGTGCTACACTATTGGTGGCTTGGTGCCTCTTCCTCCCCATCCCTTCCTAATGAATGTGGTGAAATTTGATTTTGAAAGGAAAATCAGGAGAATAAAAAATAAACAGCATTCTTGCTTGCACGTAATTGGATGACAGAAATCAGCAGAGCTTCACCTTATTTACTAAGCTCTGGGGAAAATTCCTTTGCAAAGTTCAACCTCCCTTGCAAACTGAACTGCCTATAGTAAATCAATCCCACTATATCATTGTAGAGATTACACAATATATATATATATATATATATATATATATATATATATATATATATATATATATATATATATCTCCTTTGTAAAATAAAGTAATAAAATAAAGTTTTTTAACAGCTTAAAAAGCAGCACTTACAAAATTCAGTATGGTCAGTGTAAGGTACAGCAGATATACAGTGGGGACGGAAAGTATTCAGACCCCCATACATTTTTCACTCTTTGTTATATTGCAGCCATTTGCTAAAATCATTTAAGTTACCGTATTTATCGGCGTAAAGCACGCACTGGCGTATAACACGCACCCCAATTTAGGAGGGAATTTTAAGGAAAAAAAAACTTTTAGGAGGGAAGTTGAAGGGAAAAAAACTTACATTTAAATGCCCATCATTGCAGCCTTCTCAGTGCAGCCTTGCCAGTGCAGCCATGTCAGTGCAGCCATGTCAGTGCAGCCTTGTCAGGGCAGCCTTCCCCAGTGTCCATTGCAGCCTTGCCCCAGTGCAGCCTTGCCCCAGTCCAGCCTTGCCCCAGTGCAGCCTTGCAGCTCGCTGAGCTTCAAAATCGCCGACCGCGATTTGAAAATGGCGCCGCCGGCGCTGAAATACACAGAGCCGGTCCTCGGCTCTTCTCGTTCACTTTCGGCTCCACTCGGGATGGGCGTGACGGTGAGTACACTCGCACAGAATTGTTGACATTTTTGCAGATTTATTAAAAAAGAAAAACTGAAATATCACATGGTCCTAAGTATTCAGACTCTTTGCTCAGTATTTAGTAGAAGCACCCTTTGATCCAATACAGCCATGAGTATTTTTGGGAAAGATGCAACAAGTTTTTCACACCTGGATTTTGGGATTCTCTGCCATTCCTCCTTGCAGATCCTCTCCAGTTCTGTCAGGTTGGATGGTAAACGGTGGACAGCCATTTTTAGGTCTCTCCAGAGATGCTCAATTGGGTTTAAGTCAGGGCTCTGGCTGGGCCAGTCACGGAGTTGTTGTGAAGCCACTCCTTCATTATTTTAGCTGTGTGCTTAGGGTCATTGTCTTGTTGGAAGGTAAACCTTCGGCCCAGTCTGAGGTCCTGAGCACTCTGGAGGTTATCGTCCAGTATCCCTGTACTTGGCCGCATTCATCTTTCCCTCGATTGCAACCAGTCGTCCTGTCCCTGCAGCTGAAACCCCCCCCCACAGCATGATGCTGCAACCACCATGCTTCACTGTTGGGACTGTATTGGACAGGTGATGAGCAGTGCCTGGTTTTCTCCACACATACCGCTTAGAATTAAGGCTGGATTCACACCTATGCATTTTTAGTGCTTTTTGCATTTTGCAGATTTGTACTACAGAACGTGTTCCATAGGAAACCATGTTAAATGGATTGTAGTGCAAATCTGCAAAATGCAAAAAGCACTAAAAATGCATAGGTGTGAATCCAGCCTAAGGCCAAAAAGTTCTATCTTGGCCTCATCAGACCAGAGAATCTTATTTCTCACCATCTTGGAGTCCTTCAGGTGTTTTTTTAGCAAACTCCATGTTTCATGTGTCTTGCACTGAGGAGAGGCTTCCGTCGGGCCACTCTGCCATAAAGCCCCGACTGGTGGAGGGCTGCAGTGATGGTTGACTTTCTACAACTTTCTCCCATCTCCCGACTGCATCTCTGGAGCTCAGCCACAGTGATCTTTGGGTTCTTCTTTACCTCTCTCACCAAGGCTCTTCTCCCCCGATAGCTCAGTTTGGCCAGATGGCCAGCTCTAGGAAGGGTTCTGGTCGTCCCAAACGTCTTCCATTTAAGGATTATGGAGGACACTGTGCTCTTAGGAACCTTAAATGCAGCAGAATTTTTTTGTAACCTTGGCCACATCTGTGCCTTGCCACAATTCTATCTCTGAGCTCTTCAGGCAGTTCCTTTGACCTCATAATTCTCATTTGCTCTGACATGCAATGTGAGCTGTAATATAGACAGGTGTGTGACTTTCCTAATCAAGTCAAATCAGTACAATCAAACACAGCTGTACTCAAATAAAGGTGTAGAACCATCTCAAGGATGATCAGAAGAAATGGACAGCACCTGAGTTAAATATATAAGTGTCACAGCAAAGGGTCTGAATACTTAGGACCATGTGATATTTCATATTTCAGTTTTTTTTTTTTAATAAATCTGCAAAAATGTCAACAATTCTGTGTTTTTCTGTCAATATGGGGTGCTGTGTGTACATTAACCGGTTCCTGACCGATGCACGCCGATGTACGTCGGCAGAATGGCAAGGCTGGGCAAATGGGCGTACCCGTACGTCCATTTGAATTCCCCGCCGTGCCATTGCGTGCGCGCCGGCCGGGAGCTCCGTGAGTCGGACTCGATTGCCACGGGGATACCCGCGATCGCCTCATGGAGAGGACGAATGGGGAGATGCCGTTGTAAACAGCATCTCCCCGTTCTGCCTAGTGACAAGTGTCACTCGATCTCTGCTCCCTGTCATCGGAGCAGAGATCAGTGACGTCACCCACACAGCCCATCCTCCTACAGTTAGTAATCACTCCCTAGGACACACTTAACCCCTCCCCGCCCCCTAGTGGTTAACCCCTTCACTGCCAGTGTCATTTACACAGTAATCAGTGCATTTTTAATCGCACTGATTGCTGTATAAATGACAATGGTCCCAAAAATGTGTCAAAAATGTCCGACATGTCCGCCATAACGTCGCAGTCACAATAAAAATCGCTGATTACCGCCATTACTAGTAAAAAAAAAAATATTAATAAAAATGCCATAAAACTATCCCCTATTTAGTAAACACTATAACGTTTGCGCAAACCAATTAATAAATGCTTATTGCGACTTTTTTTTACCAAAAATATGTAGAAGAATACGATCCGCTTAAACTGAAGAAAAAAAATGTTTTTTTTATATATTTTTGGGGGATATTTATTATAGCAAAATGTAAAAAAAAATGCGTTTTTTTTCAAAATTGTCTTATTTTGTTTATAGCGCAAAAAATAAAAATCGCAGAGGCGATCAAATACCACCAAAAGAAAGCTCTATTTGTGGGAAAAAAAAGGACGTCAATTTTGTTTGGGAGCCACGTCGTACGACCGCGCAATTGTCAGTTAAAGCGACGCAGTGCCGAATCGCAAAAAGCGCTCTGGTCAGGAAGGGGGTAAATCCTTCCGGGGCTGAAGTGGTTAATGAGGAAAAAAATGAACTTAACCACTTGACGACCGCCTCACGCCGATGTACGTCGGCAAAGTGGCACGGACAGGCAAAATCACGTACAGGGTACGTGATTTGCCTTCCGCGGGTGGGGGGTCCGATCGGACCCCCCCCCGGTGCCCGAGGCGGTCGTCTTTTGTCCAGCGGCGATCGGTGATGAGGGGGAGACCATCCGTTCGTGGCCCCCCCCTCGCGATCGCCGCCGGCCAATGAAAACACTCCTTTGCTGCTGTATGCTAAACAGCAGCAAAGGAAGTGATGTCATCTCCCCTCGGGTCGGTATTTTCCGTTCCGGCCCGAGGAGAGAAGACATCTATGTGAGTGCACCAACACACACACACACAGTAGAACATGCCAGGCACACAAAACACCCCGATCCCCCCCCCGATCGCCCCCCGATCCCCCCCCAATCACCCCCCCCCCCCCTGTCACAAACTGACACCAGCAGTTTTTTTTTGTTTTTTTTTCTGATTACTGCATAGTGTCAGTTTGTGACAGTTACAGTGTTGGGACAGTTACTGTTACCCCCCTGTAGGTCTAGGGTACCCCCCTAACCCCCCCTAATAAAGTTTTAACCCCTTGATCACCCCCTGTCACCAGTGTCACTAAGCGATCATTTTTCTGATCGCTGTATTAGTGTCGCTGGTGACGCTAGTTAGTGAGGTAAATATTTAGGTTCGCCGTCAGCGTTTTATAGCGTCAGGGACCCCCATATACTACCTAATAAATGTTTTAACCCCTTGATTGCCCCCTAGTTAACCCTTTCACCACTGATCACCGTATAACCGTTACGGATGACGCTGGTTAGTTCGTTTATTTTTTATAGTGTCAGGGCACCCGCCGTTTATTACCAAATAAAGGTTTAGCCCCCTGATCGCCTGGCGGTGATATGCGTCGCCCCAGGCAGCGTCAGATTAGCGCCAGTACCGCTAACACCCACGCATGCAGCATACGCCTCCCTTAGTGGTATAGTATCTGAACAGATCAATATCTGATCCGATCAGATCTATACTAGCGTCCCCAGCAGTTTAGGGTTCCCAAAAACGCAGTGTTAGCGGGATCAGCCCAGATACCTGCTAGCACCTGCGTTTTGTGCCTCCACCCAGCCCACCCAAGTGCAGTATCGATCGATCACTGTCACTTACAAAACACTAAACGCATAACTGCAGCGTTCGCAGAGTCAGGCCTGATCCCTGCGATCGCTAACAGTTTTTTTGGTAGCATTTTGGTGAACTGGCAAGCACCAGCCCCAGGTGTCAGGTTAGCGCCAGTACCGCTAACACCCACGCACGCACCGTACACCTCCCTTAGTGGTATAGTATCTGATCGCATCAATATCTGATCCGATCAGATCTATACTAGCGTCACCAGCAGTTTAGGGTTCCCAAAAACGCAGTGTTAGCGGGATCAGCCCAGATACCTGCTAGCACCTGCGTTTTGCCCCTCCGCCCGGCCCGGCCCAGCCCACCCAAGTGCAGTATCGATCGATCACTGACACTTACAAAACACTAAACGCATAACTGCAGCGTTCGCAGAGTCAGGCCTGATCCCTGCGATCGCTAACGTTTTTTGGTAGCGTTTTGGTGAACTGGCAAGCGCCAGCGGCCTAGTACACCCCGGTCGTAGTCAAACCAGCACTGCAGTAACACTTGGTGACGTGGCGAGTCCCATAAGTGCAGTTCAAGCTGGTGAGGTGGCAAGCACAAGTAGTGTCCCGCTGCCACCAAGAAGACAAACACAGGCCCATCGTGCCCATAGTGCCCTTCCTGCTGCATTCGCCAATCCTAATTGGGAACCCACCACTTCTGCAGCGCCCGTACTTCCCCCATTCACATCCCCAACCAAATGCAGTCGGCTGCATGAGAGGCATTTTCTTTATGTCCTCCCGAGTACCCCTACCCAGCGAACCCCCCCAAAAAAGATGTGTCTGCAGCAAGCGCGGATATAGGCGTGACACCCGCTATTATTGTCCCTCCTGTCCTGACAATCCTGGTCTTTGCATTGGTGAATGTTTTGAACGCTACCATTCACTAGTTGAGTATTAGCGTAGGGTACAGCATTGCACAGACTAGGCACACTTTCACAGGGTCTCCCAAGATGCCATCGCATTTTGAGAGACCCGAACCTGGAACCGGTTACAGTTATAAAAGTTAGTTACAAAAAAAGTGTAAAAAAAAAAAAAAATATGAAATAAAAAAAAATAGTTGTTGTTTTATTGTTCTCTCTCTCTCTATTCTCTCTCTCTATTGTTCTGCTCTTTTTTACTGTATTCTATTCTGCAATGTTTTATTGTTATTGTTATTATGTTTTATCATGTTTGTTTTTCAGGTGTGTAATTATTTACACTTTACTGTGCTTTATTGTTAACCATTGTTAACCATTTTTTTGTCTTCAATACGCCATTCACGACTTTGAGTGGTTATACCAGAATGATGCCTGCAGGTTTAGGTATCATCTTGGTATCATTCTTTTCAGCCAGCGGTCGGCTTTCATGTAAAAGCAATCCTAGCGGCTAATTAGCCTCTAGACTGCTTTTACAAGCCGTGGGAGGGAATGCCCCCCCCCCCCCCCCCACCGTCTTCCGTGTTTTTCTCTGGCTCTCCTGTCTCAACAGGGAACCTGAGAATGCAGCCGGTGATTCAGCCAGCTGACCATAGAGCTGATCAGAGACCAGAGTGGCTCCAAACATCTCTATGGCCTA
This sequence comes from Aquarana catesbeiana, assembly GCF_042186555.1. NCBI lineage: Eukaryota > Metazoa > Chordata > Amphibia > Anura > Ranidae > Aquarana > Aquarana catesbeiana. The sequence goes on along the minus strand of NC_133328.1, from coordinate 372,517,187 downwards.
AGAAACCGGAAGCTACGAGTATTTCATGACTTAGATTTCGCCGGATGTAAATAGCGCCATTGGGAAATTGGGGAAGCATTTTATCACACCGATCTTGGTGTGGTCAGATGCTTTGAGGGCAGAGGAGAGATCTAGGGTCTAATAGACCACAATTTTTTCAAAAAAGAGTACCTGTCACTACCTATTGCTATCATAGGGGATATTTACATTCCCCGAGATAACAATAAAAATGATTAAAAAAAAAAATATGAAAGGAACAGTTTAAAAGTAAGATTAAAAAAGCAAAAAAATAATAAAGAAAAAAAAAAAAAAAAAAAAAAACACCCCTGTCGCCCCCTGCTCTCGCGCTAAGGCGAACGCAAGCGGCGGTCTGTCGTCAAACATAAACAGCAATTGCACCATGCATGTGAGGTATCACCGCGAAGGCCAGATCGAGTGCAGTAATTTTTCCAGTAGACCTCCTCTGTAAATCTAAAGTGGTAACCTGTAAAGGCTTTTGAAGGCTTTTAAACATGTATTTATTTTGTTGCCACTGCACGTTTGTGCGCAATTTTAAAGCATGTCATGTTTGGTATCCATGTACTCGGCCTAAGATCATCTTTTTTATTTCATCAAACATTTGGGCAATATAGCGTGTTTTAGTGCATTAAAATTAAAAAAAGTGTGTTTTTTCCCCAAAAAATGCGTTTGAAAAATCGCTGCGCAATTACTGTGTGAAAAAAAAAAATGAAACACCCACCATTTTAATCTGTAGGGCATTTGCTTTAAAAAAATATATAATGTTTGGGGGTTCAAAGTAATTTTTTTGCAAAAAAAAAAAACTTTTTCATGTAAACAATAAGTGTCAGAAAGGGCTTTGTCTTCAAGTGGTTAGAAGAGTGGGTGATGTGTGACATAAGCTTCTAAATGTTGTGCATAAAATGCCAGGACAGTTCAAAACCCCCCCAAATGACCCCATTTTGGAAAGTAGACACCCCAAGCTATTTGCTGAGAGGCATGTCGAGTCCATGGAATATTTTATATTGCGACACAAGTTGCGGGAAAGAGACATATTTTTTTTTTTTTTTGCACAAAGTTGTCACTAAATGATATATTGCTCAAACATGCCATGGAAATATGTGAAATTACACCCCAAAATACATTCTGCTGCTTCTCCTGAGTACGGGGATACCACATGTGTGAGACTTTTTGGGAGCCTAGCCGCGTACGGGACCCCGAAAACCAAGCACCGCCTTCAGGCTTTCTAAGGGCGTGAATTTTTGATTTCACTCTTCACTGCCTATCACAGTTTCGGAGGCCATGGAATGCCCAGGTGGCACAAAACCCCCCCAAATGACCCCATTTTGGAAAGTAGACACCCCAAGCTATTTGCTGAGAGGTATAGTGAGTATTTTGCAGACCTCACTTTTTGTCACAAAGTTTTGAAAATTGAAAAAAGAAAAAAAAAAAATGTTTTTTCTTGTCTTTCTTCATTTTCAAAAACAAATGAGAGCTGCAAAATACTCACCATGCCTTTCAGCAAATAGCTTGGGGTGTCTACTTTCCAAAATGGGGTCATTTGGGGGGGTTTTGTGCCACCTGGGCATTCCATGGCCTCCGAAACTGTGATAGGCAGTAAAGAGTGAAATCAAAAATTTTCACCCTTAGAAATCCTGAAGGCAGTGATTGGTTTTCGGGGTCCAGTACGCGGCTAGGCTCCCAAAAAGTCCCACACATGTGGTATCCCCATACTCAGGAGAAGCAGCTAAATGTATTTTGGGGTGCAATTCCACATATGCCCATGGCCTGTGTGAGCAATATATCATTTAGTGACAACTTTATGAAAAAAAAAAAAAAAAAAAAAAAAAAGTGTCACTTTCCCGCAACTTGTGTCAAAATATAAAATATTCCATGGACTCAATATGCCTCTCAGCAAATAGCTTGGGGTGTCTACTTTCCAAAATGGGGTCATTTTGGGGGGTTTTGTGCCACCTGGGCATTCCATGGCCTCCGAAACTGTGATAGGCAGTGAAGAGTGAAAGCAAAAATTTACACCCTTAGAAATCCTGAAGGCGGTGATTGGTTTTCGGGGCCCCGTACGCGGCTAGGCTCCCAAAAAGTCCCACACATGTGGTATCCCCATACTCAGGAGAAGCAGCTAAATGTATTTTGGGGTGCAATTCCACATAGGCCCATGGCCTGTGTGAGCAATATATCATTTAGTGACGACTTTTTGTAAATATTTTTTTTTTTTTTTTTTTTTGTCATTTTTCAATCACTTGGGACAAAAAAAATAAATATTCAATGGGTTCAACATGCCTCTCAGCAATTTCCTTGGGGTGTCTACTTTCCAAAATGGGGTCATTTGGGGGGGTTTTGTACTGCCCTGCCATTTTAGCACCTCAAGAAATGACATAGGCAGTCATAAACTAAAAGCTGTGTAAATTCCAGAAAATGTACCCTAGTTTGTAGACGCTATAACTTTTGCGCAAACCAATAAATATACGCTTATTGACATTTTTTTTACCAAAGACATGTGGCCGAATACATTTTGGCCTAAATGTATGACTAAAATTTAGTTTATTGGATTTTTTTTATAACAAAAAGTAGAAAATATCATTTTTTTTCAAAATTTTCGGTCTTTTTCCGTTTATAGCGCAAAAAATAAAAACCGCAGAGGTGATCAAATACCATCAAAAGAAAGCTCTATTTGTGGGAAGAAAAGGACGCAAATTTCGTTTGGGTACAGCATTGCATGACCGCGCAATTAGCAGTTAAAGCGACGCAGTGCCAAATTGGAAAAAGACCTCTGGTCCTTAGGCAGCATAATGGTCCGGGGCTCAAGTGGTTAAATGATTTTAGCAAATGGCTGCAATATAACAAACAGTGAACAATTTAAGGGGGTCTGAATACTTTTCGTTCCCACTGTAAAAGATGCAGCTACGGAGAAGAGCAGAAGCCAGTTAGACAACATTCGAGTGTTCGTAGTGCTCGGCGTGCGTCTCAGCTGTAATCCATCCATGCATTTCCTGATGACGCGCGCTTGAGCGTGAAATGATGAAAACCTGAAGCTTTGTATAACTAAAAAGTAAGTTTCAGCCACCCACTGGCTTGTATACAATTTTGAAGAAATTTTTAGGCATTTTGCCAAGGCACCCCTGAAGAAACCTCAAGGCACCCCAGGGTGCCTGGGCACCCTGGCTGAAAAGGCTGGTTTAGATGGATAATCAGTACCTGGACAACGTAGTAGTCCAAGATGAGATTACACACATGTTTTGGTCATGTGATCTTTACGCAGTTGCACTGTAAAGCTGTAGGATATGTTGTAAATAGATGGTTGAGGTTGACCTCCACACTTGTATTTAAAACAAATTATCATTGCAGTATTGCATTTACCAGGTTTTCGTCGATATTAATATGATGATTAACATAATGCAATAATGTAGTGCATGACCATTCTGGCTCTAGGTAGAAAAAGTTTCACTTTGGAATGTACCTACATACTGTGAAATTCTATTGTGATGACTCTCATGCTTTAGTATCTTCTCAGTCACTGATTCAGAACAAGCATGCAGAAAGCCAGAAGTCCTTATCTTGTTCAATGTCAGTGACTCAATGTACATAAATAAAACAAGCATTCAACCAGCATTTTAAAGCTGGCCATAGATGGATTGAATTACATCTATGACCAGGCTGGTTGTACTGAAGTTGATCTATCAATTGCCTTCAGTACAACCAGCCTTTCTGGGGTTTTTTTTGTGCGATTGTTGCACAGCAATGATCATTGTATTCCAATGGCGGGGAAACCTCCCACTATCAGATTACAATAGCGTAGCACACTAACACCAATGCCCTGTACACACGATAGGATTTTCCTATGGAAAATGTGTGATAGGACCTTGTTGTCGGAAATGTATAGGCTCCATCACACATTTTCCATAGGAATTTCCGACACACAAAGTTTGAGAGCTTGCTATAAAATTTTCCGACAACAAAATCCGTTGTCGGAAATTCCGATCGTGTGTACACAAATCCGACACACAAAGTGCCATGCATGCTCAGAATAAATGAAGAAACGAAAGCTATTGGCTACTGCCCCATTTATAGTCCCAACGTACGTGTTTTACGTCACCGCGTTCAGAACGATCAGATTTTCCGCCAACTTTGTGTGACCGTGTGTATGCAAGACAAGTTCGAGCCAACATCCGTCGGAAAAAATCCATGGATTTTGTTGTCGGAATGTCCGATCAATGTCCGACCGTGTGTACAGGGCATAACAGTGTTGATGGGGGAATCAAGCGATTTTCTTTCCTTCAACCCATGGTTGAAGGAAAGAAAATTGCTTAATCTATGGGTAGCCTAAGGAAGAGGAGGTCAGCAACGGTGGCATTCGTATTTCTCTCGTACAATGTTTCCATTAATCTGAGTTCTCTATAATCCTCTACACACAGCATACACAGACCACTTCACAGGGTCAGTATAAAGGCAGTAGAGTGTACGCCCTGTAAATTACACCTGTTTGTTAGCAATCAGGTACATGAGGACCACAACCTCTGTTCTGTACATGGTCCTTCGACTTTCAGACATTTCTATTTCATCTGTTTTACTAGCAAAAGACCTGCATGCACATTGTAAATAAAATATATTTTATCAGATTTTCCATGCCTCCATTAATCATAACAACAACATGATTGATCTCATTACCAGTCTTAACAAATTCAGTGTCATTAATAACAAGTAAAAACGTTTGTAACCCATTTGCTGTTGGTTGTAATTTTCCTTAGTAGGGCAAACTTACAATATTACTATATCTCCCAACTGTCCCCTGATTGGAGGGACTGTCCCTCCTTGAGACCAAATCCCTCTGTCCCTCGTGCAGTCTTAGTTGTTTATCTTTTTAGTCTGACATGTACATCTTTATACAAAATGTGCTATTTTACAGCCAAAAATGTTATGCTGTACTAAACTTTGTATCCAACCTCTTTATTGCTGCATTTGTTATTTAAAAAAACAATATAAAAAAAAGCACCTGTGTGGTTTAGCCCTTATTTTCTGCAATTTAGATCGTTGTGGTCTACGTAACCAGTGCTTTGCCTACATACCGTGTGCTAAAAGGTGTCCCTCCTTATAATTTCTTAAAACTAGGAGGTATGGTATTAATACCAGAATAGCATGCTGCAATATAATGGATGTCCTATATGATACTGGAGGATTTTTTTTTACTGTGCCATAGTGGACATTTGAACTTAGGGTGGTGCTTTTTATTGGCTAATGAAATACATCATAGTGGAAGCTTTCAAAGCACACTGGCCCCTTCTTTAGGCATTTTTTAAAACTTCCTCTTTTGTTGATGACTAATACAATACAGAAAGAGTCCGATGGGAGCTTTTCATTTTATATTCCGACCGTGTGTATGCTCCATCGGACTCTTTCTGTCGAAAACTCAGACGGACTTAGATAGAGAACATGTTCTATATTTTTCCGACGGAACAAACGCTCGTCTGTATGCTGTTCTGACGCACCAAAAACTATGCATGCTCTGAAGCAAGTACGAGACGGAAGCTATTGGCTACTGACTACTGAACTTCCGTTTCCTAGTCCCGTTGTACGTGTTGTATGTCACCGCGTTCTGGACAGTCGGAATTTGGTGTGACCGTGTGTATGCAAGACAGCTTGAGCGGAATTCCGTCGGAAAAAACCTTCAGAGTTTATTCTGACGACAAAACCGGTCCTGTGTACAGGGCATTAGAGACAGTGGGGGACAGATGCAGCATTGCATTGATGCTGCATCCACCTAGGCAAGACAGTATGTTAAAAAAAAAAACACTTCTCTTTTAAACAGCTTCTCACATTTAAACACTGCCAGATCTAGACTGGTTTTAAACTAAAGATAGGGATTAAGGTGTACATCTATTGCTAAACCACATAATATCTAACCATATAAAAATACACTGTTTCTAGAACTAGACATTCCTAAATATATGTGTATTTCAGTTACCTCATATAATATAAAATTCTCTGTAAGTTTACCACTATTCAAAAAATATATTTGTCCAAATTACATACAAAAAGGTAGAAGAGGATCCAATTTGTTACAATTTTATAAAAGGCAGCTAGTCTAGGACCAAAATGCATTAGTCAATGATATGCTTTCGCCAAGATCTTTCTGTAATGGGTACGGCCCAGTGATTAGTGTGAGGCAAACTTAGCTAAGCGTGTCCAAATCTATTTGGTGCCATGGGGGAGATTTACTAAAGCTGGTGCACTCAGAATCTGGCGTAGTTGTACATGGTAGCCAATCAGCTTCTAATTTCAGCTTGTTCAATAAAGCTTTGGCAATAAAACCTGGAAGCTGATTGGTTTCTATGCACGGTTGAGCCAATCCCCCCCCCCCCCCATAAGCTGCAAAAGGCAGCAAGCAGTGGTGTTTACATGCTACAGTAACGATGCTTCACGCCCATGGTAAAGTTTATCTGATATTTAGCGATCGACAGGTGGCAAGCGTGCCAAATGCTACACATTCAAGCAAATAGGGCAGCGCCACATGCGCCCCACAATGCACGTGGTTGCGGCATATTTGTCAGCAAAAATGGGGATAAAACAGGTGGCGAGGATGCATCACATTGCTACCCCACCTCCTGTCAGTAGTCTCTGAAGCACGATTCAAACGTGGATTGGGCTTTAGCGGAAAAGGAGATTTAGGTGCATGTCTAAATCTACCCTTACACTGTTAACTTTATAAGCATTAGAAAATCTTTATTGGAAAGTCATTGCAGATCTTGGAAGGATTTTTTTCATTATCAGAAGACAACCAATTTGTGATGAAGATTCAACAGTCAAATGATATCATACTTTGAGCCAAGTACCTAAAATACCTTAAAACAGACAATGCTGGCTAAAGCTGGCACATTCACACTCACAGTCTGTTGTAGTTCATTATGCATAGTGGGTATTTCATGTAAACGCATCTGGCCTTTCCAATCACAATGCCTCATAATAAACCATTTTGTTCCAATTAGCCTCATTTTGTCTGCCTTTGCTGTTTGAGTTTTAGAAAAGTAATAAGCTAAGTGGCATATTGTGATCCTTGTCAGGTTTGTCTTAAGATTCACAAACATTTCGTTCAAGTTAGGCTTTCTACAAGTGTTTACACAGTTTAATTCAGCTGAATGAGTTGATTGAGAAGGTCTTTTTCTCCCAAATCCCGTAGGGCTTTAGCAATCTCTCCAACTGTAACATATTTAGATCCGACTTTCATTTGCCACTTGTGCAACATTTGGAAAACTTTTTCTTTTAGTCCATCTCTTTCATAGTCATGGTCAATTTCGTCAATTTCTGGTTGTCGAAACCCAACTTTGCGTGCAAACTCCTTCCATTTCCTGGACAGGTTATCTCCCAGAAGCTGAAGCTGGTGCTCCTTTGCTGATGAAGTGTCCTCTGAAACACACAAAAAAAAACACTGAATAGGGAGGTGGTCACTGACCATTTCGCTTTCTGAAATTGCTAGTTGCCTGGATGTGTTGGTGAACCTTTGGCTGAAATACTTTCTGAACCATTGACTCAGAGTGGGTTAGTTGTGTTGACTTCACTATGACCTGGCTGACTATGGCTGTATGCAACTTGGGAATTAATTACTTAAAATGTGGTAGCCACAGACAGCCAGGCAACTAGAATTTTTGAAGGGAGCCTAATTATGGCAGCAACACACATTTGAAGTATGGGGTAAGTCAAACGAAACTGGAGGTATCAACTCATATTTGATATACTGTGAAATCACATACTCTGAAGTGCTTAATTTGCTTTGATGCAAAAAAAAGAAAAAAAAAAAAAAAAACACAAGAATTGCAGTCTTAAGTACCTGTAAATGGGCAAAGAGGTGATGATGTGCCAAGGGCACTAACCCATTTCAGATTTTAGTTTAGTGAAATTAGGTCTGTAGTGGATTATTTCTTATAGTCTGCTGCAGGTACCGCACCTTCCCACTTAAAACATATTTGCAAATAAAATCATTATATTTTAGTTCAACAGTGTGAACACTAATTTCAACCAACCTTTAGCCCTGGTTCACACTGGTGTGATTTGTCATGCAATTTGACAGTTCCAAATCACATGACAAGTCGCACCCCATTGCCAGCAATGAAACCGTTCAAACCACCACGACTCATGTCACAGCTACTTTGAAAAAGGTTCCTGCACTACTTTTCCCCGATTTCATTGCGACTTGCATAGACTTCTGTTAAATGAAGTTGCAAGCTGCAATGAAATCGGAGGTGCAAATTGTACTGATCTGCAGCTTTGATTTCACGCTAAAGTAGCAATATTTCAAAGCTGCACTGGTGTGAACCGGGGGTTAAAATTCAATAATGAGATTGCAACATATAATTGCTCCTCAACTACTTCTAGAAATGTGTTCAGTTCAGTAACCTGGCTGGTATTGCTTTGATCAATATAATTAAGCAGAAAGGAGAAACAATTGTGATGTGGTTAAATCCAATAAACAACAACCAATACATACCAAACACATGTTGATACTGCTTGTCAGTCAAATTGTTAGCAATGTGCCTGTTTATTGCTCTTGGTTCCTCAACCGCCATGTAATTACCGTTTCCAATCTGAATGGCTCTACTATTTGATATAGTCAGATTGACAGATTTATCTAAAGAAAGGCAAAACAAACAGAATAATAATCAGTCACACCTGCACAATTAGGTGCAAATACTTGACAAAGTATAGATTTGTATCTCAGTTTACACACCAGGATCCTGTTAAAGGAAGCCTTTTGAAAATGCTAGTGTTCTGGCTGCCTATGAACTCATTACAAGTCAATACAAGTCCTTTTAAACTGTAGAAGCAGCAATTGTATTGCATAGAGCAGTCCCTTATCTCCTCTTCTGGAGTCCCTCGCCAGTGCTCTCCACTGCTTTTCTTCTGCGTGTGACCCCATAGCAAGCTGTGTGCTATAGTGGCACATGTGCGGGCGTGCTCCCAAGCAAGGCTGTGTGCATCCATAGACACACACAGTGCGACTCGGCCCTGCACCTTTCTCACAGGATTTGACTGACAGCAGAAGGAGCCAATCGCTGCTCTCAGAACCTCTTATGAGAGCAGGGAGTGAAGAAATACCAGATGCAGCTGAGCACAGCACTGGATTGACAGAAGACTCAGGTATATGTCTGTGGGTGGGGGCACACAGCAAGTGCTAAAACATTTTTTACCTTATTGCAGGGAATGCATTAGGTTAAAAAACATTTTAACTTTACAACCACTTTAATGTTAGGCTATACACATTCCTGTGTTCTATGCCATTGAGACAAAGTATGCCCTCACTTAAAGCTCTTTCACGTGGGTAGTAATGCTTACCACTTGCAGGGTGATATACAAGGAACTGGGATGTGTTCAAAAGGCACTACTGCTGTTTCCTGATGCCTGTTTGTTTACTTTTTGAACAGAAATTTTACATTGTGGAACTGCGCTGCAATTGAGGGCCAAGCGTTTTGCTTGCAGTTATGCTGAGGCCCAATTGATCTTAATGGGTGAGTTTGGCTGGCAGCACTTCCTGCAGCCTGATTTAAAACTTCTGCATCCACATCATGTGAAAAATCAAAAAAATGCACCCAGACAAGCAAGATAAAGGTAAGGATATATAATTCAAAGTAGTTACATTTAAATGTTATAGGTCATTTTAATTTGAAGTAGTTACATTTAAATGTTATAGGTCATTTTAGAATCAGAATATATTATGTATGTTCTTCTCTTGGACCTTACCTGGAATGTAACCGTCCAGACTATGATTTCCTGGATAGCCAAAGTTTCCCTTGAAAATAGGATTCCCAGGTGTGTCTAAACAGAACAAAAAACATAAATGGGAAACATGAAAACAGAGATCAACCATAACCTGAAAATGGATAAGTAAAAGGTAAATATGATCAATAAAGCTTTCATCCTTAATTACAGAGCAACACCATGCTGATGTATTAAATTAACATTTAAAAACAATACATGGTGAAGGCAAGCTATAGGTCCTAGCAGTCCTGCAGCACGATAGATAGACATTACAGTTGTGCTTATAAGTTTACATACCCTGCTAGAATTTATGATTTCTTGCCCATTTTTCAGAGAATATGAATGATAACACAAAAAAAATTTTCACTCATGGTTAGTGTTTGGCTGAAGCCATTTATTGTCAAGCAACTGTGTTTACTCTTTTTAAATCATAATCACAACAGAAACTACCCAAATGACCCTGATCAAAAGTTTACATACCCTGGTGATTTTGGCCTGATAACATGCACACAAGTTGACACAAAGGGGTTTGAATGGCCATTAAAAGGTAACCATCCTCACCTGTGATCTGTTTGCTTGTAATTATTGTGTGTATAAAAAGGTCAATGCGGTTCTGGACTCCTTACAGACCCTTGCATCTTTCATCCAGTGCTGCACTGACGTTTCTGGATTCTGAGTCATGGGGAAAGCAAAAGAATTGTCAAAGGATCTGTGGGAAAAGGATGTTGAACTGTATAAATACAGGAAAGGGATATAAAATGATATCCAAGGAATTGAGAATGCCAATCAGCAGTGTTCAAACTCTAATCAAGAAGTGGAAAATGAGGGGTTCTGTTGAAACCAAACCACGGTCAGGTAGACCAACTAAAATGTTAGCCACAACAGGAAAATTGTTCGGGATGCAAAGAAAAACCTCCAAATAACTTCAGGTGAAATACAGGACTCTCTGAAAACATGTGGTGTGGCTGTTTCAAGATGCACAATAAGGAGGCACTTGAAGAAAGATGGGCTGCATGGTCGAGTCACCAGAAGAAAGCCATTACTACGCAAATGCCACAAAGTATCCCGCTTACAATACGCCAAACAGCACAGAGACAAGCCTCAAACCTTCTGGCAGAAAGTCATTTGGAGTGATGAGACCAAAATTGAGCTTTTTCGCCACAACCATAAACGCTTCATTTGCAGAGGAGTCAACAAGGCCTATGATGAAAAGTACACCATTCCTACTGTGAAACACGGAGGTGGATCGCTGATGTTTTGGGGATGTGTGAGCTACAAAAAGCACAGGAAATGTGGTAAAAATTTATGTCAAGATGAATGCAGTACGTTATCAAAAAATACTGAAGGAACATTTGCATTCATCAGCCAGGAAGCTGCGCATGGGACGTACTTGAACATTCCAACATGACAATGATCCAAAACACAAGGCCAAGTCGACCTGTCATTGGCTACAGCAGAATAAAGTGAAGGTTGTGAAGTGGCCATCTCAGTCTCCTGACCTCAATATCATTAAGCCACTTTGGGGAGATCTTAAATGTGCAGTTCATGCAAGACTGCCCAAGAATTTACAGGAACTGGAGACTTTTTGCCAAGAGGAATGGGCAGCTTTACCATCTGAGCAGATAAAGAGCCTCATCCACAAATACCACAAAAGACTTCAAGCTGTTATTGATGTTAAAGGGGGCAATACACAGTATTAAGAACTGAGGTATGTAAACTTTTGATCAGGGTCATTTGGGCAGTTTCTGTTGTGATTATGATTTAAAAAGAGTAAAAACAGTTGATGGATAATAAATGGCTTCAGCCAAACACTAAGCGTTAGTGAAAGAAACATTCTGCCAGGGTATGTAAACTTAACTTATGAGCACAACTATATTTTTTATATATATATATATATATATGGGATTTAAGTGACTTTGAACGTGGCATGGTTGTTGGTGCCAGATGGGTTGGTCTGAGTATTTTAAAAACTGCTGATCGACTGAGATTTTCAAGCACAGCCATCTCTAGGGTTTACAGAGAATGGTCCAAAAAAGAGAAAATATCCAGTGAGCGATAGTTGGATGGAGGAAAATGCCTTGTTGAGGTCAAAGGAGAATGGGCAGACTTGTTTGAGATGATAGAAAGGCAACAGTAACTCAAATAACCACTTCTTACAACCAAGGTATGCAGAATACCATCTCTGAATGTACAAAACATCAAACTTTGATGCAGATGGGCTACAGCGGCAGAAGACCACACCGGGTGCCACTTCTGTCAGCTACGAACAGGAAACTGAGGCTACAATTCGTACAGGCTCACCAAAATTGGACAATAGAAGACTGGAAAAACGTTGCCTGGTCTGATGAGTCCCGATTTTAGATACAACATTCAGATGGTAGGGTCAGAATTTGGCATAAACCACATGAAAGCATGGATCCATCGTGCCTTGTATCAACAGTTCAGGCTGGTGGTGGTGTAATGGTGTGGGGGATATTTTCTTTGCATACCTTGGGTCCCTTGAGCATCATTTAAACAAATATTATTGCTGACCATGTCCATCCCTTTATGACTACAGTGCACCCATCTTCTGATGGCTACTTCCAGCAGGATAATGCACCATGTCACAAAGCTTAAATCATCTCACCACTGGTTTCTTGAACATAACAATGAGTTCACTGTACTCCAATGGCTTCCATAGTCCCCAGATCTCAATCCAATAGAGCACCTTTGGGATGTGGTGGAACGGGGGATTTGCATCAGGGATGTGCAGCTGACAAATCTGCAGCAACTGTGTGATGCTATCATGTCAATATGGACCAAAATTTAAAAGTGTTTCGAACACCTTGTTGAATCTATGCCACGAAGAATTAAGGCAGTTCTGGAGGCAAAAGGGGGGTCCAACCCGGTACTAGCAAGGTGTACCTAATAAAGTGGCCGGTGTGTGTGTGTATATGTATATGTATATGTATGTATGTATGTATGTATGTATGTATGTATGTATGTATGTATGTATGTATGTATATATATATATATATATATATATATATATATATATATATATATATATATATACATATACACATACATACATACATACATACATACATTCTCTCAGTACAGGCTTGCTCTTAAGAGGAAATGTTAGAGGCAATTTAGGTCTCTTTGTCAGGAGTGACATAGTACAAATCAAGTCTTTTAAAGATGCGTCAATAATCTCAGTCTTAAAATTAACAGTTAAAAGTATTTACTTTAACTCTACAATACTACTACTTCTACAAAGGGCTACAACTTTGCAGTCTTTCAGGCTTAGGTCAGCCATACATGGTTCGAATCTCGTGGGTTCAGCAGTAACCAGCCGAGATTCAAAATGTTAATGGGCAGGCTGAATGTACCCAGTTGACCTATCAACTTAGGTACAACAACCAGCCTGCCGGATTCTCTTAGGATTATTGCTAGAGGCTGCTATAGCCGCTAGGGATAATCACTGTCTTCTTCCAGCAGGGATGACTTCCCCCACTTCCCCCCACCAGTAGAAGACAATGGCTCGGCAGGAAAGATTCCCACATCAACATTGTCTGTGTTGATGGGGAAATTGAGCAAATTTCTCATGGTTGCAGGAAAGAAATTTGCCCTGTGTATGGCCTTACTGTACAATTTGAAAAAGGACAACATTGCTCTCATGTTCTCTCAAAATCCTTCTGATACATGTGTCACTTTGATTGCAGTGCTGAAAAACTGGCAGAGGAGTTGGAGCAAAGGGGCCCTAAAGGTTCAGTGTACACAGTGCAAGTGCCCCACTTACCGTTCGTTAAACCTTTGTGTGGGGGTAAATACTACATCTAAGCTCGCCATACACAGAGCGAATGTTGGCCGGTTCCTGATGATCCACCTGCAACTTGGACTGTGGGCGGACCTACTGGCATTACTCAGCCTGACATCCTTCGATCTGAAAATTGAAGGAGACGGACAGAAAATTGTCAGCCAAACAGTAACTGCACCTCATCAGCTGCAGTCACTCTTTGGTTATTTTGACAGCTACAGGTGCCAGCTGTCAGAATAAAATAGCCAGCAGCCGGAAATGTATTCATCTACACTCTTTAGCATGGATTGGGAATCAATACATTTCTCTTGTTCAGGCCGCAGGCCTGAATGGTACATGTATCCACAATGCAGTAAGGAAAGCTGCAAACACACTTACCTCCTGTGTAACTAGCATATAGATAGCTTGGATGATGTGGGTAAAGAATTGGCATCTCAGATTCTGCAACAGGAACTTTAGTAGAATCATATGGCATAACACCAGGCAATCCATGCCAACCGTCAAGTTGCCCATGAGGATATGCCCCTGATTCAGGTGTAGTTGGTGGCATAGTTGAAATATGTGGACTGAACATTCTTTGGTGTTCATTAGGCATGTACATGGAACCTGGGTCCCCCTGAGTAGGTTGCTCAGGGCTGTATAGTCCATTGGCAGGTATAAAATTCCCTGGATTATGTGGATTCACATCACATGGTTCATTAAACACTTTACGACTTCTGCGCTCACTTAGAGCACCTGGGTTGGAAGGGTTAGTCACATTATCAATACGACTGCCAGTCTGATGATAATTCATTTCTTCTTGCAGTTTCCGCTGTAAGTCATCATGTTTTTCTTCCTCACTCTCTTCTGGCTCATTTGAAGCCCTGAACAAATGCTCACTTATGTTTCCGTGTCCCAAGCCCAGGTTGCTATGAAGAGACTGGGGTGTATCTAGAAAAAGACAAAACATGTCAGACCTGACATAATAGTGATTAAATAAAAGTGGCCCCTTTTGGGGGAGAGGGGGGGAGCAGGTACTTGGTTTTGACAGATACCCGCTCCCACTTCCAGCTGAGTCCGGCCCCCCTCCTCCTTCTCCTGCAGCTGGCCCAATCAGAGAGCACAGCGTGCTTCATGCATGGGCATTAGGGAACCGTAAGTGAAGCTGCAATTCTTCACTGGCGGTTTCCCTTAGTGGAGATGGCGGCAGCACCCGATAGCCGATTGAAAAATCGGCTCGGGTGAAGATACTACTGGATTCCTGGACAGGTAAGTGTCCTAATATAAAAAGTCAGCAGCTACAGTATTTAATTTTTCTGCAGGAGCCTGGAGCTGCTCTTTAACACAGGGTTTCCCACAGAGGGATTTCAGCTTTACACAGCAGGACAAGTAACAGAAACAAAAACGCCAAGCCACCTGGCTGTCCTGTTAGCAGGACCACCTGGTTCCTTACACTGGTCTCCAAGACCATTGGTTCTTCAGGCTCACTTAACCTTTATTCACAGCACCTTGCTGTACCAGCCCACTCCTGCCCTCTGGATAGGGTTTTCCAGCCCAGAGAGCTTTGTCTCTCTAGAGACTTACAGATTCCCTCCAGCCCACTGGACCCGCTAGCTGCCTCAGCTTTCCCGGCCTCCAAGACCCACATAGCTGTCTGGATTTTCCCAGTCTTTAGGCAAGGAATCCCCCTCACAAGGGATGCAGTCTACAGCAGTGGTGTATTTAGGTTTTGTGCTGCCCTAGGCCTGACTAAACTCATGCACCCCCCTAATTTAAATACGACCCACCCCTTGCTGCCGAGGCCACACCCCTTCCTGCCGAGGCCACACCCCTTCATGTTTAAGACCCGCCCTATAATCTGTAAACCACACCCCTTCCTCTTTAGGCTCATTTGGCACCTTTCAGGGGGGAGGGGGGAACAGGTACCCTTCCCCACTCCCTGGAGACTGCAACTAAATGTGGACTGTTTAAAGGGTTTGCATTGATTTTAGCATGCATGGAGCACTTTGCACATGCCAGTGGCGGCTGGTGCTCAAAATTTTTGCGGGGGTGCAAACAAACTAAGAAATTCAGAAAAAAATACATCAATTGCAGCCTCACTGTGCCCCATCAAATGCAGCCACTGTTCCATCAAACGCAGCCACTGTGCCCACCAAACGCAGCCACTGTGCCCACCAAACGCAACCACTGTGCCCACCAAACGCAACCACTGTGCCCACCAAATGCAGACACTGTGCCCCATCAAACGCAGCCACTGAGCCCACCAAACGCAGACACTGTGCCCCACCAAACGCAGCCACTGTGCCCCACCAAACGCAGCCACTGTGCCCATCAATTGCAGCCACTGTGCCATCAAACGCAGCCACTGTGCCATCAAACGCAGCCACTGTGTCCACCAAACACAGCCACTGTGCCCATCAATTGCAGCCACTGTGCCCACCAAACGCAGCCACTGTGCCCACCAAACGCAGCCACTGTGCCCACCAAACGCAGCCACTGTGCCCACCAAATGCAGCCACTGTGCCCACCATTTGCAGCCACTGTGCCATCAAATGCAGCCATTGTGCCCCATCAAACGCTGTCACTGTGCCCATCATTTGCAGCCACTGTGCCTTTAAACGCAGCCATTGTGCCCCATCAAACGCTGTCACTGTGCCCCATCATTTGCAGCCACTGTGCCTTTAAACGCAGCCATTGTGCCCCATCAAACGCTGTCACTGTGCCCCATCATTTGCAGCCACTGTGCCTTTAAACGCAGCCATTGTGCCCCATCAAACGCTGTCACTGTGCCCCATCAATTGCAGCCACTGTGCCTTTAAATGCAGCCATTGTGCCCCATCAAACGCTGTCACTGTGCCCCATCATTTTGCAGCCACTGTGCCTTTAAACGCAGCTATTGTGCCCCATCAAACGCTGTCACTGTGCCCCATCAATTGCAGCCACTGTGCCTTTAAACGCAGTCATTGTGCCCCATTAAATGTGTCACTGTGCCCATCATTTGCAGCCACTGTGCCCCATCAAACGCTGTCATTGTGCCCCATCAAATGTGTCACTGTGCCCATCATTTGCAGCCACTGTGCCCCATCAAACGCTGTCACTGTGCCCCATCAATTGTAGCCACTGTGCCATCAAATGCCAACACTGTTCCCATAAAACTCTTATAATTTTTTTCAATAACTTTACCTGCTGTGCCGAGGAGAAGGGTCAAGCAGTGTGGAGGAGGGTAGGCGGAGCATAAGGCTCCACCTCCACCAGTCATCGGCCGCTTATGGGGGCATGAGTCACACGCCGCCCCCCGCATGAGAGAAAGTCCCCCCACCCGTCTTCCTGATTCCCGGCACCCGCGCCCGCCCCCAGCCCACGGCAGCCGCCTTGCTGTAGCGGGCGGCGCTGCTGTGTATGGGCGTGCTCGTCAGAGGGTGGAGGGGCGTGAGCTCTGCTAAGCACGCCCATACACACGCCCCTCCACTCTCTGCCAAGCACGCCCATACACAACAGCGCCGCTACAGCAAGGCGGCTGCCGTGGGCTGCATGTGTGTGCGGGGGGCGGCCGCGGGAGCTGGGAATCGGGTGGGGGGACTTTCTCTCATGCGGGGGGGCGGCTTTTTTTGCCGCCCCCCGCAAAGTGCCGCCCTAGGCCTAGGCCTTGTCGGCCTAGGCCAAAACACAGCCCTGGTCTACAGCAGTAACTCCCAGTTCTTCTGACAGGGTTCTGTCTTCAAATGTCAGCCATTGCAACTCCTATTTCAACTGCTGTAGCTCTAATCAGGCTTATAACAACTCTGCACACTGGCTGCAGGTGTCTCGCAAAGTCCAGACACAGGATTAAGGTTCCTTCCCACCCAAGACACTTCGGAACCTTCAAACTTCATTACCGAACCTGGAGAAAGCTTAAGTGGTTGTAAAGGCTCAAGGTTTTTTACCTTCATGCATGAAGGTAAAAAAAATCTTCTGTGTGCATGTGCAGCAGCTTCCCCGCCCCCCCCCCCCCCAATACTTACCTACTCGATACAGAAATGTGCAAGAGAGCAGCAGCCCTCCTGGGTCAGTTTCTCCTCATGAACCATTGGCTCCCGCTACTGTCAATCACAGCCAGTGAGCCCATAAAGAGATAGCAGGGGCGGGGCTGAGCCACGCTCTATATGTGAATGGACACAGTGCAGCGACTCGGAAGCTGCTTGCTATAGGGGCACTTGGCAGGAGGGACCAGGAGCTCTGGCAATGGACCCGAGGAGAGGAGGATTGGGGTTGCTTTGTGCAAAACCACTGCACAAAGCAGGTTAGTATGACATGTTTTTTTTTTGTTTGCCTTAATATCACTTTAAAGGATAAGTTCACCTTTCATAGCATGTTACATCCATGTGTGTGTATATATATATATATATATATATATATATATATATATATATATATATATATATATATATATATATATATATAATGTCACAATTTAAAAAAAACACGCAGGCCACGTTACTCAGTAACAGTGTTCTGTAAATAGAAAACTACAAGTTTGACAGTTTTAGCAGCGGTCGGCTTGTAGTTCTCAATGAACTACCACAGCGCTGTGAGTGCCATGGTAGTTTATTGATTCTTCCTGTCAGAATGTATCGGCTTGCTCGTATGAGGTACGAGCAAGCAGATACACTGACAGATCTGCAGGAGACTTGCATGGCATCAGGGTTCTGTTGATCCCTGGTGGAATGCTTTACAAAAAACATCCTTTAAAACAGAGCTTTCCCCGCCTACAATCCACACGCTGAAGCTTCTCAGGCTGAACCTTTGAGAGTCCTGTGTAATCTCTGTACCAATTTACTAAACTCATACCACATGTCCACAACAACCCATGCAATCCATACATAAAAAGAAACCAAAACAAATACGTTCAGAAATTAAGTCGTGTGATAAAATGGAATGACACAGGGAAAAAGTATTGAACACGCTAACTGAAATGTATTTAATACTTGGTACAAAATCGTTTGATGGTAATGACAGCTTCAAGACACCTCCTGTATGGAGAAACTAGTCACCTGCATTACTCGGGTGTGAATCTGGAAGATTCCATGGGCCTCTTCTATGAGTTCTGATCTTTAGTTCTTTCCATATATTTTCTATTGGATTCAAGTCAGGTGATTGGCTGGACCATTCTAGCAGCTTTATTTTCTTTCTTTGAAACAACTGGGAGCTTCCTTGGCTTTGTGTTTGGGATCATTGTTATGCTGAAATGTCCACCCTCGTTTCATTTTTATGATGCTGGTAGATGACAGCAGATTTTTATCAAGAATGCCTTGGTACGTTTTTCCATTCATGCTTCCTTCAATTACATGAAGTTTCCCGGTACCGTATGCTAAACTTCACTGTGGGTATGGTGTTTTTGGGGTGATGTGCAGTGCCATATGACATCCAAACATGGCAGAGGCGTAACTAGAACCTTCAGGGCCCCGGTGCAAGAAACAATGATAGCCCCCCTTCCATCCAACCCCGGGCTTTCAATTTTGGGAGGGTGTCCATGGGCATCCTCCCAAAACCGTGCTTCCCGCATGACCCCCGGGACGTGCATCCAGCGCAATCACAGTGGCCCTTTACCATGTGATGTCAGCTGATCACATGTAAACAGACTTGCCGGTTATCCGCAGCCCTTTCCTCCCGTGCTATGTCTGTGTGAGGAAAGGACTGCCATTAACTGTCAAGAATGTCAGTAAATTGTTTACACTGATAATCAGTGCCCCAATCATCAGTGCCATGTATCAGTGCCCATCAATGCCGCCTACAAGTGTTACCTATCAGTGCTCATTAATGCTGCCTATTAGTGCCCATCAAATCTGCCTATCAGCATCACCTATCGGTGCTCTTTTTTGCAGCGTCTATCCGTGCCACCTATCGGTACTCTTCAATACTGCCTTAGTTCTGCCTATCAGTGTTCCTCAGTGCCCATCTGTGCAGCCTATGAGTTTTGCCTATCAGTGCTCATCAATGCCCATCATTGCCTCCTATCATTGCAGCCTATCAGTGCTCCCCTTCAGTGCCTCCTATCAGTGCCTTCTTAGTGCCCCCTATCAGTGCCTCCCTTCAGACCCCACTCAGTGCAGACCCCCACCCCATCAATGCAGACCCCACTCAGTGCAGACCCCCACCCCATCAACGCAGAACCCCTCAGTGCAGACCCCCCTCAGTGCAGACTCCCACCCCATCAATGCAGACCCCCCCTCAGTGCAGACCACCGCCCCTCCATCAGTGCAGACCCCCCTCCCATAGCGTTCCCCCCCCCCAGCACACGTCTGTTTGGATAAAAACGTTACAGACCTCAGAACAGCGTGGTATGGGTAGAGCTGAATGTGTCCCTCGGACTCCTCCTCTTCCGTAAACAGAGAGGAGGGGGAGGCGGCTTCGGTCTGCTCCACTGTGCACAGGGATGTGTAGGGGTGAGGACAGTGCGACGTGCGGTGCCGCTGCCCACAGGTGTCACCCCTCTGGCGGGTGTCACCCGGTGCGGCCCGCCCCCCCCTCCCCCCCTGGCAATGCCTGTGCTGTCTCATGTAACAGCAGCGCAGGCATCGATAGTTTTATTTCCCTCTCCGTGCGTCCTCTCTCGCAGGACACACAGCTGATCTTCTCCCCTCTCCTGTGTGCTCCGCGGGCAGTCAAGTGTGAAGCTAAGGAGCTCACATTTCCTGTGGAGCACAGAGGAGAGAGGAGGGGGGAGAAGATCAGCTGTGTGTCCTGTGAGAGAGGACGCACGGAGAGGGAAATAAAACTATCGATGCCTGTGCCCTGTGAATAGCAACCCCGCTGGGCCCCCCCCACAGTGGCGGAATGCCGGGCCCCGTCCCAAGTGCGACTGTGGCGACCCCGGTAATTCCGCCACTGAAACATGGTATGTATTATGGCATCCAAAGAGTTCCATTTTTTTATCTCATCTCCGCAGGCGATATTCTCCCAGTGTTTCACAGGCTTGTCTAAATGTTGTGCAGCACACTTTAAAACAAGCTTAAACATGCTTTTTCTTTTTCAGCAATGGAGTCTTGCGTGGTGAGCGAGCGTACAGGCCATGGTGGCTGAGTGCATTACTTATTGTTTTCTTTGAAATAATTGTACTTGCTAATTCTAGGTCTTTCTGAAGCTCTCCACTAGTGGTCCTTGACTCTTGGACAACTCTTCCGATAATTACCGTATTTTCCCTCCTCTGTCAGAAATCTTGCCAGGAGCACCTGGTCGTGGCCGGTTTATGGTGAAATGATGTTCTTTCCACTTCCGGATTAGGGCCCCAACAGTGCTCACTGGAACATTCAGAAGTTTAGAAATCCTTCTGTAACCAATGCCATCAGTATGTTTTGCAACAATAAGGTTGTAAAGGTCTTAAGAGAGCTCTTTGTTTTTACCTATCATGAGATGTTTGTGTGACACCTTGGTAATGAGACACTGTTTTATAGGCCATCAGTTGAGACTGAAACAGCTGATATTAATTTGTACTGACAAGGGGCAGGATTGCTTTCTATTTACTGATAAATTTTAGCTTGTGTCTTGGCTTTCCATGCCTTTTTGCACTTCCCTTTCTTCATGTGTTCAATACTTTTTCCCTGTGTCCTTCCATTTTATTACACATAACTTAATTTCTGAACATATTTGTTTTGGTTTCTTTGTATGTATAGATTGCATGGGTTGTTACTGACGTGGAGAAAATTCCATGTCAATAGCACCTTTAGAAATATATTTACCTAGAAAAATGGTGACGTGTTCAATACTTATTTTACCCGCTGTACATATACACAGTAATGGCATTGTATTATTGTATTAGGCTTCTAATGTTCTGAGGTCCTTTTTTATAAGGCTGTAATATATAGGGAAGGCAACATACCTCTTGGTTGCATACTGGGAGGTTCTGCATCACAGTCTAACTGCAAAGATGCCATCCTTTGAATAAATTCTTCTGGCTTCGGGTAATCTTTCTAAATGCACGAAAGAAGTCTAATGAAATATAATTCACAGCACTATACAGGAGTAAATTTTAGATGGAGACGCGCAGTACAAAATTGGGAGGCAACCATTTAAAATAAAAGTATAGGGTGTGCCAACAAAATGTATACACAATTTGGATGATTATAAAGTCAGTATTTATTACCATACAGTTAACTTTCAAATTTTTAAATATTATACATAAATGTACTTCTTTATACATAGCGTCTGTTCTCAAACTGATAACCATTTTGGTCCAGGCAATGCTGATAACTAGTCATTCAGATTGTGTATATACAATTTTTGGGACACCCTGTATTTTACAGCCTTACAAGAATGTTGGAACGACACCATTTAAGGCCCCTTTTCACACAGGGTGAACCGCGGCTGTGATCCGCTTGCTGAGCAGGCAGATGACAGGCCTGTGTCTGGTCCGCTCAGGCAGAGACACAGACTGCTCTCCCCTATTGGCAGCTGGATGTAAACGAACCGCCTGTCTGTTTACACCCGACTGCCATCTGATCCGCTATCACCAGGGATCTCCAAACTATTGTATTGTATCCCCACTCATATAGACCCACTCGGTGGGTCTCACCCAATCCTCCCACCCTTGGGGACTGGATATTTCTGAATATTTTTTGAATAGCTTTGAAAAATTAACCACCTCAATACAGGGCACGTACACCCCCTTCCTGCCCAAGCCATTTTTCAGTTTTCAGCGCTGTCGCACTTTGAATGACAATTGCGCGGTCATGTTACACTGCACCTTAATTAAATTTTTATCATTTTTTTCCCACAAATAGAGCTTTCTTTTGGTGGTATTTGATCACCTCTGCGGTTTTTATTTCTTGCGCTATAAACAAAAGAAGAGGGACAATTTTGAAAAAACACAATATTTTTTACTTTTTGCTATAATAAATATCCAATTTTTTTTTTAACAAATTTTTTCCTCAGTTTAGGCCGATACGTATTCTTCTACATATTTTTGGTAAAAAAAAATTGCGATAAGCGTATATTGATTGGTTTGCGCAAAAGTTATAGCGTCTACAAAATACGGGATAGATTTATAGCATTTTTATTATTTATTTATTTTTTACTAGTAATGGCGGCGATCTGCAATTTTTATTGTGACTGCGATATTGCGGCGGACACATCGGACACTTTTGACACATTTTTGGGACCATTCACATTTATACAGCGATCAATGCTATAAAATTGCATTGATTACTGTGTAAATGTGACTGGCAGGGAAGGGGTTAACACTAGGGGGCGCTCGAGGGGTTAATGTATTACCTAAGGAGGTGATTCTAACTGTGGGGGGAGGGGACTGACTGGGGGAGGTGACCGATCGCTGTCCCTATGTACAAGGGACACGCCATCGGTCTCCTCTCCTCTCTGACAGGACGTGGATCTGTGTTTACATGCACAGATCCACGCTCCTGCTGTGTTACCCGGCAATCGCGGGTGCCCGGCGGACATCGCGCCCGCCGGGCACGCGCACCGGGTCCCGAGTGACACGGCGGGCGCGCGCGTGCGCCGCCGGCGGCGCGCGCGCCCCCTAGTGGCTCCGGAAGGCGAGGACGTCATATGACGTCCTCCCAGAATAACAGAAGCCTCGTCCAGCCGTCATATGACGGTGGGCGGTGGCTTAGTGGTTAAATAATGAATCAAATGTATTGATGATGTTATTGCTCTGTCAGACAAACTGACTTCAATCTTCTTTTTTTTTTATGTTTGTTATTGTTTTTTGTGTTTTTGCTTCTTTTTTTTTCTTTTTCTGTTCTTTTTTTTATATATTTGTTGTTATGAAAACTTTATTGGAGTTGTAAAGGCAAAAGGTTTTTTATCTTAATGCATTCTATGCATTAAGATAAAAAAACTTGTGCGTAGCAGCCTCTCCAACACCCCCCCTAATTACTTACCTGAGCCCCATCTCTCTCTCCAGCAATGTCCACAAATGTCTAAGTCGTCCAGGACACTCCTCCTGATACACAGCAGCGGCACCATTGGCTCCCGTGGTTGTCAAAGTCAGTCAGCCAATCAGGGGAGAGAGGGTGTATTTGAATGAACACATGGAGCTGTGACTCGGCTCCAGTGCCCCCATAGGAAGCTGCTAAATGAGGAGGCGCTTGATAGGTGGGAGGGGCCAGGAGCAGCAAAGAGGGACAAGGAGAGGAGGATCCAGGCTGCTCTTTGCAAAACCAACTGCACAGAGGAGGTAAATTTTAGGGTTGTCCCGATACCACTTTTTTAAGACCTAGTACAAGTACCGATACTTTTTTTCAAGTACTCGCCAATACCGATTACCAATACTTTTATTTTTAATGTCACGTGACAGTGTTTGTTTTTATTTTACAATTTTTTTTTTGTTTTTTACAATGCTTTCTTCTTTTTTTTTTTTTTTTGTAATCAGCCCTGTGGGGGCTTTGGTGAAGTGTCAGGGGTCTTAACAGACCCCTGATATCTGCCCCTTGAGACAGAGTAAGAGACCGAGGATAGAGATTCCCCAGTCCCTTTCTCTGCAGCCTCAGCTGCACTGAAAATGAATGGAGAGAAGACAGCGGCTCCTCTCCATTCATAAACTGAGACATCGTAATCACAGGAGGCTACAATGTTTCAGTTATGTGAATGGACAGAGTCAACTGTCTATACAGAAAAGGAAGGAGGAGGACACGGAGGGGGACAGCAGAACGGAGGGGGACAGCAGAACAGAACGGAGGGGGACAGCAGAACGGAGGGGGACAGCAGAACGGAGGGGGACAGGAGGGGGCATTGAGGATTCGGTGACAGTCAGCGGTGATCACGTGTGGGGGAGTTACAAGCACCGATCACCGCTGTATGGATTTCACTAAAGCAGCTGAAAGCCGCGTGGGTAGAAGCTTGTAACTCCCCCACGCGCCGATCACTGCTGACTGTCCAGGTATCGGGTGAAGCATCAGGAGCATTTGCCCGAGTACAAGTACTTGGGCAAATGCTCGCTATCGGTGCCGATACCGATACTAGTATCGGTATCGGGACAACCCTAGTAAATATAACATGTTTGTTATTATTATGTATTTTATTTTTTTAAATGAGACTTTACAATCACTTTAATAAAATCAGAGGGGAAAAAAATATATAAAAAGATGATGTTATGCCGAGGAAATAGATATCTTACATATTACGCTGTATAATTGTGTACGCCTGTGGAATGGTGCTAAACTACAGTACCTACAAATTTCCATAGACAATGCTTTAAAAGCCTTTACATGTACTTTTTCTGCTCTTCCCCATCATACCAGTTCTGACTTTTTGGGAACCTAAATCTATGTGGGTTATATTTACCTCCTCTGTGCAGTTGGTTTTGCAAAGAGCAGCCCGGATCCTCCTCTCCTCGTCCCTCTTTGCTGCTCCTGGCCCCTCCCTCCTATCAAGTGCCTCCACATTCAGCAGCTTCCTATGGGGGCACTGGAGCCGAGTCACAGCTCCGTGTGTCCATTCAAACAACTAAACCCATATAACTTTCTAGGTTCCCCACCCTCTCTTATTTGAGATTGAATTTCAGCATTGTGGTCTTACACAGGTGACTTTTAACCCAGTTGGCACACCCCTATAATTTGCTGAGTCAAAGACATGGCAAAATGTTTCTAAACCTTCCTATGCCTTTCTGCACACTGTATAACTGCTTAAATATGATATCTCCAGAGACATTATGAACATAAGCTATATACTGTAAGCTTGTCACTCTAATACTACAAGTTGTTTTTTTCTTTTGTTTTTTTTTTTAATATAAGTGACTACTCTGGTTTATAGTGAACTGCAGTGGCGGCCCGTCCATAGGGGGCGCCTGGGCACCGCCCCCCCCCCCCCCCCCTCCAGGCAGCAAAAAGAAGTAAAAAAAAAAATAAAAATTTTTTTTTACTACTGGTCCTTTAAAAAGGAAAAAAAAAGGTCCTTAAGTGCACTGTGTTCGGACGCTGTGTTGGTGCACTTATAGGAAGCGCCACGTCTATGCAATCATGAGATTGCAGACGTGGCGCTGCATTTGCGGGCGTTTAGCCCGCCTTGGGGCATTTTCTGAAACGCCAAGTAGCTTCCGCCCGGCCATAGTAATACATACTACAGGCACCAGGCGGAAGCTACTTGGCACTTCAGATTTGATTGACATCTGCCCTGAGTCAGATGTCACTTCCTGGTTCTCTCTCTCATTGCGCCCGAGAGAGGAAACAGGAAGAATGCTGCTGCCAGTGTGAGGAGGAGGACACCGCAGGAGACTGAAGGTAAGTACTGTTGTGTGGAGAATGGGGGGACACCTGCTGTGGGGGGCTCTGATGGGGGACACCTGCTGTGGGGGGCTCTGATGGGGGACACCTGCTGTGGGGGGCTCTGATGGGGGACACCTGCTGTGGGGGGCTCTGATGGGGGACACCTGCTGTGGGGGGCTCTGATGGGGGACACCTGCTGTGGGGGGCTCTGATGGGGGACACCTGCTGTGGGGGGCTCTGATGGGGGACACCTGCTGTGGGGGGCTCTGATGGGGGACACCTGCTGTGGGGGGCTCTGATGGGGGACACCTGCTGTGGGGGGCTCTGATGGGGACACCTGCTGTGGGGGCTCTGATGGGGACTCCTGTTTTGGGCAGACTCTGATGGAGACACCTGCTGTGGGGGGACTCTGATTGAGACACCTGCTTTGGGGGACACCTGCTCTTGGGGGCTCTGATGGGGGACACATGCTGTGGGGGACTCTGATGGGGGACACATGCTGTGGGGGACTCTGATGGGGGACACCTGCTGTGGGGGGCTCTGATGGGGGACACCTGCTGTGGGGGGCTCTGATGGGGGACACATGCTGTGGGGGGCTCTGATGGGGGACACATGCTGTGGGGGGCTCTGATGGGGGACACATGCTGTGGGGGGCTCTGATGGGAGACACATGCTGTGGGGGGACTCTGATGGGGGACACATGCTGTGGGGGGCTCTGATGGGGGACACCTGCTGTGGGGGGCTCTGATGGGGGACACCTGCTGTGGGGGGCTCTGATGGGGGACACCTGCTGTGGGGGGACTCTGATGGGGGACACCTGCTGTGGGGGGCTTTGATAGGGGACACCTGCTGTGGGGGGCTCTGGTGGGGGGCTCTGATGGGGGACTCTGATGGGGGACACCTGCTGTGGGGGGACTTTGATGGGGGACACCTGCTGTGGGGGGACTTTGATGGGGGCTCTGGTGGGGGGCCCTGATACGGGACTCTGATGGGGGACACCTGCTGTGGGGGGACTCTGATGGGGGACACCTGCTGTGGGGGGACTCTGATTGGGGACACCTGCTGTGGGGGGGCTCTGATGGGGGACACCTGCTGTGGGGGGACTCTGATGGGGGACACCTGCTGTGGGGGGACTCTGATGGGGGACACCTGCTGTGGGGGGCTTTGATGGGGGACATCTGCTGTGGGGGGCTCTGGTGGGGGACTCTGATGGTGGACACATGCTGTGTGGGGACACTGATGGCAACTCTGATGAAGGGGACAGAGGCTGTATTTGGGGGGGGGCAGAGGCTGCATTTTATGTGACAGAGGCTGCATTTGGGGGGGACAGAGGCTGCATTTGGGGGGGACAGAGGCTGCATTTGATGTGACAGAGGCTGCATGTAAGGACGGACTGCTGGGGACACCTGATGGCATCTGGTTGTAGGCGACGTGGCTAGTGACACACTCGGGGCTCCCACTGATTCTGCATTATGGTGAGTTGAATGATTTCATTTTATATTACAATGTAACAATAGAAACAATGCGCTTCAATCATCCTGACACCATAACAACCATGGTGCCGGGATGATTGAAGCGCTAACACCAGGTGTTTGGAGTATCTCTATCTGATGATTGTTAAACTTTGTAGAATACACATTTCTATTGTTGTGTAGGATCTAAGCCTGCTGTCCCTCTCTCCCTCTCCCTCCATCCCTCGTTCATCTCAGACGCTAACCACACCACCTTAGAGCCACCCCCACTATTTCGCTGAAACCACGCCCATTTTTACCAAGTGGGAGGGGTCAAAAAGGAAGGGCGGGGTCTGGCGCCCCCCCATCCTAAAACTTCACCATCCGCCATTGGTGAACTGTACATTCCTTCTCCAAAGAAAAAAAAAACAGGAGGCCTGGAGCTAGATTTATTGCTCTTGCTCTGACGTTCGTGGCAATACCTCACATGTTTACATATGCGTGCTGGACTTACACGCGCGTTTGCATTTGCACGTAAGCTTCGGGGATGAGGCACTTTAACATTTTAATTTAAATTTTTTGTTTACATTGCACCTTTTGGTTTTTATTTGCATCAACTTTATTGCTATCACAAGGGATGAACAACTCCCCTTGTGATAGCATGAGATTGGATAGATCAGATGCTTTTACAAGCTGGTAACGGCTTGTTTACATGAGACCGAAACTGGAAGTGACAAAATCCTCATCGCTTCAGGTTTCTGACATCACACAGTGGGAGGAACATCAGTTCCTCTCACTGTGTCCCAGGATATGGATGCCGCCAGTCGCATGTTTACCAGGCTCTCATTTGATCAGGAGAGGGACCCCCTTCCGCCACGGGTAAAAGGCTCTATAGCCGCTCTGGTGACCTCTACATTGTAGCGAACCATCCGCTGAAAAAAATTATACTGGGATCATGGTTGTAGTCAACTATGATCCCAGTATAACCACTTCAATAGTAGGCTGTTTATAAACGGCCTAGACACGGGAAGTGGTTACAGAAACTCATTACCTTCGAGACTGCTTGTATGCAAAGGACTTTTTCTCTCCCTCTTTTTTGTTTTTGTTATTGCTGTATTTGCATTTCTATACAGATGCTTGTACTTTATTTAAATAATTTTATATTAATTCATCAGGTTATATAATGTGTTTTCTATATTTTCCAGGCATATACTACTGAAGTACTGAAGTTTTAGCACAAATTTATTGCGTTATCCCATAATAACTGCAATGTTCCTGCTTTTAGCATTGGGATTTTACCATCTTAAAACATTGGCATACAGCTTAGTGCAAGTTGTAGATCTGAGACACATTAGTATAAGGCTGCATTCACACTTCAGCGCTTTGAATTGCAGCCAGATTTGCCGCGATTCTGCTTGTGATTTGAAAGTGCTGATGTGTGATTGACAAAATCGCGTGACTCACGTTTGAGATGTCATTTGAATGACACCTAAAATCACGGTGCGGGTCTGCCACGACTGTCGCATGATAAATCGTGCAAAATGCAGAAGCGTGAAGGCAGCCTAAATTCCTCTATAGGAAGGTTTTGCACCCAAATTTTTCTGCTCAGTATTGAAATACATGTGAGCATCATACTACGTTTTTAGGATGTTGAATCTTGACTGGCTTGTGTTCTGCCTCAAACAGAAGCTGCTCATACATTTCTTCCACATCCAGAGCATTATACAACTAAAGGCAGAGTTCGACCCAGAAGTTCCGCTGATCCGGTTTCTCCCCCCCTCTGGTGTCACATTTTTTACCTTTGGGGGGGGGCAGATACCTGTCTAATCCAGGTATTTGCTCCCACTTCCGGCGAAAGAGCACCGCAGAATCCGTGGTGAATTACGCCATGTCCAGCCCCTCCTCCGTCCCCCCCCCCCCGCTGTCTTCTGGGAGACACACAGGTCCCAGAAGACAGCAGGGATCATTCAAAACGCGCAGCTCGCGCATGCACAGTAGGGAACCAGGCTGTGAAGCCCCAAGGCTTCACTTCCTGATTCCCTTACTGAAGATGCCGATGCCGGTGCCTCCACCCGGAGCCGAGGGATGGGTCGGCTTCGGGTGAGGACATCGTGGGCTCCCAGGACAGGTAAGTGTCCTTATTTTAAAAGTCAGCAGCTGCAGTATTTGTAGCTGCTGACTTTACATTTTTTAAAGGCATAATTTACCTTTTGCAAAAAAGTAACCAATGCACCCACATTAATAAAATAAAAACGTGCATTTATTACATTTTTGCATTGGCGCCTGCAGAGGATTGCAATCACATTCAGTGTATCATGGAAGCAGTACACTGACTATTCAACCAGCCCCAGATCTGTACAGAGGTATGGACCCTCTGTTATGGGGCTAGAGGAAGTGATCACACCGCATTTGTGCCCTATTGAGTTCTATGAATCTGTCTGCCGCAGTGGAGACCTGTAGGCTTTTCGTTGTCAAATCTCTTTAAATTTACCTGCTGAATTCAAAACAAAATAGGTTTATATAGGGTAAAGAATCTTGTACTATAGGCAAGGAGCATATTTTAGGTTTGGGGATGTACTGTATGTGAACATGTATTATGTTACACCCTAAATGTGGGTGTAAAATGACACATGGTCAGAAGTGTAGACCAGTGATTTCTAAACTGTGGCCCTTTGCTTGCCTTTATCTGTCCCTTGGGGCACCATTCCTCCCACTGATACAAGGCACTATTTCTCCTACTGACACCAACAAAGAGGCATAATTCCTTTCACTGACAAACAGTTGCACAAGATTCCTCCCACTTCCACTGGCACCAACAATGGGACATCATTTCTCCCTTGACACCAATGACGGGGTACTATTCCTCCCGCTGATATCAACAATGGGGCACTATTCCTCCCACAGACACCAACGATGGGGCACTACTCCTTTAACTAATATCAGCGTATTATTCCTCCACAGGTGCTATGTAATTTCCTTACTCCCAAGGCTGAAGTATTGCTGCTTCCACTGAAGCTGGGGCATTTTCTACAACCACTGGCAGTCCGGTCCCCCTAAAGTCTGAAGGACAATAAACTGGCCCTTTGTTTAGTAAGTTTGGAGACCCCTGATGTAGACTGTTCTTATACACACACACATATACACACACACACACAGTAATTTGACACTTACCTGCAATTTATCCACATCACATTCAACATTCTTTTCATATTTTTCAAAATACACAGGCCGAAATAGTTTTTCACAGTCTGAAAAGTAAAGTGACATAAAAGGAACATGTTTAACTAAAATGTTATTATCGTTCACTCAAACGCCACTCCTTGCTCTCCATATTCATAATAAGGCTACAGACCTCATTGTAAATGTTACATTGGTCCAGGTGACAGGTTCCCACAGCTCTTCGGGCTCTGTGTGTGTTTTCTTTCTAGCTGACTGGGATTAATACTGCACATGTGCTTGTTGGGTTAACTAACTGTAGATCTGTCCATGTATTGATGTACGGGTAACATAATAAAGGGTATAAAGCCAGCTAGTGCCTGTGCAAATACTGTGCTTAGCTGGCTAAGAAGAAAAGAGCTGCACTGGTCTGCCATCTGGACCAATGAATCTAAACAGATGTTTGTACTATTTATTACTAACATTGTTGGAAGGGTGTAGGGATGTTTTTGGAAAGAAAAATCCAATTCAATTTAACGATTTAAAACAGGGTTCATTAAATGGCGGACCGCAGTCTGTACGCGGGCCGAGCAACAGTTCTGTCCGAACCACGGCAGTGTCACTTATCAGCCTGGGTGTTCTCTCGGGTCTCCCGCTATCATAATCACAGCAGGTGGGGGCAGGAAGTGCTGCAGATCAGGACAAAGTCTTTTCATATTAACAAGCCGGTAATCACCCACTTGTTAACATAATAAGTTGGGCAGCTCCCACCCTCTGTCCTGCTCTGCAGCAGTTCCCGCCCCTGCTGTGAGTATGATAGCGGCAGCTGGGCGGGAGACCCAATAGAGAATACCCAGCTGCTATGTGCCTCTGCCCTGATAGGACTCTGCAGGGGCATGTAAAAGAGGGGAGGTCCTACAAAGTATCTTTTTCTGTATTCCAAAGGATAAAAAAAACACACAGGGTACTGCGACTTATCACTCCAATCACATACTGTCATAGCAATCGGATGATCGTAAACTGGTCTTCCTGGTTACCGATTGTTGGCACGAGACCTTAAGCTGTCCATGAGAGTTTTGTCTCTGTGCTGGGAGCGCGCACTTAGCACAAACACAGTAGCACATTATTTATATGGCCCCACAAATTAGGACTAACTTCCGTGAGGCCACATATATGTGTACACTCTGCAGAAAGGAGTTAATAGGGGTCCTGCAAAAGTAGCTAGGGGTTTCTTGAGCTGTGGATGATTGATTTTCCATTTGATGGATTTTAAAGCGGAGTTCCACCCAAAGAGCCCTTTCACACTGGAGCGCGGGGCGCATTAGCGGTAAAGCGCAGCTCATTTTATCGGCGCTTTACCGGCGATGTGCGGACCGGAGCAGGGCACTTTTAACCACAAAGGGGTTAACAAGAGGTTAAAAGTGCCCGAAAAGCGCCGCTGCCGAAGCGCTTTGCAGGCGCTTCGGCAGCGCCGCCCATTGATTTCAATGGCAGGGGAGGTGGAGGAGGGGTGTATACACCGCTCCTGCACCACCCCAAGGACACTGCTTGCAGGACTTTTTTTTCTGTACTGCAAGCGTATCGCCCCAGTGTAAAAGCACTCGGTTTTCCACACTGGGAAGACAGGGGAGGCAGTTTACAGGCGCTATTTTTAGCGCTAAAATGCTTGTAAAGCGCCTTCTGTGTGAAAGGGGTCAAAAGTGGAACCTCTGCAAACTTGGCACCTTTAAGGGGCGGGGGGGGCGGTGACCTGTTTGACAGGTACCCTTCCCCACTTCTGGAAGTTCGGTCCCCCTCCTCCTTCCTCCACCACCAGGCCAGTTAGAAAGTAGGGAACCAGTTGTGAAGCTGGAAGGCTTCACTGCTGGTTTCCCTTACCATGAATGGCGGTAGCAGCACCCGAGAGCCAATCCGAGAATCGGCTGGGGTGTCGACACCCTGGACAGGTAAGTGCCCAATACTAAAACTCAGCAGTTACAGTATTTGTAGCTGCTGACTTTTAATTTTTTCGTGGGGGTGGGGGGGGGACTCCTCTTCAAGAGAGATATCCACCCAAAAAAAAAACAAAAAAAAAAAAAAACGCGGGGCCCCAAAAAATCTACGTATACTAGACCATTATTCTCCCCAGCAGGAATGGGAGGGGGGGAGATATGAGAATCCTCTGATTTTGAAAATTTATTGCAGAAGCAGAGCAACTGTTTCACTTACATGCTGGCTCCATCAGCAGTAAATTTTTACCTTTTTCACCCCCCCTGCTGTTCCATTCACTCAATGGGAGGAAGGCTAGGAAGCCCAGTTTACACAGAGCTAACGACTTTCACTTAGCCTCCATGTGAACAGTCAATCACCAATTTCGTACCTGGGGGGTGTCTATAGTATGCCTGTAAAGGGGCGCATGTTTCCTGTGTTTACAACAGTCCGAGAGCAAAATGAAATTTCTAAAGGAAAAAAAGTCATTTAAAAGTACTCGCGGCTATTAATGAACTGTCGGGTCTCTACAATACACATAAAAGTCATTGAAAAAAACGGCATGGGATTCCCCCACAGTCCATTACCAGGCCCTTTGGGTCTGGTATGAATATTAAGGGGAACCCCGAACCAAAATTTAAAAAGAAAAAAATGAGTGGGGGTCCCCCCAAATTCCATACCAGTCTGGTATGGATTTTAGGGGGAACCCCACGCCAAAATTAAAAAATAAAATGGCGTGGGGGTCCCCCTAAAAATCCATACCAGACCCTTATCCAAGCACGCAACTTGGCAGGCCGCAGGAAAAGAGGGGGGGACGAGAGAAATGTAGCCCTAACATCTCACAAAAAACGTGTCAAAAATGTTAAAGACAATAGCCGGTTTTTGACAATTCCTTTATTAATGTCTTCTTTCCTCGCTTCTTCTTCCATCTTCTTCTGGTCTTCCCATGCCGTATTTTTCAATGACTTTTATGTGTATTGCAGAGACCCGACAATTCATTATAGCCGCGAGTACTTTTAAATGACTTTTTTTTTCCTTTAGAAATGTCATTTTGCTCTTGGACTGTTGTAAACAGGGGAAACATGCGCCACTTTACAGGCATACTATATACACCCCCCAGGTATGAAATTTAAAGGAATATTTCACTTTTATTGTTTCACTTTAAGCATTATTAAAATCACTGCTCCCAAAAAAACGGCTGTTTTTAAAACTTTTTTTTTTTGCATTGATACATGTCCCCTGGGGCAGGACCCAGGTCCCCAAACACTTTTTATTACAATAACTTGCATATTAACCTTTTGATTTCTCCCATAGACTTTTAAAGGGTGTTGCCGTGAACACCACAAATTGTTCGATATTCGGCGAACGGGCAAACAGCCAATGTTCGAGACGAACTCATGTTCGACCCGAACACAAAGCCTATCCCTAGTGACAAGGTAATATGATGTGGAGAAAAAATTGGAAAAATTGTATCAAATACTTACCGTAATTTTCCTTTCCTGATGCCAATACATGGCAGCATACATATGATATAGCTCCACCCCTATATCCACCCACAGGACCTGTTTAGCTCTATAAAAGTCTGACTGAGAGCTACCTCTCCCATTCTCCGTATAAAGCACAAAGATCAGAGGGAGGGTTCGTATGCTGCCATGAAAAGGAAAATTACTGTAAGTCTTTGATACAATTTTCCATTTTAATGACGCCAAACATGGCAGCATACATATGATACGTAATAAGCTTTTGAGGAGGGAGGGTTTAATGCCACAAACATAGTCTTTGACAATAGACATAAAAGCTTGGGATGGTTTTCCTCCCAAACTCTACTGTAGTAAGAGCTGCTGGATCAACCCTGTAGTGTTTTAAGAACGTATGATGTGATGACCAGCTAGCCTTTTTGCAGACTGTCTCCAGAGACAATCCTGCCCGTGCCGCCCAAGAAGAAAATATCGCTGCTCTATATGCCCGGTGAATAGTTTTTACTATCCAGGCCAAGATGGTTCTGACTGAGGCCTCTTTCCCTTTATATTTTCATGATGATGAAAAATGTCTGTCAGAACGTCTGAATGTAGAAATAGCCTGGAGATAGGCTTTGAGGACTTTTGGAATGTCCAACTCGTGCAGATCAGCATCTGATTCTGCTGGGAGGGCTGGAAGCACCCATTCACTGGAGAGATGAAATATCAATGCCACTTTTGGGAAAAAATGATCCAATGGTCTCAGCACAACCCTGTCTGGGAAGAACATGGAATAAGGTTCTGCTGCCTCCAATTCTTGGAATTCTGACACCCTTCCCCATGAAGTTATGGCTTTCCTATTGAAAGCCGTTTTTAAGGTTCTGGTCGGAGTACGAGGAGGGTTTGCTAGAAAATTGAGCACTACTGCCAGGTCCCATTGAGGGAACCTATTTCTCTTGGGAGGGTGTAGTCTAAGTACCACTCTCATGAAGTGCTCCACCAGCAGGTTTTGCTGCCCATTTCTTTTGGGTAAAAGCCGAGATGGCTGAAATTTGCACCTTAAGCGAACTTAGGCTGAGCCCCAAATCCAATGCAGATTGCAGGAAAAACAGGATTTAAGATACATTTGGGTCACTAGGGTCAAATTGATGTCCAGCTGCAATTCTCCTGAACCTATTCCATATTCTGGAGTAGATGACATTGGTTGACCCCTTTCTGGAACTTTGTAAAGTAATACCCTCTGGAGAACATCCTAACTCTTGTAACCCCTGTCTTACAATCTCCAGGCCGCTAAGGCTAGTCGTGATGGTTGCAGATGTAGGGTATCTCCTTCAGACAGGAGATGAGGAGTCACCGGCAGAGTGATTGGTGTGCACACGCTAAGATCCATTGCCAGAGAGGATGTGAGGCCAGTAGGAAAATACTGTGATGACTGTCAAATTCTCTGTCACCAATCTCCTCAGGAGTTTCAGGATTAAAGAAATTGGAGGGAAGGCATAGGCCAGTTGCGCAACCCAAGGATGGGTCAAGGCGTCCGTCCCCTCCACTAATAGACGAGGGTGGTGTGAGGAACCGGCTCAACTTGCAGATGGTTGATGAGGCAAAAATATCCATCTTGCGGACACCCCCACTCGTAGATGATCTGTTTGAACACTTCGGGGTGAAGGGACCATTCGTTGGGGTCCATGAATTGTCTGGATAGGCGATCTGCTTCCAAGTTCTGACAGCCTGGAAGATATATGGCCCTCAAATCTGGGAGATATTGTTGTGCCAATGTCATGATTGGTTTCACCTCTCTCAAGAGGGATTGGCTGTGCATCCAGCCTTGTCGCTGTATGTAGGACACTGCTGCCGTGTTGTCCAGATGAAGCAGGACTGGGCAAACCTGTATGTGAGGCAGCAAGGTGGAAAATGCCATGAATGCTGCTTGAAGTTCCAGAATATTGGAAACTAGGCTCTGAGTGTGAAATTCCCCTCTGCCCTGGAACTTGAGTTGTTTGCAGGTGGTGCCCCACCCTGCTGCTCTGGCATCTGTGGTAACAATGTTCCATGGCTGCAGCCCTAATGGATGATGCCATTTAGCGTTTGTTTCGTCTACCACCAGAGGCTCTGGCGCCTCTGGTTGGTGATCCTGATTGGCTGGGCTAGACGAACTCTTCCACTGCATCAGGAAGCCTTGTTGGAAAACTCTGCGTTTCCAGTGAGCCCAGGGGATCATCAGTATACATCAAGCCATCGTCCCGAGAAGACTCATGCACTGGGATGCTGACATCACTGGTGCAGCCAATGCCTGTTGGAACCTCTCTCTGATTTTGGGGAGTTTCTTAGGAGGCAAAGAAACTGTGGCTACCTGAGTATTGAATTGGGTCCCTAGGTAGACCATATTCTGTGTCGGCTCCAGCTGGCTCTGGTAATGCCTGTCCCTCAACACAAATCTAAGGAACTGCTGGTATGACTGAAGGATTGGGACATGCTGGTAGGCATATTGCAAGTCCACTGAAATCCTCCAGTCTCCTGGTTGAATAACCTGGATTATGGCATGGAGAGACTCCATCTTGAGTCTATCCGGATAAATTGATTTAGCCTCTTGAGGTAGTTCTGGAGGCTGCCGTTTGAACAGCCAATAATGGCCTTGTACCACTGTGGACTGAATCCGCCGTTTTTTGGCAGTGGTCTTGCCTGAACTGGGTCACTTTGAGCCACCTGGCTCCAACTGCCTCCTGGGCGTGCCTGGCATTAAAAGGGCTTCTGGGTATCTGAGGGAGCCGCAGGGGTCCTACGAAGGTTGACTGTGTGCCCCTCCCACGTCTTCTGAAGTCCTTGGATGGGTGAAAGCCTCCGAAATCCCATTACCTGTTTGGCGCTCCTCTGGATGGTTGCCCCCTCTGGCGCCTGGACCTTTCAATCTTAGGGCAAAAGACCTGATTTTCCTCCTGTAACCCTGGAGATGGCAGTCTCCAGTTTTAGGGCCAAACAGCACCTTCCCATCAAAAGGTTGTTTACAGCAATTCTGCTTTGAGGATGGGTCAGCCGCCCAGGGTTTTAGTCACAGCGCTCTTCTGGCTGTGACTGAGCTGAGCATGGCTCTGGAGGACCATCGAATGATGTCTTTAGGTGCCTCACCTGCGAAGTCCGCTGAGAGTTTCTCATCAAGAGCCTTGATGATTTTTTTTTTTGGCAGCTGGTTTTTGATCGCATACTCCACAGTCGCATAGCACTTGCTACGGATGTTAAAGCAACGGTGGGTTTAACACCTGCCACAAGGTAAAACTTTCTTAAGTCTATGTCAATGCGTCAAACAAGGATATCATGAAAGGAGGAAGAGTCCCATTCTTGGCCAGTCTGGCCACTGCCGCATCCACTGTTGGTGGGTTAGATAAAGGAGTCGCAAGCCTCCTCCATTAGTGGATACAACTTCTACAACCTATTGGTTGAGGAGGATTTTCTCTCCCCTTTTCCCATTCCTCCTGAAACAGGCCTCTTATTTCTGTCATAAGAGGAAAGGTAGCTACCTGTTTCTTTAGGTTCCTCATATGGAACCCAAAGGCTTGTTCACACTTGCCGCAGGCTCTGCTATTGCACTGAAAAGCGATCTGTGCTTAGGTCACTTTTCAGAGGCGTTTGATATTATCACGTAAAGGGGACAAGTGTTCCTGCTATGCGATTTTCAAAGAGCGATGTGTGCGCAATGTTGCAACTCGCATGGGGGCGGCCCACTCACTTGTCTGCCCTACATGTGCAAAATGTTTTTAAAGGCGCGTTCTCCCACGTGACAATCACAGCAGAATCGCATCGCATTTGGGGTGCCCTGAAAGGATAAAGGCACCTAATGTGTGTTATGCAGCGATTGCCACACAATTTAAAATCAGATTGTATGGTGTGTGATAATAGGTTTTCTCCTTCTTTGGAGAAGGTTCCTCCCATTCCAGTGCAGCTTTTACTGCCACAATGAATGGTGGTATTAGCGCAAAATCAAAGCCTGAACCTTCAGGATCCTCTGCTGAGGAGGCGATATCTTCTCCCTCTGCCTGGTAGGTTGGCTGTAATACTGGGTCTGGGGAATCAGCCTGCCTAATTTGTTGGGCTGGAGTCACCCCTGAAGTGCCTGGTACCCCTCTAGTTAGAGAGGGTTGAATGGCTTGGTTTAGACCTGGTCAGGGCCCACACTGTTCGTCCGCTTCTGTCCCTGGTTGCCCGAGACGACGATAATTCTGCCAGGGAGTTGGGGACTACTTTCTTGAGCAAGGTTGACACCTGCTGACTCTCATACTCCTGGTCTCTGGCAAGCTGTCTGAAGCAGTTGGTGCAAAGTAGCTTTCCAGGCATAGGGTCATCTCCACATGACCAACATTTGCCTTTTGGGAGCTGAGCCCTCAGAGGAGAAGCTGTGTGCATTCTCTTAAGCGTACATTTGCGCCCTTTGTACTGGGGTCTGCCAGGACTGGAGGAGTCACTTTCTGCCCTGGAAAAATCTGGACCTCCTAGAGCAGAAGTGTGAGCGGCCAGCACTGCAATAGACTGGAAGGATCCCTCATCTTCTTACTTACCCAAAGTTGGCCCTTACCTGG
The DNA here is from genome assembly GCF_042186555.1 of Aquarana catesbeiana. Taxonomy (NCBI): domain Eukaryota; kingdom Metazoa; phylum Chordata; class Amphibia; order Anura; family Ranidae; genus Aquarana; species Aquarana catesbeiana. The sequence goes on along the minus strand of NC_133328.1, from coordinate 372,478,847 downwards.
TATTGTGGTGGTCTTGGTTATGTGGTGTTAGGCTCATGCTGGTGGAAGAACCGAAAGGTGCAAGGGGGACTGCATGGCAACAGAGAGAAATAAGGGAAACGAAAGAGAGAAAAAAAATACATATATACTCCCCCTTTTTTGGCAAAGGGTAACAAATTTAAATAAAAGAAATCTGGGCAAACCCCCCATCCCCTAGTAATACATTGCTCCTTGCCCCCCCCCCCCTTCTATCCCCATTACTAGGATAGCAAGACTTACCTGTCATTGACTGTTCCTCAGGATGAGATGCTGTCTCTCTGGATGCCTGAATAGCAAAGACATTCATTACCTGGCCATTTGTGCTCTGTAAATAGAGCACCTAAGAGAGAGAGAGACTCAGCACTCTCTCACCTCTGTTCTAATCAAAAAAAGGGCTAGTACAATTGGAGGGAAGCCAATGCCCATCCACACAAAAAGAACACTTAAGATGGCGACACATCATACAATTCTCTGCAGATTTTTTCCCTCAGATTTACCAAAACCACACAATATGAGGTCAACCTTAAGAGCCTCAATTTGTATGCAGTCAGGCAGGCTCCTGCGCTATATGGTCCCGGCAACTCTAAAGCAAATCAGACAACAAAAGCTGCACAGTGTGCATGGGGTCTTTAGAGATATGGGGGTAAGAAAAAGAAAAAAGTTTTATAGAAATTGACAGACCTGGAAAGAGTTCCATAGGAGAGAAGACATCATGACGTCCCAGCTGCTGGATCTGGACTTCAAAGCAGGCATGCCACAAGAGGATTGTTGTCTCTGATTAGAGAACACCTCGACCCCAAAAGACCACCAGAAGGGGTTCCCCACCTTATCGGTGCGTTCAGCAGCCTAAGATGTGGGACTGCGTGCTGGGAGAGGCTTGAACCCAGACGGACTCTGACGTAATCAGCAGGTAAGAGCTTTATCCTGTAGGTGTTGATCTTTTGAGGACAAAAAGGAGTATGGGGAGGTAGCTCTCAGTCAGACTTTTATAGAGCTAAAAACAGGTCCTGTGGGTGGATATAGGGGCGGAGCTATATCGTATGTATGCTGCCATGTTTGGCGTCAGGAAAAGGTGTGAACAGACAGCAGAGAAAAACCTTTTAAAAAATCCTCAGATTAAATGCTAGCCATGAGGAATTTCCCAGACCAAACTGATTTACACAACCACATTAAACAACTAACTGGCCAATATCAAACTCTAGGATGTGCAATGTAAACTCTTCATCCATATTTCACAGGTATATGACGATATGACTATCAGAAAGATATTATAATACTGTCTAGACATATATTTGATTTTTTTCTTATTTTGCCAACAGTGTCCCATAAATTCCAAGTTTATCCAATAAGTATAATTTGCTACCACTGTCACCTCCAAGTTTAAAAATAGGGTCACACTACCTTGTTGTTATGTAGAATACTGGGAAATCCAGCTGTCATGACCTTATGAGAGGACACAGTGACACAAAACGGTTTTGGGGAAACTGTACAAAACAACATGAAAACTGGAAAATGCCCACCCAAAATGAAAGCATCATTCCTGGAGTTGAGAGGACCTTGGGAAGAGTTGAACTTAAACTATAATGATTAATAAATTATAACCTTTCTGCCTATTTTTATAAGGTAAACCACAAAAGGGTAATGATTTGTTATCTACTTTACCTTCAAAAGAAGGTCTTTCATCTGGATCATCCTTCCAGCATTCCTCCATGAGAATGGCTGCCTCTTGTAGGCTATTGTATCTATCATCTGTGATGCTTGGCCTTTGGCCATCTTTTACACATAATGACAGCTGTGCATTACTAATGACATCTAAAAAAACAACATAAAACAAAAACACATATGAGCACATTTTCTTCATACCATTCATCATGGATTGTCATTTATATTGCACAATATCTTAACACTTACCCGCTTGCCAACCAGCCGCCGCAGTTGTACTGCGGCAACATGGCTCAGCTGTGCGAATCGCCGTCATGTTATGTCGGTAACATATTTGGCCACTAGGGGGGCCGCGCGAGTGCCCGTCGATCGCGATCACCACCGGGCTCCCGCGATCCCTCGGGGCACACCGAGAACCGGGATCTGTGTGTGTAAACACACAGTTTCCGGTTCTCTGAGGGGAGAACAGACAGATCATCTGATGCACAGTCCCATCCCCCCTTCAGTTAGAACACACACTAGGACACACTTAACCCCTTCACTGCCCCCTAGTGGTTAACCCCTTCACCGCCAGTAACATTTTTACAGTAATCAATGCAATTTTCATAGCACTGATCGATGCAAAAATGCCAATGGTCCCAAAATTGTTCGCCATAATGTCGCAATCCCGATAAAAAATCGCAGATCGCCGCCATTACTAGTAAAAAAAAAATCTCACTGTGGACAACAGAACAACTCCCTATGTTATGGTGATTAGGTGAAGGAGGTGTTCTGTAGTCCTAACACACTTCTTGTTCTGGTGACATGGTGACAACCCTGCTCCTCTAAAGAGTACAGTACAAAGAGTGAGTTATGTTACTGTCAATCAGAAAGTGCATTATTGACAAGATCAACAGGAGAGAATACTGTAAAGCAATCATCACATCTAAGGACTAGTAAACTACAATATATAACACTTTTGTTCTTGGGTTTGGCTATGTTTCAAACACAAGGCCCCGGGGGCCAAATCAGGTCCTCCAGTCCATTTCATGTGGCCCCTAAACCTCTCCTGCAGCTGCGGCATGCCCCTCCTCTCTGCTCCCACCTTGTCCCAGTAGTTGAGAGCAGAGAGGAGGACAGAACTCCTCCACCAGATCCTGCACAATTCCTTTTATGTGACAGCAATGGTGCTTGGTTTAGCAATCCTCAATCCTGTGTAATCCCTGATTAAAGTAAAGCAACCCATAGATGATTCGATTTTCTTTCCTTCCGCAACAGGTAGAAGGAAAGAAAATCTCTAGATTCTGCCATCAACACAGTAAGCGCTATTGTGTTTTGTCAGTGGGGGGGGGGGCACGGGAAGCCTTCCTGGCTGGCAGAACTCAGTGAATACTGCTAGCGGCTATAGCAGTAATCACATGTAGAAAATCCGACAGCCTGGTTGTGCCCAAGTTGATTGATGGATGGACTTGGGTAAAATCAGCCTGCCCATACTTGGATCAAAATTTGGCCAGCTCCTGATGTACCGGCCAAATTTCAATCAATGTCGAGAGGGGAGAGGGAGGACATGAATGGCGGTGTAGGGAGAGACTATTGGCATTGCTTATCTCAGGGTGAAAAATGCCACAATCAGGTTTTTTAACCCGAAAAAAGCAGGCATTCAAAGGTGGAAGGATCGCTCCCTGAACGTCCAACAGCAGCTTCTTTTCAGCACTCTCAGAGATGATTCACCAGGGATCACTTTACAGTAAGCAGGGCTGGTGCAAGGATTTTTGTCACCCTAGGCGAAACCTCATTTTGCCACCCCCATTGGCTCCACCCCTGACCCCACCCCCTTTGCCCTGCCCATGTGATAGGAGGTGGCGCTATACAGGAAGTATCAGCTCTGCTTCCTCTAGCTCTGGCTCCAGTGCTGTGCTGTGCTGCGCCTCTAATTATACTACCAGACAGACGGAGCCTGAGACTGAGTTAGTTACATGCTGCAGCCTGCAAAGCATTCAGACGCAGAGGGAAATCAGTGGCCGGGTGCCCCTAGGCAGCAGTGCACCCTAGGCGGCTGCCTAGTTTGCCTAGTGGTAGCACCGGCCCTGACAGTAAGTGTCGGTTCACACTGAGGCAGCAAGACTTGCAGCGCGACTGCCTCAGGCGACCTGGACACGACAGGAGCGGCGACTTGCAAAACGACTTCTGTATAGAAGTCAATGCAAGTCGCCTCAAGTCGCCCCCAAAGTCGTACAGGAACCTTTTACTAAGTCAGAGCGACTCGCGTCGCTCCGATTAGAACGGTTCCATTGTACAGAACGGGACGCGACTTGTCAGGCGGCTAAGCCGCCTGACAAGTCATCCCAGTGTGAACCGGCACTTAGAGAATGGGCTAGTGGAAATGTAGCCTTAGAGATATCATCCAGTGGTCATTCATAGGATTTATGGATACTTGCCATCTGATCTAGTTGAAAATTCCCAGATCAGGTGACTTTCATTTCTAGCGATAATTTTACAGTCAAGGGGCAGATAGAGACACAATGCCAGACCGTGTCAAAGTACACTGTAGATGAAAGACATTATGAGAAAGCACAGAAAAGCCTTCTGAGTCTCCAAAAAAATGTCCAAAATACCCACACTTAAGCCTCTTTCACACGGGGCAGATCAGTCATGATCCGCCCCGTGAACATCCGCTTGCTCAGCGGGGATAGCTCCGCCGATCCCCGCTGAGCAGGAAGATGACAGGTGCATCGCTGCACACTGTGCAGCGACGGACCTGTCAGAGCGCCGCTCTCCCCTATGGGGGGATCGGATGATGACGGTCCGTAGTGTCCGTCGTCATCCGATCCGATCCGAAAACGGAGGAAAAAGTAGGTTTTTCCTCCGTTACACTTTTCGGATCGGAGCGGGTCGGATGTCAGCGGACATGTCACCGCTGACATCCGACGCTCCATAGGGATGACTGTATGTCCGTTTTTCATCCGAAAACGGATGGATGAAAAACGGACATACGGATCATCCGTGTGAAAGAGGCCTTAGGCTCAGTTCACACTGCTGCGACATGGAATCAGACTTGTGAGGCCCCAAGTCGCATGACATGTAAAATTAATTGTTTCTCTATGAAAGGCATCTTAACTGATACTACACAAGTCGCTACGACTTTAGAAGAGATTCCTCCACTACTTTGGTCTGACTTGGGTGTGACTTCAGCCCTTGTACAGGCTCCTAAATAGCATCCAAGTCGGAAGGAAGTCGCAGGGCAAAGTCTTACAACTTTGCCATCGCAGCAGTGTGAACCGAGCCTAAGGAAGATATTCTCCATACAAACACTATATAGAAATTTAGTGATTAAAAATGCACATGCATATATGTTTTATACTAAATATATAAAAAGCTTTGGTTAGCTAAGAAGAGTTATATGGCATTAAACATTTTTTTTTTACTGAAAAATACAATAAAGTAGATATAAAAAAGTAGTTAGTATATTACAAAACAATAGATAACACAAACTTACGCTCATAGGGTTCCTTGTTGTTTAGTATCACCCAGATAACGATTGCAAAACTGTACACATCAGATTTTTTAGTGGCTTTTTGGTTTATATCTTTGAAGTGCTCTGGTGCCATGTAGCTTAGTGTTCCGCCACTGATGGCCTTGCCTGTACTATTTTTATTGCTCCGATTCCTTTGGCGACTGGTTTCCTCTTTGGTTAAAGTGCTCCATTTCTGGAAGGCTGCAACACCAAGATCTGCAATCTGTGGAGACATCATAAATGGAAACCCATCATGAAGGTTGTCGGTGTGTTTCACAGTCCAAGCACAGTCCAAGCAGTAAGTAAGGTTAAAAGGATGTATTCAAAGGGGCATATTTATGCAGCAGCGAGTTTGGCATCCATCAAACATTTATTGCAGGTGAATCTTCCAGGTGCATGTGTTTTAAATGACAGAGATTAAAGTGGTTGTACAGTCATCTGTTCAAAAATGAAAAGTCAGCAACTACAAAAAAATGTGGCTGCTGACTTTTAATAATACACTCACCTCCCCCAGGATCCAGCGATTTTCTGACCTGGTTTCGGTCCCTGGCACTGGCATACTTACTGTGGGCAGCCAGCTGTGACTGCTTGCAGCTTCACAGCCAAAAGAAAAAATATATATAGTTGCGCTACTAAAAACAAAGAATTATGAAAGTAATAGCAGCCAGCATCACCAGTATAGTACACCGTGCAATGAAATACAGACAAATAATAATGCAGCGCTAAGTATTATAAAAGGCGGGGTGGATAAACTACCACCCTATATGTGTGTATACTGTTTACAACAAAAAAACAAAAAAGTGTTTACTCAAGGCAGTGATTATAAACCAAAACAAATAAGGTGAAGGAACAGTCCCCAATAACTGGAGAAGGTGTCCATAATGGAATAAAAGTTCATCAGCACATGGAGCGTAGTATTTCTTGTGAGGAAAAAAGGGGGCCTCTTCCTAAAATGGGAACGAGGCTTGGAGCGCATTTGCCGGTGCGCGATGACATCATCCACAATGACGCTAACATGTGACTCTACATTGGAAGATTTCATTGGATGTTGCTAGCACATGTCCCAGTGATGCTGGCTGTAAACACACTGACCATTCCTGATTGGCTGTTGTGTCCGCCCAGCGGCGGTACACACAGCTGATTGTCGTTGTGTAATCTTAATGTGTTAGTATGTAAGCGTGGTGCCAGGCACAAGGCTGTATGCCCCAGCTGAAGGACCATTGTCCGAAACATGTCGGGTTGCTGAAGCCATCTGTGTCCTGGTACCACGCGATTTTTATATCCATTTGTGATCACTATTTTCATTCATCAATATTGGTTTCTGTAAAGAATTTTTCTCCCTGGCGTTTTTTAAATAAACCTTTATATACCGGATTCATGCACTATGTGGAGACCTTTTTCTTTCTCTATATGATCTGATATCTTGTATGGTGGAAGTTGCATTCTCCAGCCGTCTGCTCTCCGTAAAGGTGAATCCATCCATCTGCTGTGGATCCGAACACCATCATCCATCCACGGTGGCTCCAGATGGGATCATTGGAATTTACCATCAGTGCCTCCTAACAAGCACCCCCAGGATCGATCGATCCGTAAGCCTGAATGACACTCTGCCGTACGGTGAGCGTGTCCATCCCCTCTGGTAAGCGCATTCACTTCTTCTACTTATGTGTGGACCTTGAATACATGAAGTCCACATATTGATTTAAGAGTATCATCTACATATGTTTCCCTTTTTTCCTCACAAGAAATACTACGCTCCATGTGCTGATGAACTTTTATTCCATTATGGACACCTTCTCCAGTTATTGGGGACTGTTCCTTCACCTTATTTGTTTTGGTTTATAATCACTGCCTTGAGTAAACACTTTTTTGTTTTTTTTGTTTTAAACAGTATACACACATATAGGGTGGTAGTTTATCCACCCCGCCTTTTATAATACTTAGCGCTGCATTTTTATTTGTCTGAGCATAACAGTTAGCTGCTCACTGTGTATGTGTGAGCCACGCTGCGCTATTTGATTGCTCCCCTAGCTTTCTGGTACCTGTGATGTGTCCCAGAATGCTGCAGGAAAAGGGGGGCGAGCCAAACTTCTGCTCAGATCGCCGCAGGGATCTTATCAGAAGTGGGGGAGCAGGTATCTGTCAAAACCAAGTACCCGCTCCCCCTAAAAAAAAAAAAAAAGATGTCCCAAATGTTAAGAATGAGTGACGGGAGGGGGAGGAAGAGCGTAACGTCCCCTTTTGGGGGAAGTTCCGCTTTATCCACCTGTGAATGTTTGGTAAATGTCACATTCACTTCTTTATAAATATTCTGTGTTTTCTTTAAAGAACCTACCTTAACATGAAAATTATTATCCGCCAGAATGTTTTCTGGTTTCAGGTCCTTGTGGATCACTTTTTGGCTATGCAGATAGATCATTCCTTCGATAATTTCCAGGATAAAACGAGCTTTCACTGAAATGGGCACTTCAATCTAGATTTAAATAAGACAGGAACTACAATGAATTACTGATTGATAAATAAATATCATATATGCATACAAATGCATATGCAAATATGCATACCCAATACAACTCCATGGAAAGTGCATGACACTATCAGTTGACTTTGTAGTGCTCACTAAAGTTGGGTGGAACTGATGGCAGTCTTACCACTGCAATCCTTAAAATAACTATGTAACTGCTCTTACTGGGGGCTTCTGGTTAACCAAAAAGACCTGTTGTGAAATTAACTTTTAAGTTAGGCAAACATGTTAGTCAACTAAAGTAAGGTGCACTTATTGGCAATTGCATAATATATGGGGAGAACTGTAAAGTATTAAAGTGGGAGTAAACTCCCTTGTATGATTTTTGCCTATAGGCAAGCTTATAATAAGGCTTACCTATAGGTACAGTAAATATCTCCTAAACGGTCACTGTTTAGGAAAAATGAACTTTTGATGCAGCAACTGGCATCACTGACATCACTGGCGAATGCGCTCTAAAGAAACGACATACCAGTGCCGTAAACATACCGTAAACATCGACTCATCGCCGGGTTGGCCATTTTATATTGCTGAAGCCCGCAAACCCAGAAGGAAGACCAAGTAAAGATGGAAGCGCCCTCAGCAGTGCTGCTGGGGGGCTTTGTTTTCAGGTAAGTCTGTCATAATGTGCTAGTATGCGATGCACATAGGTTAAGGAAAAGAAATGGCAACTTGTAATCTAAAAAGAGGCTTGGCTTAAATTGATCTCTGGATTTGATAATGCTTTGAGGGCGGAAGTGGCGTTAGGAGAAGGAACTTTGATTATATACTAATGCAAATGATGGCCAAATTAGAGGACAAAGGCATTCACCAGTGTTTTTTTTTTTTTCCAGAAAATTATTTCTGCTCTCTACTTTGGTCATATGTATGAAAAACAGTCAGGGTCCTGATTGAATTTTAAATAGTTTTAATCTCTAAATGATGTTTTTGACAATATGAAATCATACAAGGGAGTTTACTCCCACTTTAATACTTTACAGTTCTCCCCATATATTATGCAATTGCCAATAAGTGCACCTTACTTTAGTTGACTAACATGTTTGCCTAACTTAAAAGTTAATTTTAGGACACATGACAAACACAAGGCTGAATCTGACCCTCCAGGCCCATGTGGCCCTCACACCTCTACTGCAGGTGTGGCACCCCCTCGTCTCTGCTCCCACCTTGTCTCAGCAGTTGGCAGCAGAGAGGAGGACAGAACTCCTCCTACAGATCTTGCGCCTCTATGCAGTCACAGCACCCCCCTGACCTCCGCCTCTCCTGGTCTCAGTATTCAGCTGACTCCAGACCCCCCATGGTCCTCCTCCAGGCCCTGCACTTTCAGCTTTCCTGCTCCACCCCCAGCTTATTTTCGCTAGCAGCACAAGGTAAGGAAGGTGCACAGTGATATGTAAGGAAGGGTAGGGGAGCTCTTAACATCTGATTTAAAGGTGTGTGTGTGTGTGTGGGGGGGGGGGGTGCTCTGGACATCTAGTCTTACAGATGCAACTGGCCCTTTCACGGCAACCATAGTGCTGATGCGGCCTGCAATTAAATGGAGTTTGACACTCCTGTATTACGAATATTGTATTGTTGCATTCAGTGTGGATATTATCGTTACTTTAAGATTTTCCGATGCTGTATTGAACAGTTATATAAAACAAAAACTTGGAATTAGTATTTAACATTCAGCAATTTCACTGGGTGTAATGACATGTGGTTAACACTGATGGTAACCTTTGCTTATGCCTTTTTTTTAATCATATGCACAGTTTAATTGTCCACCTTTGTGAAAGCTTTAATTTAAAGTAAAACTTAAAAGCAAACCTTTTTTTTAATCATTTTGGATAAAGTAATGAAGGGTTGTAACCCCCATCAATTTTTTGCCATCTGTGTCCTATTAGAGTGATTTCCCTTCACTTCCTGTACCATAGTGATAAAAAGGAAGTGAGTAGAAAACCCTCCGGAGTACTCAATAATATTACCATATATGTGATCTTTTCTTCTTTTGCTGCTACCATATGTACTTATGTATATTAATTGTTAAAATACAATAAACACATTTGACAAATAAACCCTCCAGAGTGAGGGAATCCCTAGTTGTCACCAGATCTAGTGTCCCTATTAGAAAACTGCACCTCTATTTCTTTTCTAGGGTGAATCCTCCTAAAGGCAGCAATAAAAATCTGACAGATGTTCTAATCCCCCCCCACTATATCAGAAACTTAAAAAAAAATGCCTTTTACTATTTAGAGATTATGAAAAAATTGGTTTGTGAGCACTCATTTTATGTTAAGGTTCTCCAGCTACTGAAGATAGAAAAAAAAAATTCCAACCAATTCCAACTTATTACCATAATGATACCTTATGTTGTGACTTAATAAAGGTAAACCAGCAATTTTGCAACAAAAATCCAATCATCTACTTATTAGCAACAATTTTCACCGATAAGCAGAGCCTAAATACCCATCTGTGCCATACCTGCTGCTTTAAGACATTTAGTAAATTTCCCTTTGACATGTACTCAATCACCAAAGAGTAGTTGCCATCTTCCAAGATAACACCAAGCAGCTTTACAACTCGCTCATGATTCAGCTTACACATTATTCTTCCTTCTTGAATAAGATCATTTTTGTACCTAAAATACAACAATATAATGCATAATTTCTCAGTGAAAGATTTAAACATGAACATCACAGACAAATATAAAACACCGAGTATCTCTGCTCTGTTGCTGCGTTTGTGCTCTTCTGTTCCCTGTATATAATAATATAAAAATTTTCTTGCCAAAGTTGTGATGTATGCAAAGTAACCTATAGCATCTAATTTAATTTCAGATCACTGCTTCTAGACCCCTTAACCACTTCTGCCCCGGAAGGTTTTACCCCCTTAATGACCAAACCATTTTTTTGTAATATGGTACTGCGTTACTTTTACTCAACGCTGTACTCAAATAAAACTGATGTCCTTTAGACATGTGCGGTTCGTTTCAAATTAAAATTCGGACGAATTTTCGTTATTCGGAAATTCGGATACATTCGAATAGTACCGAATTTAAACGAATCCGAATTTGAATCATTTTCAAATACTTTTCAAATTCAAATAGTTTTCCAATTTCCAAAGAGAATAAAATAGAATAGAAAATAAAGGAATAGAATAGAGAAAAATATAAATATTTTTTCTATTCTGTTTTATTCTTTTTGGAAATTGGAAAACTATTTGAATTTGAAAACAAATCGAAATTGATTCGAAAACGGCTTATTTCCTATGATTGTCAGCTCTATTAGAAAAAATATGCAAAACATTTTTATGGCTGGATAAATGCTTGTTACATTCATCCAGCAAGTTTTTAATAAATATGCCCCTATGTGTGCAGCTTTTTCTGTTTGTGCTGTCCTAACATCATAATTACAGAATGTGAAAAAAATACTCAGAAGGCAGGGAATGCACACTTCCAGTAAAAAAATTATTTTTTAAACCATATCTCTAGAATAGCCCATTCGGTCCTTCTGATAAAGGGGTTACTATGTAGTCCGATTAACAGTTGTAAAATAAATTAATTCTAGTGTAAAGGATGAGTGACCAAGGAAAATAATATCTCCAGCCTGCTCCACACTAATGCCCCGTACACACGGTCGGATTTTCCGACGGAAAATGTGTGATAGGACCTTGTTGTCGGAAATTCCGACCGTGTGTGGGCTCCATCACACGTTTTCCATCGGATTTTCCGACACACAAAGTTTGAGAGCAGGCTATAAAATTTTCCGACAACAAAATCCGTTGTCGGAATTTCCGATCGTGTGTACACAAATCCGACGCACAAAGTGTCACGCATGCTCAGAATAAATAAAGAGATGAAAGCTATTGGCTACTGCCCCGTTTATAGTTCCAACGTACGTGTTTTACGTCACCGCGTTCAGAATGATCGGATTTTCCAACAACTATGTGTGACCGTGTGTATGCAAGACAAGTTTGAGCCAACATCCGTCGGAAAAAATCCTAGGATTTTGTTGTAGGAATGTCCGATCAATGTCCGACCGTGTGTACGGGGCATAACTGTATGCAGCCAGCATCCGCTTCATTAATGCATGTTAGGGTTATTGGCTAGGGATACATTTTAGCATTAGGGTAAAGGACTAGGCTTAAGGTTATTAGAGTTAGGGTTAGCGGTAATCATTAGGGTTGGGTTTGAGTTAGAGTTAGCGGTAATTGTTATGCCCCGTACACACGGTCGGACTTTGTTCGAACATTCCGACAACAAAATCCTAGGATTTTTTCCGACCAATGTTCGCTCAAACTTGTCTTGCATACACACGGTCACACAAAGTTGTCGGAAAATCCGATCGTTCTGAACGCGGTGACGTAAAACACGTACTTCGGGACTATAAACGGGGCAGTGGCCAATAGTTTTCATCTCTTTATTTATCTGAGCATGCGTGGCACTTTGTGCGTCGGATTTGTGTACACACGATCGGAATTTCCGACAACGGATTTTGTTGTCGGAAAATTTAATAGCCTGCTCTCAAACTTTGTGTGTCGGAAAATCCGATGAAAAATGTGTGATGGAGCCCACACACGGTCGGAATTTCCGACAACAAGGTCCTATCACACATTTTCCGTCGGAAAATCCGACCGTGTGTACGGGGCATAAGGGTTAAAACGATAACCCTAACAATTACTGCTAACCCTAACCATTACAGCTAACTCTAAAATCTAACCCTTAACCCTAACCCCAACATAGGACACATAAAAGTTCCTGCAATACTTTGATGCTACTTTAGTGCCTTGAGTGTAAAGTCGCACCAATGTTGCACTACATGAACAGAACTGTCATACTTTCCTATTGGCTAAAAAAAAAAAAAAACGCATCAAAAAGCAAAGCGTTTTTGGTGCAGGTCTACTGTAGTCTATTACAGGCAAACTGCAATCTGCTGTGGAAAAAAGTCCCTGACCCTTTCCAAAAAATGCACCGGCTCAAAATGCACAGATGTGAACATCACTGCTTTTTAAAACCCCCAACCGCAAATCTAAACCAGCCCTAATAAGAAGGGTAGAAAAAAAATGGCAAAAAAAGGCACAGACAATGTAAGTCCTACCCTGAGCATCCAAAAAAATGGGGATTAATATAATTTATAAAACAGGGAAAATATCTTTACAGGGGTTCTACATTCCCTGCTAAAAATAGGTATTAATATCACTTTTAAATAGGCAAAATATATTTACAGGGGGTCCTACATTCCCTGCTGAAAAAAAAAAAATGTTTTTTTTCTTCTGTCTGTGTCCAACACTTTGTCCAACTGTTGCCAGTACAGAAAAGAAGCCTCTTTCTACTCTAGGCTTTAAATGATAAAACAATGTTGGATTATGTATTGCAAAATAAAAAGGTACAGATTAGGGCAACACGTTTAATTTTTCTAATATAAAAACATGAGTTGTTACTTACGCATCTTGCTTACACCCTGTAAACACAGTTTTCAGGACAACCAGGCCATGCTCTATATGGCAGCACAGGTACACTTTTCCAAAACCCCCACAGTCAATTTCTTTCTTGTCCAATAGTTCATGGGAACTCATACGAATATCATCAAGAGACATATCTGCAGAATTAGCTGCCTCGTCCATCTGATAAATAGTACTTCTTTACCAACCTATAAAGAACAGAAAAAATAAGGCTTTAAATGTGCTTTGGAAAGGTGACCTACAGTATCTCACAAAAGTGAGTACACCCCTCACAATTTTGTAAATATTTTATTATCTTTTCATGTGACAACACTGAAGAAATTACACTTTGCTCCAATGTAAAGTAGTGAGTGTACAGCTTGTATAACAGTGTAAATTTGCTGTCCCCTCAAAATAACTTAATACACAACCATGAATGTCTAAACCGGTGGCAACAAAGGTGAGTACACCCCTAAGTGAAAATCTCCAAATTGGAGATTGGAGAATTGGAGAAAATGTCAATATTTTGTGTGGTAACCATTTTTTTCCAGCACTGCCTTTACCCTCTTGGGCATGGAGTTCACCAGAGCTTCACAGTTTGCCACTGGAGTCCTCTTCCACTCCTCCATGAGGACATCACGGAGCTGGTGGATGTTAGAGACCTTGCGTTCCTCCACCTTCGGTTTGAGGATGCCCCACAGATGCTCAATAGGGTTTAGGTCTGGAGACATGCTTGGCCAGTCTATCAACTTTACCCTCAGCTTCTTTAGCAAGGCAGTGGTCGTCTTGGAGGTGTGTTTGGGGCCGTTATGTTGGAATACTGCCCTGCGGCTCAGTCTCCAAAGGGAGGGGATCATGCTCTTCTTCAGTATTTCACAGTACATGTTGGCATTCATGGTTCCCTAAATGAACTGTAGCTCCCCAGTGCCAGCAGCACTCATGCAGCCTCAGAGCATGACACTCCCATCACCATGCTTGACTGTAGGCAAGACACACTTGTCTTTGTACTCCTCACCTGGTTGCCGCTACATACGATTGACACAATCTCAACCAAATAAGTTTATCATGATCTCATCAAACTACAGGACATGGTTCCAGGATTTCTTGACCTTAGTCTGCTTGTCTTCAGCAAACTGTTTGCGGGCTTCCTTGTGCATCATCTTTAGAATAGGCTTTCTTCTGGGACGACAGCCATGCAGACCAATTTGATGAAGTGTGCGGCGTATGGTCTGAGCACTGACAGGCTGACCGCCCACCCCTTCAACCTCCGCAGCAATGCTGGCAGCACTCATATGTCTATTTCCCCAAAACAACCTCTGGATATGACGCTGATCACGTGCAACTTCTTTGGTCGACCATAGCACCACTGTATGGTCTTGGCCACCATGCTGCAGCTCAGTTTCAAGGTCTTTGCAATCTTCTTATAGCCTAGGCCATCTTTATGTAGAGCAACAATTCTTTTTTTCAGATCCTCAGAGGGTTCTTTGCCATTAGGTGCCACGTTGAACTTCCAGTGGCCAGTATGAGAGCGTGAGAACAATAACACCAAATTTAACACACCTGCTCCCCATTCACACCTGAGACCTTGTAACACTAACGAGTCACATGACACCAGGGAGGGAAAATGGCTAATTGGGCCCAATTTGGACATTTTCACTTAGGGATGTACTACCTTTTGTTGCAATCGGTTTAGACATTAATGGCTGTGTGTTGAGCTATTTTGAGGGGACAGCAAATTTACACTGTTATACAAGCTGTACACTCAGTACTTAACATTGTAGCAAAGTGTAATTTCTTCAGTGTTGTCACATGAAAAGATATAATAAAATATTTACAAAAATGTGAGGGGTGTACTCACTTTTGTGAGATACTGTACATCCATAGATTAAAAGGCACCTTCATCCCAAAAAAAATAATTTTTAGAAAAGTGAAAAAAAGGGGATTTTAATGGTGTCACAAACACAAAAATTGCTATATTAAAAAAATGTTTTTTATTTTTAATCCGACATGTTAAAAAAACACCACGTCAGCTTATTACTGGCCTTGTTTCATAAAAGAATTTGATACATATACAGCATCCGTATACATAAATACTGTATTAATCTGAATGCTTGTTGCTCGACATGTTTCACTTTCTGCTTTTTCAGGAGCTGTAAAGCATGTGCAACTACAGAGAGACAAGTACAATCAATGTAATGAAAGACAAACAAATAATTCATACAAATATAATAAACATTGCAATTCAATATGTTTCCTTGTATGAAAAAAGTGTACTAACCAGCTTCACATATTAAAGTGTATCAGATATATGTTAAATTGATATGTCCACTAAAGAATACTTTTAAAAGGTTATATCGATGAGAGTCTGAGCGCAAAAGCAGGAGGCAAATGATACGCTCAAATAAGCGCTGTTAGGGATCCTGCAAAGAACATGAGGAGGAGTGCCAGCAGATGTGACAACAATGGGATCGTAGGGGAAGCAAACCCGTGTAGCTATAAATGTGTTTTATGAGACCAAAGTCCATGGAAATACAGCTTATGCATAGCCATCACCCTATATGTCATTGAGAATCAGTTGGAGGTCATTTCAGGTCTAGGAGGAACTCCATGATCATCAAACGCAGAGCGTTTGCCTGCACCAGATCGCATGGTACAAAAAGTTTTCAAAAAAGTAGTGTATGCACTATTTTTGATGCGGTGCAGAGCGATTACAGCCCATTCAAAATGAATGGGCTGAAATCGCACGGCTTAAACTGCATGTAAATTGTACAGGAACACACAGCGTGTTCCTGTGCAATTCTTGGTGTGAACTGGCCTTTAAAGGCATTTACATTTTTGTTTTTTAATTCCACCGAACACAGCTCTATTTTAACCAGTGTGTCCATGTACGTAAAGGTGTTCAGATTTGTATTTTAGAGCAGCGTTCAGAAACATAAAAAAATGCTCCAAATCTGTTTAGAGAGGAGCTTACTGGCATAATGTACGCACATATGCATTTAAATGAGTGACACTCCCTGTTCACACCGGTACGGCTTTGAAATCACGCTACTTCAGCGCAATTTCAAAGCTGCACATCAGTGCAATTTGCACTGCCGATTTCTTTGTGGCTTTGCGACTTTATACAACAGAAGTCTATGCAAGTCGCAGTGAAATGGGTCGCTGCGGCTATTTGAACAGTTTTATTGCTGACAATGGGGTACGACTTGTCATGTGATTTGGAACTGTCAAAACGCATGACAAATCGCACTGGCGTGAACAGGGGCTAAACGCACACATATGTGTGTAAACTAAATAAATATTATAAATAAAGTATAATAAAAAATAAATATTATAAATAGGTAAATATTCTACTCATAGAATGAGACTATGCACATATTTATTTATTATTTATTTCAGGTACTTATATAGCGCCGTCAAGTTACGCAGCGCTTTATATATACATTGTACATTCACATCAGTCCCTACCCTCAAGGAGCTTACAATCTAAGGTCCCTAACTCACATTCATACATACACATACTAGGGACAATTTAGACAGGATCTAATTAACCTACCAGCATGTCTTTGGATTGTGGGAGGAAACCGGAATACCCGGAGGAAACCCACGCAGGCACAGGGAGAACATGCAAACTCCAGGCAGGTAGTGTCATGGTTGGGATTACATATGCTTCTAAATATCGTATGCCTGTAAACACACGCACGTAATTATGCAGCAAAACAAACATTTTTTTTAAGCTCGATTTTTCAGCCAACTCCTAGTATTGGGGAGTCAGGTAAGTAACCTAGCCTGTCCAATACTATACCTCCCAAGTTTCTGAGATATGAAAGAGGGACACCTATTAGCAAAAAGCATTTAGGCAAAGGACGCACCCCTTCTACAGCCCCGCCACACCCCTGTTATATTGAGAATTATGCCCCGTACACGCGGTCGGAAATGCCGCCAGCAAAAGACCGATGTGAGCTTTGGGTTGGGAAATGCGACCGTGTGTATGCTCCATCGGACTTTTGGTGGCGGAATTCCAGCCAGCAAAAAGATTAAGAGCAGGTTCTCTATTTTTCAGTCGGAAAAAGTTCCTTTCCGAAAATGCGATCGTCTGTATGCAATTCCGACGCGCAAAAAAAACACGCATGCTCGGAAACAATTTGACGCATGCTCGGAAACAATTTGACGCATGCTTGCAAACATTGAACTTAATTTTCTCGGCTCGTCGTAGTGTTGTACGTCACCGCTTTCTTGACGGTCGAAAGTTCAGAGAACTTTTGTGTGACCGTGTGTATGCAAGCCAAGCTTGAGCGGAATTGCGTCTGAAAAACCATCCAAGATTTTTCCGACGGAAATTCCACTCATGTGTACGGGGCATTAGGCTGCATTCTCCTGATGTTTAGCCACACTGAATCCCAGCAGCAAAGAATCTACTGATTGCTGCTGCTGGGTTTGACAGCTGTAAGCGAATATCAGCAGCTACCGAGGCCGTACTCTGCAAATCTGCTGACAGCTGTCAAATCCAGCAGCAGGAATCAGTAGATTGTTGCAGGAAATCGCACCGTGGCAAAATGCATGTGCGAATGCAGCCTTATGGGCTTGTTCAGATTTGTTTGGGGGGGCCCTATAAACATGTTGAGCCACATTTTTAGCACCTCCTCAACCACCTCTCCCCTTAATCTGCAGAGTCAGCAGACAGGGTGGTCGCATGCTATGATCATGATGCTTTTCTTCATGCCCACAAGAAAAATGATCCCCCTTGTAGAGTACCGCACTAATGCTGCCAAACGCAACCTGTGCAAGCGAAACCAGACACTCCACAAATGCACAACAACCGTGTGCAATGCACGCAGTGCATTAGTGCAGCATTTACTGGGTTAAAACAGGCGGTGAGGAGGCATCATATCAGTTCCACGCCGCCTGTCAAATGCAAGCGCAGTAGGGTTGCCACTTTATCCCTTTAAACCTGAACACATAATTATTACACAGGTTCTGTGGATGATTAAGGTGGTAATTAAACTCACTTGGTGCCTTATCTGCACTAAATTAGCAGAAACTGTGTAATTCATATGTGTTCGGGTTTAAAGGGATGAGGTGGCAACCCTAATGCGCAGCTCTGTTATATTAATGCTGACAGGCAGGGAAAAGCCATTCAGACAGAAGAGACCAACAGGGTATCTTTAGTCATATAACTCTTACCTGTCCGCAGGGAACTGCTTTTTACAGGCCTTTGACAGACGATGATGAGGCGCTATGCCGATTTAATGCTGTAAGGCCCCTTTTCACACAGGCAGACCAATCAGGTCTACCTTTCAGTTTTTTTTTAGGCAGACCCAATCAAAACCATCCATTGCCCTCCATTACATAGTTACTTAGTAGGTGAGGTTGAAAAAAGACAAGTCCGTCAAGTCCAACCTATGTGTGTGATTATATGTCAGTATTACATTGTATATCCCTGTATGTTGTGGTCGTTTAGGTGCTTATCTAAACCACTGCTTGTGGAAGAGAATTTCACATCCTTACCGCTCTTACCGTAAAGAACCCTCTACGCAGTTTAACCACTTCAGTACAGGGCACTTTCCCCCCTTTGGCCTGATGCACATCTATGCATTTTTAGTGCTTTTAGCATATTTGCACTACAGAACGTGTTCCATAGGAAACCATGTTAAATGGACTGTAGTGCAAATCTGCAAAATGCAAAAATCACTAAAAATGCATAGGTGTGAATCAGGCCTTCCTGCCTAAGCCAATTTTCAGCTATCAGCGCTGTTGCTTTTTAAATGACAATTGCGCGGTCATGCAACACTGTACCTAAACAACATTTTTGTCATTTTGTTCCCACAAATAGAGCTTTCTTTTGGTGGTATTTGATCACCTCTGGGGTTTTTATTTTTTGCTAAACAAATAAAAAAAGACTGAAAATTTGGGGAAAAAAAATGTTTTCTTTATTTCTGTTATAAAATTTTGTAAATAAGCAAGTTTTCTCCTTCACTGATGGGCACTAATGAGGCTGCACTGATGGGTACTGATAAGGCGGCACCGATGAGGTGGCACCAATGAGGTGGCACTGATCATGGGCACTAATTGGCGGCACTGATGGGCATTGATAGGCGGCACTGATGGCCACTCATAGGCAACACTGATGGGCACTAAAAGGCTGCACTGATGGGTACTTATGGGTGCCACTGATGGGTGGCACTGATGGACACTGATAGATGGCACTGATGGGCATCACTGATAAGGAGCCACTGGCAGGCATTACTGATGGGCATTGATTGGCATAATTTATGGGCACTGATTGGCATAGTTTATGGGCACTGATTGGCATACCTGGTGGTCATCAGTAGTGGGTATCCCTGTTGGTCCTGGTGGTCCTGGGTGGGCATCTTCGGGGTGGTGGCGCTGATAATCAATCAGCGCAGACCCCCCTGTCAGAAGAGCAGCCGATCGGCTCTCCTCTAGTCGCGTCTGTCAGACGCGATAGAGGAAAAGCCGATACATAGCTTTTCCTGTTTACAGAGACTCTTTACCAAGATCGGTGTTGCGGTGTTGTCGGCATGGACCAAAAAAAAAGTAAAAAAAAAAAAGTAAATGTTTATAGAAGGTTAATAGATTGGTTTGGCAAGAACAATTCTTCATGAATCCATGCTGATTACTGCTAATGATACTGTTTTTATTACTAAAATCTTGTATATAGTCCCTTATCATCCCCTCCAAGAGCTTGCATACTATTGATGTTAGGCTAACTTGTCCGTAGTATTGAGAGATGGGTGTCAATGGACATGTGCCTGTTGACTCCCGCCGACATCCTATCAGATCCACTAAAAACAGACGGATGGGGGATCCGTTACCCATCCGTCTAGTGGATCAGATGGTCAGTGGGCTATGTCTGTGTCCGCTCTACATAAGTGGAGCAGACATGGACAAGCCATTCATCTGCTTAGCAGGGATCAGCAGACAGATTCCTTGCTGAGCAGGCGGACTCCTGGCGGAATGCGCCCTATGTGGAAGGGGCCTTAATGCCGCACCACCGCTCTGCAGGACAGTTGCAGTGTGGCCCCATTCACTTGAATGAACGTGTTCAACAGGCCGAGCTCTGAGGAGGGGGATGCGCCCCTTTAACACGTTAGCTGTACCCAGTAGTGTGTTTAGGTTTTGTGCTGCCCTAGGCCTGACTAAACTCGTGCACCCCCTAATTTAAATGACCCACCCCTTCCTGTCAAGACTACACCCCTTGCTGTTTAAGACCCGCCCTGAAATTTTGAGTGGGGACACTAGTTCTAATGGTCTGGTGGGGGGGGGGGGCAAAGGTTCCCTTAATTTGCATAGATTTCCTCTCACTTCCTGTTTGGCTATGGGGCAGGAAGTGAATGGAAATCTCTGCAATGGGACAGGGATTGTAAAAAATAAACTGACAGGGGCTATAACCCTCCCTTACTCTATCCAAAATGAAAAAATAAAAGTGTTGCCTATAGTTCTACTTTAAACACAAATTTCTGATAATTTTATGGAGAGGACTAATGCCCCGTACACACGGTCGGACTTTGTTCGGACATTCCGACAACAAAATCCTAGGATTTTTTCCGACGGATGTTGGCTCAAACTTGTCTTGCATACACACGGTCACACAAAGTTGTCGGAAAATCCGATCATTCTGAACGCGGTGACGTAAAACATGTACGTCGGGACTATAAACGGGGCAGTGGCCAATAGCTTTCATCTCTTTATTTATTCTGAGCATGCGTGGCACTTTGTCCGTCGGATTTGTGTACACACGATCGGAATTTCCGACAATGGATTTTGTTGTCGGAAAATGTTATCTCCTGCTCTCCAACTTTGTGTGTCAGAAAATCCGATGGAAAATGTCCGATGGAGCCCACACACACACACGCTCCGATCGGACATTTTCCATCGGAAAATCCGACCGTGTGTACGGGGCATTAGAAGATATAACCATGCCAATGGTGCAGCAGCAGAAAACATATAGCACAGTGAGGAAGGTTTGTGGTCCAGGATGATAGGACAGTCAAAATTATAAGCGGGCCCCCCCCACAGTTGCGGAATGCTGGCCGCCTGCATACTGGAAGCAGTGCCGGCACTTTATTGGGGCGCTAGACTAATTTGTCTCTCAGCTCAGTCCGCCCCATAAGACTGGCTAACACAGTGTAGCGCTAGCCAGCGGGGACTCTTTCCGTGCTGCCCCAGGCCTGGGCCTTGTCGGCCTAGGCCAGGATACGGCGTTGGCTGTACCCCGTGTTCTGTGCATGTCCATGAACTGTGTTTATGGCCTTTTGTCAGTTGCATTTTGTGAGTACCCACTTTTATACAAACATTTCTTATTATTAAATTATCTCTGGTAATGCACTAGGTGTGCGCGCCTTCCATTTCTGTTTTTCTTGAAAGGTTTTTAATGTTCAATCCTTTTTTATTAAACTTTTGTACTGTGGTAGGTACAGTAATACAATGTATAAAGAGTACAAAAATAGCAAAGTACACCTCCACCAAAATATGGTAAAAAGTACAACAAACTACATGAGTAATTGTCGGTCAAACTATCACTGCACTGAAAACAGAAAAATGGCCTGCTAATGAAGGACTGAAGTACTGGGTGTAACATGCTGGCACTGGTGTGGTTAAACTCAAAGGGCTTAATTAGGCTTCACTCACACAGCCAGAAAAACTGCATATTCTAGTGTTTTGTAATTACAGGTCTGAACACAGCTGCATTGTTTTCAATGGAACCATTCACAGGTGCGATAACATGAGCTGCTTTCACATCTGTAATACAGAATCCAAAAATCTGCGTCTAAAAACGTGTGCTTTATGCGTTTATTTATATAAACCATGCATAATTGTAGGTGCTTAAATTAAGTCTAAACAAAGAGGAAAAAAAAATTATGTCCGCATACACATCTTTATGTGTTTAATTGTATCTATACGCAAGTATTTTACTGATCATTACGGGGGAGGGGGGGGAGACTTTTCTCCTAGAAAACACATGGGTAATAACATTAGTAAAATTTTTATGGCCGTGTGAATGAGGCCTTACAGTTCTGGCTGGGGGGCAGTAAAAACAAGTGGCTAAGCTGCATCTTTACTGCCCCCTTAACCCCTCCACCCTAAGCTGCAAAGGCAGTGGTTGGGGGTGTACACATGCCATGGCAGGAATTCAACCCCATATCACATTCAGCAGGCACTACTGCCCCGCTGAATGCTACCCATTCAAATGAATAAGGCTGCCCTGCAAACACACAGCAACAACGTGCAATGCACACAGTTGGTGAGCAGTAGTGCAGCATTTAGGGGATTAAAACAGGCAGTGAGGAGGCAACATATTGCCTCTGAAAAGCAATCAAACCAAGGACCACTTTTCAGAGCCTTGGTAGTACTTACTACTAATATAAACAAGGCCAAACTTCTACACCTCTATGGTCCCAATTGTCCTTCATTAAAGCCGGGTTCACATATGTGCGAATTGGATGCGGTTTTTACCACATCCAATTTTCATGACATGTGAGTGTGACCGACTCTCAATTGAGCTTATTCACACAGGTCCAGGGTGGCCGTGGTGCGAATTCCAAAAGGGTCCTGTGCGTGTTTGGGTTCAGTTCAGGTGCGAATTCAGGCAAAAAGTCGGATCTGAATCGCATCTGAACCAGTGAACAGGAACACATCGGAGCCCAGGCTGGAAACTGCGACCGCACATGTATGAACCTCGGCAAGTCCCTCTTTTGTAGCCAAATCCCGCCTTCTGGCATGCAGAACTATGTAGAAAACATGCACTATATTCATTCCATAAAACTTCTCATCTAGTCTTCAATTGACTGATCTGATCTGTTAAAGTATAACTCAAGGCAAAACTTTTTTTTTTCATAGTTTTGGACAAAATGCTGGAGGAATTAGAACAGTAGAAAAGAAATAGAGGAGAAATCTTCCAACGGGGGACACTAGTTCTGGTGACAGAAATTCTCACATTTGAAGGATTTCCTCTCACTTCCTGTTTGGGCTATGGAACAAGAAGTAAAGGTAAATCTCCCCAATGGGACAAAGATGGAGAAAAACAAAGGCAGGGGTTATAACTCCCTCTTATGCTTTCAAAAAAGAAAAAAAAGAAAAAAGTTTTTTGCCTTTTAGTTCTACTTCAACCAGTAGCTGACTGTGCACTATAGTTTTACCGCTACAGTGCGGGATGGCTGAGCAGAATCACATATACAATATATATATATATATATATATATATCTATCTATCTATATCCGTGATTCTGCTTCTCTAGGGGGCGCGCACGTGCGCCCGCCCAGCTGTGCTGTGGTTTGTCACAGCACGTGCCGATCACTGGGTCCAGGCCAATGATTGACCGCTGGCACCCGATGATCGTCTCTGAGCTTCCTTGAACACAGCTCTGTGAATATAAACAACACAGAGTTGTGTTCAGTGATAGGGGATGGCTTTGTTTGTTCATTCATTGGGAATGAAAAGCAACCAGATCCCCAGTAAAAGCAGCACACACATAAACATTTGTTAGGCACACACTTAACCCCCTCAATTGCCCTAGATGTTATCCCCTTCCCACCCAGTGTCATTAGTGCAGTGACAGTGCATATTATTAGCACTGATCACTGTAATATGGTCACTGGTGATGTCAGTGGCAGTTAGTTAGTTCCCCCAGTGTCAGTTAGTGCAGTGTTTCTCAATTCCAGTCCTCAAGGCGCCCCAACAGGTCATGTTTTCAGGGCTTCCCTCAGAGGAAACGAATGTGGTAATTACTGAGGCAGTAAAACTGATCAAATCACCTGTGCAAAATAATGGAAATCCTGAAAACACGACCTGTTGGTGCACCTTGAGGACTGGAATTGAGAAACACTGAGTTAGTGTCAGATTTCCCGTCGCAATCTCCCCACTAGTCCCGTTGTATGTGGCTGATCGCCACCATTACTAGTATAAAACAAAATTCCAGTATATATCCCATAGTTTGTAGACACTATAACATTCAAGCAAACCAGTCAATATACATTTATTGGGATTTTTGTTATCAACGACCTGTAGCAGAATACATTTTGTTTTACTTTCTCCATCAGCTCACCCCCCACATCTATGACTTTTTGTATCAATTGACCCTCCTAGATTGTAAGCTCTAACGAGCAGGGCCCTCTGATTCCTCTTGTACCAAATTGTAATGTAACTGTAATGTCTACCCTCATGTTGTAAAGTGCTGCGCAAACTGTTGGCGCAATATAAAACCTGTATAATAATAATAATAATTTTAAATTTATTAAGAGATTCAATTTTTTTATGGGATACATTTTATAGCAGAAAGTAAAAAATATATATATATATTTTTTAAATTGTCTGACTTTTTTCAGTTATATAATAAAAAATTAAAAATAACCCCAGAAGTTATCTAATACCGCCAAAAGAAAGCTCTATTTGTGTGAAAAAAAATGAAATAAATTTAGGCTGGGTACAGCATTTCATGGCCGTGCAATTGCCAGGTAAAGTAGCGCAGCGATGCAAAGCAAAGAATGGCACGGTCACGAAGGGGGTAAAACCTTCCGCAGCTGAAGTAGTTAATTTAAACCAGCCGAGAGATGTCACGTCATAGGGCGTATTCTCTGTCTACTTATTTTACCCTAAAGGATAGCCTTGTTTCTCTAGAAAGTCGGGAGGTATGCAGGGAATTCCCAAAAATAGACATTGACATAGTTTCGGTTTCACTTGCAGTAATTTCAGTTTATTGTTCCTGGAAGACCTTGATTATAAAGAGTAGAACATACACAGTCACCTGTGCACATTATTTACACTACCAGGCTTTGCTTTCACCTATTAATCCAGCTTTTTACACATGTCATATACAAAAAGGCACCCCCGGCTTCCCTCTAGATGAGCAAAGAAACTTGACTAGCTGAGCTCTTTAGCCCGGGTTCAAATACACTATATTACCAAAAGTATTGTGACGCCTGCCTTTACACACACATGAGCTTTAATGACATCCCAGTCTTAGTCCGTAGGGTTCAATATTGAGTTGGCCCACCCTTTGCAGCTATAACAGCTTCAACTCTTCTGGGAAGGCTGTCCACAAGGTTTAGGAGTGTGTCTATGGGAATGTTTGACCATTCTTCCAGAAGAGCATTTGTCAGGTCAGGCACTGATGTGGACGAGAAGGCCTGGCTCGCAGTCTCTGCTCTAATTCATCCCAAAGGTGTTCTATAGGGTTTAGGTCAGGACTCTGTGCGGGCCAGTCAAGTTCCTCCACCCCAAAACTGGCCCATCCATGTCTTTATGGACCTTGCTTTGTGCACTGGTCCAAATCATTTGGTGGATGGTGGATTATGGTGTGGGGTTGTTTTTCAGAGGTTGGGCTTGGCCTTTAAGTTGCAGTGAAGGGAACTCTTAAGGCATCAGCACATCAAGTATAAAAGAAGAGATACTGCGCTATGGAGTATGCGATGTGATAAGCTGCAACTAAAAGTGTTATACGACACTAAACAGGAATTAAAAAGCAAATAGTCGCGCTAAAAAATATAAACAGTGAAGCAAATTGATATATGCTCCCAAAAAAGACCACACTGGGTATACATAAAATTGAACAAACCCAAAACGGAAATGCAAAAAGTGAGTGCATCCAACTACATGATATACAAACGAAATAGTGCATAAACAGATGAATGTAAATACATTAGTGGCAAAAAATGAAAAATAAAAAAGGAGAAAGTGTTTGGGAATTGTCCAGTGACTAAATAAAAATCAATATAGTAAAAATCAACCCATATTGAAGAGATAAGTGAAAAAAACAAAACATAAAAATAAGTATAAGTATACCAAGACATTTTGGACAATTTCATGCACCCAACTTTGTGGGAACAGTTTAGGGATGACCCCTTCCTATTCCAACATGACTGCACACCAGTGCACAAAGCAAGGTCCATAAAGATATGGATGAGCGAGTTTGTGGTGGAGGAACTTGACTGGCCTGACCTCAACCCGATAGAACGTCTTTGGGATGAATTAGAGCGAAGACTGCGAGCCAGGCCTTCTCATCCACATCAGTGCCTGACCACACAAATGCGCTTCTGGAAGAATGGTCAAACATTCCCATAGACACACTCCTAAACCTTGTGGAGAGCCTTCCCAGATGAGTTGAAGCTGTTATAGCTGCAAAGGGTGGCCCAACTCAGTATTGAACCCTATGGACTAAGACTGGGATGCCATTAAAGTTCATGTGGGTGTAAAGGCAGGCGTCCCAATACTTTTGGTAATATAGTGTATGTTTGAATTGGATGCAGTTTTCACTGCAGTTTTTCAGCTAAAATGCATAGGTCATCGGCGGCCGCAGGTATTCGTGGCAGTCCGCGTAGCCAGTGATTACCTGTGATGAATGCTGCTGGACGCACATAGAGTGCATCCAGCAGCGATCAACGTAATCGCTGACTGTGCAGAGAGCTGAAGCCGCCTGCGACCTGTCATTATATATATATATATAATATAGTGAACGAGGCTAGCAGCCACACCTAGATTCCTGCCACTACAAATCACGCCAGTGTGAATGTAGCCTAAAGCCGAGTACACACTGGCCGAAAGTCGGGCGGCATCAGCTGACATTCGTCCTGTGTGTACTGGAGCCGGTCCAACAGAAGCTAGCCAAACGGGTATGACCGAAAAAGGTATGCCGATCGGCTCCCAATCAGCGATCCTGGCCAATAGCTGAGAGCGCTGTTCAGAGTGACCTTGCGGGGGGGGGGGGGGGGGGGGGGGGGTCAGAACACAATAGCACACTAGGGGAGATTGCTGTACTAACATCAAATTGTTAGTACAGCGGCTCCGACCTGAGCTGTCAGTTTTTTTTTTTTTTCCTTTAGCTCGCTGGGTTGAATGAAAAAAAAAAAAAAACAGTAGTGTGTACTAAGCTTTAATATATTAACTACAAGTGCTAGAACCCCAATTTCTGCGAAATCCTTCAATTATTCTCCATGGAGTTGATTCACATCTCCACTCCAAATTGCCTGAAGCCAGATGCCTGAAGCTCATAAAAGTTCTGAAACTTTTTTTTTTTATTTTTGACAGGTCAAATCGCATCACAAGTCGCACCCTATTGTCTGCACTGGCACTGTTCAAATCAGTGCGACGCCAACTTTGCAGTGCTGCACCAATTTATAAAAGTAGTTCCTGAACTACTTTTGGCGATTCCGGGTGTGACTTGCATAGACATCTGTGCATGAAGCCGCACAGATGTCTTCCAAGTCGCACTGACATGCGCCCTTGAAATTGTGCGATTTCAGATGAAATCACATGATTTCAAAGCTGCATTCAATGTAAACGTGGGCTTAGGAGGGGCAGTTGGCAGACAGCAAAAACGCATCTCAACCATGCATTTTTGCACCCCCCTCCCCTCCAACCACATGTCCAAATGAAGCCTTACACTACACAAAAAAATCGTTCAAACCCATTTTCAAAAAACGAACATTCGGCCGTGAGAGCAAACGATAGTGCCATCATGTAATGATAAATCATTCAATGGAGATAAATGAATCCATTTTTTGTTCGTTTTTTCACATATACCTAATGCAAACATTTTGGACGAGAAACACAATACTCTTTTAATTTATCGTTCATTCAGCAGAAAATTTCCAAACTTGTCCTTTATTTTTTTGGGCTCAAAATTGTCCCAACCGATTACAGATTTGTGCCAATTAACTGTCTGAAAAACGAACAAACTTTCTAAATGACAGAATTTCGTCCGATTTTTCATATAGTGTATGGCCAGCAATAGAGTCAATTAAAGAGGAACTGCAGTCTGCTCACATCATTTGTAATAAAAACATCTTTGCCATTCTGAAGCTTCCCTCCAACCACTTTGCATATTATTTTATATATATATATATATATACTGTGATTCTGTACTTGTCAAATATGCTGCAGAAATTTTCCTCCACTGAGTCTGGCTGCATCCATTTAAACTGTGGGCAGCTGAAGCTGCTGCCTGTTCACTTCCTGCATTGACACAGAGGCACACCTCCAGCTCTGTAGCTCTCATTGGCCCTCTTATGACTCCCCCCCCTCCCTCTTTTCCTGGCAGAGAGAGAGCTGTGCATGATGTCATAAGCCTAGGCTTTTTACCAGACAAAAAACAGGAAGTGGGCTGTATAAGGTATTTAGTGGCAGAAAAAAAAAATGTTTTACTATCCAAAGTTAAAACAACAAGGGCAGAAGATTTAATAGATGGAAAGTTGAAAAAAAAATGACTGAAAGTCCGCTTTAATTGACTAACAAATTAAAGCTGAACTCCAGCTATCACTTTTTAGGCAGATACAGCAAGAGCTTTTTTCTTTTGGGATAAAGGTTTTACATCAAATCTGATCATTGTAAGCACCCCTGACAGCAGTAAATGGTTTGTCTCGACCTTCTAACTGCCACTGGTTTGTCTTGACCTTCTAACTGACAAACCATTTAAGGTGTACGGGCCACCTTATGGCCCGTACACACGATCCGAATATCGTACGAAAACTGTCGTCCGAGGAAGAATCATACGATTTTCGGATCGTGTGTACACTACTTTCGAGAGCCGATCACGACAATTAATCCGATATTATTCAAAGCACAAAAATTTTCCTTGTACGATACCAGATCGTACGATTTCTGTTTGGTCAGTATAGTCGTCGTCCGAAAATACAATACAAATACATTACAACACATGACATCATTTCCGATATTTTTTTTTTTTTGTCTGTCGTACGAGAATTTTCGTGACTTTAGTTACCTATTCAATTTCTAGTTGCGGCTATTAAGCAAAAAAAAAGTCATACGATATTCGGATCGTGTGTACTGGCCATTAGTCTGTCCAAGGAAGTTGAAGAACAGGCAGTATCGTCAGGTGAAAATAAAAGGGACAAAAAGCCTCAAAATGAAAACAAATGCAGCCACCACATCTAAGAATCAGCAAGCTCCAATATATTTCCATTTTTTGCTTTTTGGTTTAGATACGCTTTAACTTTGAGCGAATGGGAGATTTGCACCCACAGATCTGAGCTGATCCAATGAGCAGGGCACAGCATGATAGAGAGGAGAGGAGGGAGCTGGAACATCTAAAGGGACACAGGGGATTCCCCTTTCCTTCTACACCTAGCAAAGGCCGCCTCTTCTGTCACAAGCTGTCATACATACCTGCAGAAAGAAGTCCTCTGTGCTTGGAGCTTCTCCTACATTGTGCGACAAGTCTTGTTACACATCAACCATAAGACACATCTTCTCCCTTCCTTCGTGGCCTCCTAAACTGCCAGCAAGGCCCATCATAATAATCAGGAAGTGTTCTCTATTTCTTGTACAGTCCAAGTGCAGCTTCCTGTGGGAAGGAGTATCTAAACTCTCCTCCCCTTTAAGAGTATAGTCTAATGGCTCCTCTCCTAAGTTCCTGTACATATGTGTATGACGTGTGTGTCAGGGGCTTTCCTCCTCGCCTTACCTTCACATTTCTAGTGTTTCATCAATAGAAAACAAACACAAAGTTGTCCTATGTGTAGCAAAGCTTATGTCTGGGGTTGTCCCCCGCCCTGCTGGAAATAAAAAAAGGGAAGTTCTTAGTACATGGAATGGAAGGCACGTCTACTAACTTTGCATGCTACAGAAACCCTTACAGTATGAGGGACATTTATTTATTTAGACACACAGCATGGCGAAACAGGGGAGATATGCTGTAATAAGACACTTTGAAGTTGATTTACTAAAGGCAAATCCACTTTGCACTGCAAGTGCACTTGGAAGTAAAGTTGCTGTAGATCCGAGGGAGACATGCAAGGAAAATAAAAAACAGCATTTTAGCTTGCACATGATTGGATGATAAAATCAGCAGAGCTTCACTTCATTTCAGAGCTTCCCCTCAGATCTACAGAGATCTACAGCGACTGCACTTCCAAGTGCAAAGTGGAGTTGCCTTTAGTAAATCAACCCCAATATGTCTTCTTCCAACCGGCTGTTTTTTTTATCTTTTATTTTTATTTAATTCTTTATTTAAAGTGGACCTTCAGTCATTTTTTTTCAACTTTCCATCTATTAAATCTTCTGCCCTTGTTGTTTTAAAGGGGTTGTAAACCCTTGTGTTTTTTCACCTTAATGCATCCTATGCACTAAGGTGAAAAAACTTCTGTCACTGAGCATCCCCCCCAGCCCCCACCCATTTTATTCACCTGAGCCCGTTGGATAGATTGATAGCAGCGCAGCCATTGGCTCCAATCAAATCCAATGATGCGAGGGGCGGGGACGAGTCCGGCATTCTGTGTCTATGGATGCAAATGATGGACACGGGAGTGCGCCCGCAAGGTAACCCCCAGGGAGAGCGCTTCTCCTAATGCCGCGTACACACGGTCGGACTTTTCGTCTACAAAAGTCCAACGGACGCTGACGGACTAAAGCTGGCTGGTAATCCAATCGTGTGTGGGCTTCTCCGGACTTTCAACGGACTTTTTTAGCCTCAAATCCGACGGACTTTAGATTTGAAGCATGCTTCAAATCTTTACGTCGTAACTACGACGGACCCCGAAGTCCGCTCGTCTGTATGCTAGTCCGACGGACAAAAAAACGACGCATGCTCATAAGCAAAAACTAAACGGAAGCACTCGGTCTAGTAAAACTAGTGTTCGTATTGTAGGTAGCACATTCATCACGCTGCAAAATCTGTGATCGTTGAATGCAGCGCATTTTATTTCTTCTTTACGAAGGCTCTATAAAGAACGAAGGTGTTTTGCTGTTCATAATCAGAGTTCTCCCAAACTGATTTCTGGAGATTCTTTTTCTCTTTGATCTCATGAATGATATAGTATGCATTTTAAAAACAATGTTTCCATACTAATAATACTTTTTCCCCTTTTTTTTTTTTAGGTTTGTAAAGTTAACACAAAGAACCCATTATTATTTTTTTTTTTTATAGTGATTATTTTTTAGTTTTTAGATAAAGTTAACCCAAAGCACCGTTTTTGGTTACGTAAATTTTTGGATTTTCAAGACTTACCACTTGAACATTATTAACATTAGTAATGTATTTTTGGTGTGTTTTTTTTCAAACTCAATGAGATTGTTGTCCCTTGTTAATTTAACATTGTGTGTAAAATCAATGATTTCAAAGAAAAAACATAAAGTCTTTTGCTAAACTCAAAAAATGATCCATTTATTCATGGTCAAAATAAAATAAAGAGGAAGTCAACGCTGGAAAAAGTCGGTGTACCAGAAAATTGGGATCTTGCGGAGTCCATATAAGAGGGAGCACAATCTGGTCCAAGAATCCCAGAGATCAACAGCACCAGCAGATGATCTAGATGTCCCCAGACTGTGGTCCTACAACAGCCTGCGTCTTCTGTCAGACCAGACTGAACCCAGGTCATCATTTTCTTCTCTTCCCTGCAGCCTTTCCTCCACGCTGCCCTGCAGCCTTCCCTGTAGCCTTCTTTTGAGGCTG